>NC_082712.1:2723016-3068603 GCF_030144855.1 Hypanus sabinus
CCACCCCTTGATCTTTCCTCTGATTGGCTTTCTACCCTTCCCCTACCTTCTTTATGGGGCCCCTGCCCCCTCCTTCTTCAGTCCTAACGAAGGGTCTCGGCCCGAAACATTGACTGCTCATTTCAACGGATGCTGCCCGACCTGCTGAGTTCCTCCAGCTTGTTTGTACACGTTGATTTGACCACAGCATCTGCAGTGTACTTTGTGCTGCTATCCCTGTTCACCACGATAGTAAAGATCATGCAGTTGTGGTCACTGTCTCCGAAACGGTCAAAATTTTCCGAATTGTTTACTATCCGGATTTTCCTTCTCCCTCTCAAATTGTAGATTAAAACTTATCATATTATGGTCACTATCTCCTAATGGCTCCTTTACCTCGAGTTCCCTTATCAAATCCGGTTCATTACAGAACACTGGATCCAGAATTGCCCTCTCCCTGGTAGGCTCCAGTACAGGCTGCTCTAAGAATCCATCTCAGAGGCACTCCACAAACTCCCTTTCTTGGGGTCCAGTACCAACCTGATTTTCCCAGTCTACCTGCACGGTGAAATCCCCCATTACAACCGTAGTATTACCTTTGTGACATGCTAATTTTAGTTCTTGATTCAACTTGCAGCCTATATCCAGGCTTCTCTTTGGGGGCCTGTAGATAACTCCCATTAGGTTCTTTTTACCCTTACAATTTCTCAGTTCTATCCATACTGACTCTACATCTCCTGATTCTATGTCACCCCTTGCAAGGGACTGAATTTCATTCCTCACCAGCAGAGGTGGTTTCATTCCCACCTCCTTTGCCCACCTTTCTGTCCTTTTGATAGGACGTATATCCTTGAATATTCATTTCCCAGCCCTGGTCCTCTTGCAGCCATGTCTCTGTTATTCCTACAACATCATTCTTGCCAATTTCCAACTGAGCCTCAAGCTCATCCACTTTATTTCGTATACTTCGTGCATTCATATATAATACTTTTAATCCATTACCCCCCTCGCTTCTCACATCGATCCCTATTGCACTTGGCCATACACTCCGATCCCTTCCTGAGCTTGCTGCCCTGTTAATTTTGCTGTCTTTCTTAACTTTCCTTATTCTCTCTTTCCCTTTAACTCCATCCTTATATTTCCAGTTCGTCTCCTCCCCCCCACTTATTAGTTTAAACACACCCGTGCAGCAGTGGCAAACCTGCCTGCCAGAATGCTGGTCCCCACCTGTTAAGATGCAATCTGTCCCTTTTGTACAATTCATCCTTAACCCAAAACAGATCCCAGTGGTCTCAGAATCTAAAACCCTGCTTGCCGCACCAGCTCCTCAGCCACACATTGAGATCCCATATCTCCCTGTTCCTGCCCTCTCCAACACAAGGAACTGGAAGCAAACCAGAGATAACCACCCTGGAGGTCCTGCTTTTCAGCCTTCTTCCAAGTTCTCTGAAGTCCCGCTGCAGAATTTCTTTCCCCTTCTTCCCGATGTCATTTGCATCGACATGCACTACCACTTCTGGCTGTTCACCGTCACCCTTGAGGATGGCCTGCAACTGGTCTGTGACGTCCTGGATCCTGGCACCAGGGAGGCAACACACCATCCTTAAATCCCGCCTGTTGCCGCAGAAACCCCTTTCTGTACCTCTCACTGTGGTGTTCCCTACTATCACGGCTCTGCCTGATGTCTGTCTCCTCGGCTTTGCTTCAACGCCAATTGTTGACTCACAGGCCTGTCTGCCTCTCAGACTGGCAGTGTCTTCTGTCCTGACAGCTTCCAAGAGGGTGAACCTGTTTTCAGGAAGCACATCCCCTGAAGTTTCCTGTACTTCAAGCATCCATCCCTTCCTCATCATTGCCCCCCCCCCCCAGTGTAACGATCTCGCTGTAGGTCCTGTACAGAAAACTCTCAGTTTCCTGGATGAACCTGAGGTCATCCAGTTGCCTCTCCAGTGCCCCAACAGTGTCCTTCAGGAGCTGAACCTGTACACACTTATCACAGTTGTAGCAGCCGGAGGCACCATCAGTGTCCCTGACCTCCCACATCAGGCAAGCATCACAATGAATCAGTTTACCTGTTATCTCTTCACCACCTCTCACCCTCTCCAACTGTGGTGTAGTCTCCTCCCTCAGCCTCCTCGCCGAAGACTCTCGAGCCAAAGGCTTGCATTTTCCTCACAAGGCACTTCCCTCGACAAGGCCGCTTCCCGAGTCAAAGCCTCAAAGCTCCACTCCTTTACTGGCCCACTCACTCACTCACATTAGTAAATTTGCTGATGACACAAAGGTTGGGGCTGTTGTGGATAGTGTGGAGGGCTGTCAGAGGTTACAGCGGGACATTGATAGGATGCAAAACTGGGCTGAGAAGTGGCAGGTGGAGTTCAAACCAGATAAGTGTGAGGTGGTTCATTTTGGTAGGTTAAATATGATGGCAGAATATAGTATTAATGGTAAGACTCTTGGCAGTGTGGAGGATCAGAGGGATCTTGGGGTCTGAGTCCATAGGACACTCAAAGCTGCTACGCAGGTTGACTCTGTGGTTAAGACGGCATATGGTGTATTGACCTTCATCAACTGTGAGATTGAGTTTAAGAGCCAAGAGGTAATGTTGCAGCTATATAGGACCCTGGTCAGACCCCGCTTGGAGTACTGTGCTCAGTGCTGGTTGACTAACTACAGAAAGGATGTGGAAACCATAGAAAGGGTGCAGAGGAGATTTACAAGGATGTTTCATGGATTGGGGAGCATGCCTTATGAGAATAGGTTGAATGAACTTGGCCTTTTCTCTCTGGAGTGACGGAGGATGAGAGGTCACCTGACAGAGGTGTATAAAATGAGGAGAGGCATTGATCATGTAGATAGTCAGAGGCTTTTCCCCAGGGCTGAAATGGCTAACATGAGAGGGCATAGTTTTAAGGTGCTTGGAAGTAGGTACACAGGAGATGTCAGGGGTAATTTTTTTACTCAGAGAGTGATGAGTGCGTGGAATGGGCTGCCGGTGGTGGAGGCGAAATTGATAGGGTCTTTTAAGAGACTCTTGGACAGGTACATGGTGCTTAGAAAAATAGAGGGCTATGGGTAAGCCTAGGTAGTTCTAAGGTAAGGACATGTTCAGCACTTCTTTGTGGGCTGAAGGGCCTGTATTGTGCAGTAGGTTTTCTATGTTTCTATCTTGGAAATGGTGCTGGAGGCAAGGGAGAAGGGCCGGTATCCTGGTGAGGTTGAGACGGTGTGCTGATTGGTTGCCACTCCCTAGCACACTCCTGGCTAACATTCATTTGCTTGACGATAAGCTGTGCGAACTGAGAGCCAGAATCTCCTACCAGTGGGAAACAAACCATCGCAGACTTCAAAGCTGAGCACAGTGGTGTTGCCAACATGGCTGCCTCTCTCCCAGATGAGCTAAATCATTTTTATACTTAGTTCAATGTCGCCAGCACTGAATCCCGAGGAGAGCCGTCAAAGTGACCTACACTTTGGCCATCTCTGAGGTGAAGTTCGCAGGTGTTTCCAATGAGTGGACAGTCGCAAGGCTGCAGGACCGGATGGCATCCCAGGGCAAGTGTTGTTCGTCCTTCGGAGTCGAAGACGACCTCGACTTCTGTCAGGTGGAGGGTTTGTGACTGTGGGTCCGGAGGTGACTGGTGAGGCCAATCCGGGCCCTGCAAGCTCGTCCACATGAGGGACACATGAGGGTAGGCGCTGCAGTGGAAGCGGAGGTAGCTTGCCCACATGTGGGACACATGAGGGTAGGTGCTGCAGTGGAAGTGGAGGTAGCTTGAGCCTTGTGTGCGGCACGTTTCCTCTGAGCCTCTGCGGTGCGTCTGATTTCTGCTGCATATGTTCCTTTAGTGGTCCTGCTCCACCAGGTTGGGCGGTCCAGAGCAAGCGATTCCCAGCTACTGGGATTGATGTTGAGGTCTTTGAGGCAGTCTTTGAAACGTTTCTTCTGCCCTCCTCCAACTGAGCGCTTGCCCTGGCTCAGCTCTCCATACAGCAGCTGTTCTGGTAGTCGACTGTCAGACATCCTGACAACATGGCCAGCCCATCTGGCTTGGGCTTTCTGTAGGAGGGTGCAGACGCTGTGGGTGCTAGCCCACTCCAGGACCTCCGTGTCTGGGACTTTGTCCTGCCATCGTACGTGGAGAAGTCCCCGGAGGCAGCTCAAGTGGAAGTGGTTGAGCTGTTTAGCGTGCCTGCTGTAGACAGTCCAGGTCTCGCTGGCATAAAGGAGGGTGGTGAGAACCACAGCTCGGTAGACCTTCAGCTTGGTGGTAAGGCTGAGTCCTCTCCACTCCCATACATCTCACGGAGTCTCCCAAAGGCGGCACTGGCGAGTTCTCAGGATGTGTGTGGTACAACTGGCAGGTGTGTTTACAGACATTCTTAGTCACTCCCTGTCCCAGTGTAGAGTGCCCTCCTGCTTCAAAACATCCACCATTGTCCCTGTACCAAAAAGGACTAAACAACTGGTGTCCTGTCACACTCACCTCAATAATAAGCAAGTGCATTGAGAGGCTGAAGGGCTACATCTATAGCTTGCTACCACCCACACTGAGCCCCTACAATTCACCTACTGACACAACCTATTGACAGATGACACAATTGCTACAGCTCTACACACCATCCGTACACACCTGGAGAAGGATGCTTATGTGAGAATGCTGTTTTTGGCCTACAGTTCAGCATTCAAAACCATAATTCCATCCAGGCTTAAAAGGAATTTCAGAGACCTCAGACTTCACCCTGCCTTGTGTAGCTGGATCCTGGACTTCCTGTCAGATTGCAGACAGGTGGTAAGAGTGGGCTCCCTCACCTCTGCCCCTCAACACAGGAGCCCCTCAGGACTGTGTACTAAGTCCCCTCCTTTACTCTCTGTCTGTATACCAGTGACTGTGCCGCTCTGCACAGCTCCAATCTGCTAACTAAATTTGTAGATGATACTACATTGATTGGCCTTGTATTAAACAATAACAAGGCAGCCTACACAGAAGTCATCACCCTGACACAGTGGTGTCAAGAAAACAACCTCTCCCTCAATGTCACTAAAACAAAGGAGCTGGTTGTGGAGAGGAGGAATGGATACAGGCTAACCCCCATTGACATCAAAGGAGCTGGGGTTGAGAGGATGAACAGCTTCAAGTTCCTCAGCATCCACGTCATTGAGGGTCTCACGAGGTTGTACATACCGACTGTGTGGTGAAATAAGCACAACGCCTCTTTCACCTCAGACGGTTGAAGAAGTTTGGTATGTGTCCTTAAATCCTAAGGACTTTCTGCAGGGACACAATTGAGAGCATCCTGACTGGCTGCATCACTACCTGGTATGGGAATTGTACCTCCCTCAATTGCAGAACTCTGCAGAAGGATCACTGGGAACCTGAGTCACCCCAACCACAAACTGTTCCAGCTTCTACCATCCAAAAGTGGTACCGCAGCATTAAAGCCAGAACCGACAGACTCCGGGACAGGGCATCAGGCTGATTAATTCACGCTGATGTCATGGTCCTGGCTGGCATTTCCCACCTTTTCCCTTTCCTCCCTAATTGGTCCTCAATCCCCACACTTGATTCCCAATCTCTCTCAATCACCAGCACCTGGTTTCCATTAGCCACTGGAGGATAAGACCCCGACAGCTCCAGTCAGCCTTTGCCAGATTGTTGGTTGACTCTCAGAAAGAGAGAAACCTTGCTCCAAGTCTTCAACCCTGTATCTCTTCGTGAATCTAGCCTCCCTAGTCCTGACTCAGCCTGGTCTCGATTCTGCGCTCGCTACAGAGTGTCAGAGTCTTGCACTTGGGTTCGTTCTTCCTGCCACGTCCCTGTAACAGCTGATACAATTGTATTTCTATGTTATACTGACTGGCCTGTTGCACACACTATTCATTACAAAATACTATAAATTGCACATTTAGATGGGAACGTAAAGGTTTTTACTCCTCGTGGATGCGAGGGACATGTAATAAAGTCAGTTGAATTCAATTTGCCACTTTCTTGCCCAATTTCCTAATCTAAGTCCTTTTGTAGTTTACCTGTTTCCTCAACTTTACCCGCCCCTCCACCAATCTTTGTATCATCTGCAAATTTTGGCAACAAAACTGAGGTCATGCTAGCTGGCCTGTGGTTTCCTTTCTGTTGCCTTCCTCCTTTCTTAAAGAGTGGAGTAATTTTCTAGTCCTCTGACACCATGCCAGAGTCCAATGATATTTGAAAGATCACTACTAATGCCTCCACAATCTCTACCGCTTCCTTTTTCAGAACCCCAGGGTGAAGTTCATCTTGCCCAGATGACTTATGTATCCTTAGATCTTTCAGCTTTTTGAGCACCTTTCCCTTGTAATAGTGACTGCACTCACTTGTCTTCTCTCACACGCTTCAATATCTGGCACACTGCTGGTGTCTTTCACTGTGAAGACTTAATGCAAAATACTCATTTAGTTCATCTGCCATCTCCTTTTATGATATCTCCGGTCTAATTTTCTAGCAGCCCTATATCCGCTGTTGGATCTTTCTATTTTTTACATACTTCAAAAAGCTCTTATTATCCACTTTAAAGTTGTTTGCTAGTTTGCTTTAATATTTCATCTTTTCCACCCCAATGATTATTTTTGTTGCTCTCTGTAGGGTTTTAAATGCTTCCCAATCCCCTTTCTTCCCACTAATTTTTGCTTTGTTGTATGTCCTCTCTTTTGCTCTTATATTAGCATTGACTCTCTTGTCAGCATGGTTGTATTATTTTGCCATTTGAGTATTTCTTTGTTTTTGGAATACATCTATCCTGCACCTTCCTCATGTTTCCTAGAAACTCACACCATTGCTGATCTGCTGTCATCTCTGCCAGCATCTCCTTCCAACTTTCTTTGGCCAACTCCTCTCTCATACCACTATGATTTTCTTTCCTCCACTGAAGTACTGCTACGTACATCAGTCTTTAATTTCACCTTATCAAATTTCAAGTTGAACTCTGTCATCTTGTATTCACTGCCCCTAAGGGTTCTTTTACTTTGAACTCCTGAATCACTTGCAGTTCGTTTCATAACACCCAATCCAGTATAGCTGATCACCTAAAAGGCTCAACGACAAACTGCTCTAAAATGCCATCTCAGAGGCATTCAACAAACTCGCTCTCTTGAGAACCATTTTCCAATTTTTCCCAATCGACCTGCCTGTTAAAATCTCCCACAACTATGATAACATTGCCCTTTAGACACACCTTTTCTATTTCCCATTGTCATCTGTGGTCCACATCCCAGCTGCTGTTGGGAGGCCATCAGGGTCCTTTTACCCTTGCAGCTTCTTAAGTCAACCCACAAGGATTCAACATCTTTCTACTGATTTGATGCCATTGTATAGCAGCAGAACCACACTGCCCTCTCTGCTGACCTTCCTATCCCTCCGATATAATGTGTAACCTTGGACATTCGGCTCCCAACTACAACCATCCTTCAGTCACGATTCTGTGATAACCACAACAATCTGTTAGAATGCAACAAGATCATCCACCTTCTTATACTCTGTGCATTGAGATCTAACACTTTAAGTACTGTATCTGCTACCCTTTTTGATTCTGTATCCCTAATGCACTGATACTGATCCTGCTGGCTACAATTTTGTCCTATCATCTGCCTGCCCTTCCTAACAGTCTGACTGCATGCTATCCATGCTTTTTCACCATCCATCCTATCCTGAATCACTTCACTCCAGTTCCAACCCCCTGCCAAATTAGCTTAAATCCTCCTAACAGCTTAACAAACTTGCTCGCAAGAATACAAGTCTCCCTTGGGTTCAGGTACAATCCTTCACTTTTGAACAGGTCATACCACCCGCAGAAGAGATTCCAATGACCTAAGAACCTGTCCCCTGCACCAGCTTCTCAGCCATGCAATAATCTGCCAAATCTTCCTATTTCTACCCTCACCAGCAAATAAATTCTATTCCTCTTGAAATAAATGTCAAAATCAAGGCTATATCCTTGGTAAACTTAAGACGATAAGATATAGGAGCAGCATTCGGCCATTTGCTCCATCGAGTCTGCTCCACAATTTTATCATGGCTGATCCAATTTTCCTTCCAACCTCAATCTCCTGCTTTTTCCCCGTCTCCTTTTGTGCCCTGTCTAATCAAGAATCAATCAACCTCTGCCTTAAAAATACATAAAGATTTGTCCACCACAACTGTCTGTGGCAAAGAATTCCACTGATTCACCACTCTCTGCCTAAAAAAAAATTCCTCCTCATCTGTTATAAAAGGATGCCCCTGTATTCTGAGGCCGTGTTTTCTGGTCTTAGGCTCTCCTACCATAGAAATCATCCTCTCCGCATCCACTCTATCAAGGCCTCTCACCATTTGATAGGTTTCAATTAGGTCGCCTCTCATTCTTCTACATTCTAGTGAATACAGGTCTAGAGCCAACAAAGCATTTTCATATGACAAACCATTCAATCCTGGAATCATTTTTGTGCACTTCCTTTGAACCTTCTCCAGTTTCAGTTCATCCTTTATAAGGGGCCCAAAATTGCTCACAATGTTCTGTGAGGCCTCACCAGTACTTTATAAAGTTTCAACATTACATCCTTGATTTTATATTCTCGTCCTTTTGCTCTATTATAAGCCCGCTCTTTGTCTTTGACTTCTCTTGTTAGCCATGGTTGTGTCATCTTGCCTCTAGAGCTTTAGAGTACTTCTACCTCTTTGGGATATATATACATAAATATATAAATTGGGTGAATTGGATCATATTATGATCACATTCCCCTAAGGGTTCTTTTACCTTAAGCTCTCTAATCTATTCCATTTCACTGCACAACACCCTATCCACAATAACTGATCCCCCCCCCCCCCCCCCACTGGGCTCAATCACAAACTGCTCTAAAAACCATCTCATAGGCATTCTAGAAATCCCTCCTCTTGGAATTCAGCACCAATTTTAATTTCCCAATTTCCCAATCTACTGTAAATTAAAATTCCTATAATTATTGTAACATTGCCCTTTTGGCATGCATTTTCTATCTTGTTGTTATTTATAGACCTCATCCTTTCTCCTGTTTGTGGGACTGTATATAACTCCCACCAGGGTCTTTTTACCTTTGCAGTTCCTTAACTCTATCCACAATGATTCAGCACCTTCCGACCCAGTCACCTCTTTCTGATGATTTGATTTCATTTTTTACCAATAAAGCAAGCTGCTCCCTCTGCCTTCCTGCCTGTCCTTTCAATACAATGTGTATCCTTGGACATTAAGCTCCAGCTATAATCTTCTTTCAGCCATGATTCTGTGATGCCTACAACATTATACATGCCAATCTGCAACTGTGCCTCAAGTTCATCAACCTTATTCCGTATACTGCGTGCTTTCACATATAACACATCAATCTAGTATTCAGTCTTTTCAATTTGGTCGCCTTTTATGTTTCAACTCAACCTGTTGACTGCAATTTTGCCCTATCAACAGCCTCTCCTCACTACTCATTGACTCTGTTTGTAATCCATCTAATTCATCTTCAGCACCTTTCACCACTTTCCTCTGACACTTCTTGCTTTGAAACAGAGGCAGCTCAGGACACTAGTTGCACAATGCTCAACTTTTTGATTCCTAACTTTGAGGTCTTACCGACATCTGCCTCCACAACCTCTCCACTAACTGTTCTGACACTCTGGTTCCCATCCCCCTGCACCTCGAGTTTAAGCCCCACCATCCAGCATTAACAAACCTTCCTGTTCGGATATTGGTCCCCCTCCAATTCAGGTGCAAACTGTACCTTCTGTACAGGTCCCAGCTTCCCTGGAAAAGAGCCCAATGATCCAAAAGGCTTATGCCCTCCCTTGTACACCAACTCATTATCCACGTATTAAACTGGGTAATCTTCCCAGTTCTGTTCTCACTAGCACGTGGCACAGGTAGCAATCCTGAGATCACCACCCTGGAAGTCCTGCCCTTCCCTTTCACTTAGCACCTAACCCTCTGAGCTCCAATGCAGAACCTCGTCACTCGTCTTACCCTGTAATTAGTACCTCTGTGGACCACGGTTTCTGGCTGTTCACCATCCCACTTTACAATGCTGAGGACTCAATCCAACGTATCCCGGACTCTGGCCATGATATGTTGGATATCCATCCGGGAATCTCATTCTCTCCCACAGAGCCTCCTGTCCAATGCCCCGACGGACGAATCCCCTATCACCACAGCATGCCTCTTCTCCCCTCTTCCTTTCTGAGTCACTAAGCAAGATAGTGGCGGAGAGCCACCCACAGTGACTTTCCTCTGTTACATCACCAACACCCCCCCCCCCAAAACGGTATCTTGTTGTTGAGGGGGGTGGCCATAGGGTAGTCTGCACTAGCTCCTTAACTCCATTCCCCTTCTTGGCTGTCACCCAGTTTCCTGTGCCCTGCACCTTGGGAGTAACTACCTCTGTACATGTCCTATCTATCAACCCCTCAGCCTCCCGAATGATCGGAGTTCATCCAGTTCCAGCTCCAACTCCTAGGAAAGACAACTTCTGGCCCCGCCAAACTAGTGAGATTGAGACACTCCCCAGTTTATGTACATGTATGGGGGTGGGGGGGGGGGGGTTGTGGACGGCTATGGTTCAGCAGCTTAAATTGTTTGACATGACCTGTTTCTGTGCTATGTTTTCTGTCTCCATGGATTGTATGGGGTGCCCAGGGAGGGGCAGCACCTCCGGTGAAGGAGCTTGCCATGTCCACTTCAGGGCAGCTGACTCAGCTTTAGTCCCGAACCGACACTCAACTCTCACCTGTGGCTCCAGTTTGCTGTTTGAATTTGACAGTGGCCACACACCAGTACACCACTTCGATAGGTGGGTTAAACAGGTAGGGGGAGCCAGTGATCTCATGCCCTGGTGATATAGGGACATGTCTGTCCTGGCATGTGAAGACGGCTCTGGCAGACTGTAGGGAGGAGAATTACAGTGAGATCCGATGGCCAGGAAGGCGGTACTGCAACACTCCAAGGAGAGCGAAGGGCCTGACAAGGCACGACAAGGCACATCCATTGCAACCAAGGAAAACCCCACTTTGTGACACTTGTTCATACCACTGGAGCCGGACATCCACGGTTGAGAGAGTGCAAGGGATTTCCCCCTTAAAAACTCTCCCGAACAGGCTTCCTGTCAGCATTGGACATGGCGGACAACCACCATGAGACAGTAACAAACCAATTTATACACTATTCTCTGAATATCCATGTGCCTATCTCAGACACCGAAACACCTCTTTTGTAGTGCCTCCACAATTCCTCCTGGCAGCACATTCAAACTTGCCCCGCACACTTACCCACTCCCACTTTAAATGCATGCCTCTGGTATTACATATTTCCACCCCAGCAATATCACACAGTATCAGCTGTCTACTCTACTTCTGCCTCTTACAGTCTTATAAACAACTATCAAAGTAACACACTAAATACTGCAAGGAACTCAGCAGCCAGGCAGCATCTATGGGAAAGATTACAGCCGATATTTCGGGCCGAAACCCTTCAGTGGGACTGGAGAAAAAAGAGTGAGGAGTCGAGTTAAAAGGTGAGAAGGGGAGGGAGAAACACAAGGTGATAGGTGAAACCGGGAGGGGGAGGGATGAAGTAGAGAGCTGGAAAGTTGATTGACAGAAGTTTGGTTCCTCTTATACTCACCTACTACCTCATCAGACTCTTCACATAATTCCCCGCAACTTCCCCCATCTCCAACGGGATTTCACAACCAAGCATCTTTCCCTCCAACCCCCCACCAACTTCCAGCTTCTCACAAAGGTCACTCCCTGCAAGACCCCCATGTCCATTCGTCTTTCCCACTGGTCTCCTTCCCGCCACTTACCCTTGCAAGTGGAACAATTGATATACCTGCCCCTTTCATCTCTTCCATCTCTGCCATATAGGGCCCCAAACAGTCCTGTGAGTCAGTTGGGGTAAAATACTGTGTTCGGTGCTCCAGCTGTGGCTTCCTGGATATTGGTGAGGCCTGATGTAGATTGAGAGCGGCCTCGCCACAAAATGTGGGATCGCCAGTGGCCACCCATTTTAATTCTACTACCCATTCCCATTCCAATATGTCGATCCATAGCCTCCTCCACGGTCATGATGAGGCCGCACTCAGGTTGGAGGAACTGAGTGTTAGACTCAGTCCTGATGACATGAACATCGATTTCTTGAACTTCAGGTAAAGCTCCCCACCCCATCCCCTTTTTCAGTGAAACATAGAAAACCTACAGCACAATACAGGCCCTTCAGCCCACAAAGTTGCACCGAACATGCCCCTACCTTAGAAATTACTAGGCTTACCTATAGCCCTCTATTTTTTTAAGCTCTATGTACCTTTCCAAAAGTCTCTTTAAAGACCCTATTGTATCCACCTCCACCACTGTTGCCGGCAGCCCATTTCATGCACTCACCATTCTCTGAGCAAAAAACTTACCCCTGACATCTCCTCTGTACCTACTCCCCAGCACCTTAAACCTGTGTCCTCTTGTGGCAACCATTTCAGCCCTGGGAAACAGCCTCTGACTATCCACATGATCAATGCCTCTCATCATCTTATACACCTCTATCAGGTCACCTCTTATCCTCCAATACTCCAAGGAGAAAAGGCTGAGTTCACTCAACCTATTCTCATAACGCATGCTCCCCAATCTGGGCAACATCCTTGTAAATCTCCTCTGCAACCTTTCTTTGGCCTCCACATCCTTCCTGTAGTGAGGCGACCAGAACTGAGCACAGTACTCCAAGTGGGGTCTGACCAGGGTCCTATGTAGCTGCAACATTACCACTTGACTCCTAACTTCAATTCCATGACCGGTGAAGGCCAATACACCATATGCCTTCTTAACCACAGAGTCAACTTGCACAGCTGCTTTGAGCGTCCTATGGACTCGGACATCATATTTGACCTACCAAAATTAACCACTTCACACTGATTTGAATTTTCTTCTCTCACCTCATCTCCTTGACAGCCCATCACCTCCCTCTGGTTCTCCTCCCTCCTTTTCTTTCTGCCATGCCTTCTGTCCTCTCCTATCAGACTCTCCCTTGTTCAGCCCTGTATCTCCTTCACCAATCAACTTCCCAACTCTTAACTTCACCCCTCCCCTCCGGATTTCACTTATCACCTTGTGTTTCTCTCTCTCCTCATTTATGTCTATAACGAACAGCAGAGGTTCCAGTACGGATCGCTGAAGAATGCCACTCGTCATGGACCTTCAACGAGCTATTATTCTTTGCCTTCTTTGTGCAAGCCAATTCTTAATCCAAACAGCTAAGTCACCAAGGAGCCCATCTTAATCTTCTGGATGGTCTCCCATGAAGGACAGTGTCAAACACCTTACTAAAAATCTACGTGCAAAACATCCACAGATTTACCTTCATCCATCACTTTCATACCTCCTTGAAAAACACAACCCAGTTAGTAAGACACTTCCTTGACACAAAGCCATGCTGGTTGCTTCTAATTAGCCAAAGGTTTTCAAGATGCTCATATATCTGATACCTTCAAATCCTCTCCCAATTACAGACATGATACCTATCGGTCTATAGCTTCCAGTACTATTCCTATTACCCTTCTGGAATAATGGGACAACACTATTTGCCAGTCCTCCAGGACCTTACCTGAGGTTAAAGAGGACACAAAGATATTGCTTCTCTCAATAGCCTCAGGTGTATCCCACACCCTGGGGATATACGCCTTAATGCTCTTTGAGATACCCGATACTACCTCCTTTATCTCAAAATATCCTCACATATAACAATAATGGAGACAGTCACAGGTTTTCACAATCTAATTGTGCAAGGGAACGATTGTTTCATACATTCTCAAGCAAGCTGCCTTCAGATGGAAACGTGGTCAATCGGTTTTGTATGACACTTTCACCACATATAGCACTGCTCAGGAACATACCAAAGGTGCAAGAGTTCAGAGACCTTATGAACAGCAGCAATGTCTATAGCATTCTGGTTGGCAGTTTGACAGTGGAAGCAAAACTTGAGATTGACAGAAGAAGTTCCTCTGAAATACAAATAGAAAAATGTGGCCACAGCTGCTGTGTGTCCAGCATCCGTGGAGGGAACCTTCGTTCACCTCAACAGTGAACTAACTCCACAAGCTTTCCACTTATTTTCAACTTCTGCTCTCTGTATTATTATTTTCTTATTATTTGCATGAGTTTCCTTTTGCATATTAACTGTGATCAAGTGAGAAGCTTGGAGGTGATAGGTGGATAAGTTAACAAGATGGCAACAGAGACAATTCACAGAAATGTTCAAAGAAAATTTTGTTATCAAACTACATACATGTAACCCAAAAAACTCATCGCTTGCTTCTCTGAGATAATACAACCCTGAGATTAATTTTCTTGTGGGCATACTCAATAAATCTACAGAATAATAACCAATGCCCAAATTAGGACATTCACTCAGAGTGCAGAAGACAACAAACTGTGTCACAGTTGTTTTGATAAGATACCACATGCAAAGCTTATTGAGAAAGTAAGGAGGGATGGCATCCAAGGGGACATTACTTTGTGGATCCAGAAATGGCTTGCCCACCAAAGGCAAAGAGTGGTTGTAGAAGGGTCATATTCTCCATGGAGGACAGTGACCAATGGTGTGCCTCAGGGATCTGCTCTGGGACCCCTTTTCTTCGTGGATGAGGAAATAGACAATAGATAAAATAGACAATATTGGGTTAGACAGTAGGTGCAGGAGTAGGCCATTTGGTCCTTCAAGCCAGCACCGCCATTCACTGTGATCATGGCTGATCATCCACAATCAGTACCCCGTTCCTGCCTTCTCCCCATATCCCTTGACTCCGCTATCTTTAAGAGCGCTATCTAACTCTTTCTTGAAAGCATCTAGAGAATTGGCCTCCACTGCCTCCTGAGGCAGAGCATTCCACATATCCACAACTCTCTGGGTGAAAAAGTTTTTTTCTTGAACTCTGTTCTAAATGGCTTGCCCCTTATTCTTAAACTGTGGCCTCTGGTTCTGGACTTCTTCAACATCGGGAATATGTTTCCTGCCTCTAGCGTGTTCAATCCCTTAATTATCTTATATGTTTCAATCAGATCCCCTCTCCTCCTAAATTCCAGTGTATACAAACCCAGTTGCTCCAATCCTTCAACATATGACAGTCCCGCCATCCCAGAGATTAACCTCATGAACCTACGTTGCACTCCCTCAATAGCAAGAATGTCCTTCCTCAAATTTGGAGACCAAAACTGAACACAATACTCCAGGTGTGGTCTCACCAGGGCCCTGTACAACTGCAGAAGGACCTTTTTGCTCCTATACTCAACTCCCCTTGTTATGAAGGCCAACATGCCATTAGCTTTCTTCACTGCCTGCATGCTTGCTTTCAGTGACTGATGTACAAGAACACCTCGATCTTGTTGTACTTCCCCTTTTCCTAACTTGACACCATTCAGATAGTAATCTGCCTTCCTGTTCTTGCCACCAAAGTGGATAACCTCACATTTATCCACATTAAACTGCATCTGCCCACTCACCCAACCTGCCCAAGTAACCCTGCATTCTCCTAACATCTTCCTCATATTTCATACTGCCACCCAACTTTGTGTCATCTGCAAATTTGCTAATGTTACTTTTAATTCTTTCATCTAAATCATTAATGTATATTGTAAATAGCTGCGGTCCCAGTACCGAACTTTGCAGTACCCCACTAGTCACTGCCTGCCATTCTGAAAAGGGCCCGATAATCCCTACTTTTTGTTTCCTGTCTGCCAAACCAACTTTCTATCCATGTTAGTACCCTACCCCTAATATCATGTGCTCTAATTTTGTCCACTATTTTCCTATGTGAGACCTTATCAAAGGCTTTCTGAAAGTCCAGGTACACTACATCCACTGGCTCTGCCTTGTCCATTTTCATAGTTACATCCTCAAGAAGTTCCAGAAGATTAGTCAAGTATGATTTCCCCTTCATAAATCCCTCGGACTGATCCTGCTACTGGTATCCAAATGTGCTGCTATTTCATCTTTTATAATTGACTCCAGCATCTTCCCCACCACTGATGTCAAGCTAACTAGTCTTTTATTCGCTGTTTTCTCTCTCTCCCTCCTTTCTTAAAAAGTGGGATAACATTAGCTGCCCTCCAATCCTCAGGAACTGATCCTGAATCTATAGAACATTGGATAATGATTGCCAATGTGACCATAATTTCTAGAGCCACCTCCTTAAGTATTCTGGGATGCAGACCATCAGGCCCTGGGGATTTATCAGCTTTCAGTCCCATCAGTCTACCCAGCACCATTTTCTGCCTACTGTGAGTTTCCTTCAGTTCCTCTGTTACCCTAGGTCCTCTGGCCACTATTACATCTGGGATATTGTCTGTGTCTTCCCTAGTGAAGCCAAAGCACCTGTTCAACTCGTCTGCAATTTCCTTGTTCCCCATAATAAATTCACCCGTTTCTGCCTTCAAGGGCCCAACTTTGGTCTTAACTAATTTTTTCCTCTTCACATACCTAAAGCTTTTACTATCCTCCTTTATATTCTTGGCTAGCTTACCTTCGTACCTCATCTTTTCTCCCTGTATTGCCTTTTTAGTAATCTTCTGTTGCTCTTTAAAACTTTCCCAATCCTCTGGCTTCCTGCTCATCTTTGCTATGTTATTCTTCTTCTCTTTTATTTTTGTACTGTCCTTGACTTCCCTTGTCAGCCACGGTCACCCCCTACTCCCCTTAGAATCTTTCTTCCTCTTTGGAATAAACTGATTCTGCACCTGAATTATTCCCAGAAATACCTGCCATTGTTGTTCCACTGTCATCCCTGCTAGGGTATCCTTCCAGTCAACTTTGGCTAGTTCCTCCCTCATGGCTCCATAGTCCCCTTTGTTCAACTGTAATACTGACACTTCTGATTTTCCCGCACTTCAGCCCTCACCCCATCCTCCTGTCACCACAACAGGGACTGTGTTCCCCTTGTCCTCA
Organism: Hypanus sabinus; assembly: GCF_030144855.1. Taxonomy (NCBI): domain Eukaryota; kingdom Metazoa; phylum Chordata; class Chondrichthyes; order Myliobatiformes; family Dasyatidae; genus Hypanus; species Hypanus sabinus. The sequence continues at coordinate 2,739,943 of NC_082712.1, forward strand.
CCTACCACCCCACCAGCCTACAGATCCAGCATATTGTCCTCAGTAACTTCCACCACCTTCAACAGGACCCCACCACTAAGGACATCTTTCCCTCTCTACCCCTCTCTGCTTTTCACAGGAATCGTTCCCTCCGCGACTGCCTGGTCCACACATCCCTCCCCACAGATCTCCCACCTGGCACTTATCCCTGTCCCTACACCTCCTCTCTCACCACCATTCAGGGCCCCAAACAGTCCTTCCAGGTGAGGCAACACTTCACCTGTGAGTCTGCTGGAGTTGTCTATTGCTTCCGGTGCAGCTTCCTCTACATCGGCGAGACCCGACGCAGATTGGGGGACCGCTTCGTCGAGCACCTCCGCTCACCTCCTGTCACAATAGACAGGACCTCCCGGTTGCCACCCACTTCAGCTCTGCCTCTCATTCCTATTTGGATATGTCCATACATGGCCTCCTCTATTGCCATGATGAGGCCGAACTCAGGTTGGAGGAGCAACACCTCATATACCGTCTGGGTAGTCTTCAGCCCCTTGGTATGAACATAGAATTCTCCAACTTCCGGTAATTCCCTCCCTCTCCCTTCCCCCATCCCACTTTCACTGCCTCCTCTTCTAGTTGCCTATCACCTCTCTCATGACTCTGCCTTCTTCTACTACCCATAGTGCTTTCCCCTTAGATTTCTTCTTCACCTCCTGCCTATCCCCTCCCTGCTTCCCCTCCCCCACCCCTTGATCTTTCCTCTGATTGGTTTTCTACCCTTCCCCTACCTTCTTTATGGGGCCCCTGCCCCCTCCTTCTTCAGTCCTAACGAAGGGTCTCGGCCCGAAACATTGACTGCTCATTTCAACGGATGCTGCCCGACCTGCTGAGTTCCTCCAGCTTGTTTGTACACGTTGATTTGACCACAGCATCTGCAGTGTACTTTGTGCTGCTATCCCTGTTCACCACGATAGTAAAGATCATGCAGTTGTGGTCACTGTCTCCGAAACGGTCAAAATTTTCCAAATTGTTTACTATCCGGATTTTCCTTCTCCCTCTCAAATTGTAGATTAAAACTTATCATATTATGGTCACTATCTCCTAATGGCTCCTTTACCTCGAGTTCCCTTATCAAATCCGGTTCATTACAGAACACTGGATCCAGAATTGCCCTCTCCCTGGTAGGCTCCAGTACAGGCTGCTCTAAGAATCCATCTCAGAGGCACTCCACAAACTCCCTTTCTTGGGGTCCAGTACCAACCTGATTTTCCCAGTCTACCTGCACGGTGAAATCCCCCATTACAACCGTAGTATTACCTTTGTGACATGCTAATTTTAGTTCTTGATTCAACTTGCAGCCTATACCCAGGCTTCTCTTTGGGGGCCTGTAGATAACTCCCATTAGGTTCTTTTTACCCTTACAATTTCTCAGTTCTATCCATACTGACTCTACATCTCCTGATTCTATGTCACCCCTTGCAAGGGACTGAATTTCATTCCTCACCAGCAGAGGTGGTTTCATTCCCACCTCCTTTGCCCACCTTTCTGTCCTTTTGATAGGACGTATATCCTTGAATATTCATTTCCCAGCCCTGGTCCTCTTGCAGCCATGTCTCTGTTATTCCTACAACATCATTCTTGCCAATTTCCAACTGAGCCTCAAGCTCATCCACTTTATTTCGTATACTTCGTGCATTCATATATAATACTTTTAATCCATTACCCCCCTCGCTTCTCACATCGATCCCTATTACACTTGGCCATACACTCCGATCCCTTCCTGAGCTTTCTGCCCTGTTAATTTTGCTGTCTTTCTTAACTTTCCTTATTCTCTCTTTCCCTTTAACTCCATCCTTATATTTCCAGTTCGTCTCCTCCCCCCCACTTATTAGTTTAAACACACCTGTGCAGCAGTGGCAAACCTGCCTGCCAGAATGCTGGTCCCCACCTGTTAAGATGCAATCTGACCCTTTTGTACAATTCATCCTTAACCCAAAACAGATCCCAGTGGTCTCAGAATCTAAAACCCTGCTTGCCGCACCAGCTCCTCAGCCACACATTGAGATCCCATATCTCCCTGTTCCTGCCCTCTCCAACACAAGGAACTGGAAGCAAACTGGAGATAACCACCTTGGAGGTCCTGCTTTTCAGCCTTCTTCCAAGTTCTCTGAAGTCCCGCTGCAGAATTTCTTTCCCCTTCTTCCCGATGTCATTTGCGTCGACATGCACTACCACTTCTGGCTGTTCACCGTCACCCTTGAGGATGGCCTGCAATCGGTCCGTGACATCCTGGATCCTGGCACCAGGGAGGCAACACACCATCCTTAAATCCCGCCTGTTGCCGCAGAAACCCCTTTCTGTACCTCTCACCCTGGAGTCCCCTACTACCACGGCTCTGCCTGATGTCTGTCTCCTCGGCTTTGCTTCAGCGCCAATTTTTGACTCACAGGCCTGTCCGCCTCTCAGACTGGCAGTGTCTTCTGTCCTGACAGCTTCCAAGAGGGTGAACCTGTTTTCAGGAAGCACATCCCCTGAAGTTTCCTGTACTTCAAGCATCCATCCCTTCCTCATCATCGCCCCCCCCCCCCCCAGTGTAACGATCTCGCTGTAGGTCCTGTACAGAAAACTCTCAGTTTCCTGGATGAACCTGAGGTCATCCAGTTGCCTCTCCAGTGCCCCAACAGTGTCCTTCAGGAGCTGAACCTGTACACACTTATCACAGTTGTAGCAGCCGGAGGCACCATCAGTGTCCCTGACCTCCCACATCAGGCAAGCATCACAATGAATCAGTTTACCTGTTATCTCTTCACCACCTCTCACCCTCTCCAACTGTGGTGTAGTCTCCTCCCTCAGCCTCCTCGCCGAAGACTCTCGAGCCAAAGGCTCGCATTTTCCTCACAAGGCACTTCCCTCGACAAGGCCGCTTCCCGAGTCAAAGCCTCAAAGCTCCACTCCTTTACTGGCCCACTCACTCACTCACATTAGTAAATTTGCTGATGACACAAAGGTTGGGGCTGTTGTGGATAGTGTGGAGGGCTGTCAGAGGTTACAGCGGGACATTGATAGGATGCAAAACTGGGCTGAGAAGTGGCAGGTGGAGTTCAAACCAGATAAGTGTGACGTGGTTCATTTTGGTAGGTTGAATATGATGGCAGAATATAGTATTAATGGTAAGACTCTTGGCAGTGTGGAGGATCAGAGGGATCTTGGGGTCTGAGTCCATAGGACACTCAAAGCTGCTATGTAGGTTGACTCTGTGGTTAAGACGGCATATGGTGTATTGACCTTCATCAACTGTGAGATTGAGTTTAAGAGCCAAGAGGTAATGTTGCAGCTATATAGGACCCTGGTCAGACCCTGCTTGGAGTACTGTGCTCAGTGCTGGTTGACTAACTACAGAAAGGATGTGGAAACCATAGAAAGGGTGCAGAGGAGATTTACAAGGATGTTTCATGGATTGGGGAGCATGCCTTATGAGAATAGGTTGAATGAACTCGGCCTTTTCTCTCTGGAGTGACGGAGGATGAGAGGTCACCTGATAGAGGTGTATAAAATGAGGAGAGGCATTGATCATGTAGATAGTCAGAGGCTTTTCCCCAGGGCTGAAATGGCTAGCATGAGAGGGCATAGTTTTAAGGTGCTTGGAAGTAGGTACACAGGAGATGTCAGGGGTAATTTTTTTACTCAGAGAGTGATGAGTGCGTGGAATGGGCTGCCGGTGGTGGAGGCGAAATTGATAGGGTCTTTTAAGAGACTCTTGGACAGGTACATGGTGCTTAGAAAAATAGAGGGCTATGGGTAAGCCTAGGTAGTTCTAAGGTAAGGACATGTTCAGCACTTCTTTGTGGGCTGAAGGGCCTGTATTGTGCAGTAGGTTTTCTATGTTTCTATCTTGGAAATGGTGCTGGAGGCAAGGGAGAAGGGCCGGTATCCTGGTGAGGTTGAGACGGTGTGCTGATTGGTTGCCACTCCCTAGCACACTCCTGGCTAACATTCATTTGCTTGACGATAAGCTGTGCGAACTGAGAGCCAGAATCTCCTACCAGTGGGAAACAAACCATCGCAGACTTCAAAGCTGAGCACAGTGGTGTTGCCAACATGGCTGCCTCTCTCCCAGATGAGCTAAATCATTTTTATACTTAGTTCAATGTCGCCAGCACTGAATCCCGAGGAGAGCCGTCAAAGTGACCTACACTTTGGCCATCTCTGAGGTGAAGTTCGCAGGTGTTTCCAACGAGTGGACAGTCGCAAGGCTGCAGGATCGGATGGCATCCCAGGGCAAGTGTTGTTCATCCTTCAGAGTCGAAGACGACCAAGACTTCTGTCAGGTGGAGGGTTTGTGACTGTGGGTCCGGAGGTGACTGGTGAGGCCAATCCGGGCCCTGCAAGCTCGTCCACATGAGGGACACATGAGGGTAGGCGCTGCAGTGGAAGCGGAGGTAGCTTGCCCACATGTGGGACACATGAGGGTAGGTGCTGCAGTGGAAGTGGAGGTAGCTTGAGCCTTGTGTGCGGCACGTTTCCTCTGAGCCTCTGCGGTGCGTCTGATTTCTGCTGCATACGTTCCTTTAGTGGTCCTGCTCCACCAGGTTGGGCGGTCCAGAGCAAGCGATTCCCAGCTATTGGGATTGATGCTGAGGTCTTTGAGGCAGTCTTTGAAACGTTTCTTCTGCCCTCCTCCAACTGAGCGCTTGCCCTGGCTCAGCTCTCCATACAGCAGCTGTTTTGGTAGTCGACTGTCAGACATCCTGACAACATGGCCAGCCCATCTGGCTTGGGCTTTCTGTAGGAGGGTGCAGACGCTGTGGGTGCTAGCCCGCTCCAGGACCTCCATGTCTGGGACTTTGTCCTGCCATCGTACGTGGAGAAGTCCCCGGAGGCAGCTCAAGTGGAAGTGGTTGAGCTGTTTAGCGTGCCTGCTGTAGACAGTCCAGGTCTCGCTGGCATAGAGGAGGGTGGTGAGAACCACTGCTCGGTAGACCTTCAGCTTGGTGGTAAGGCTGAGTCCTCTCCACTCCCATACATTCTCACGGAGTCTCCCAAAGGCGGCACTGGCGAGTTCTCAGGATGTGTGTGGTACAACTGGCAGGTGTGTTTACAGACATTTTTAGTCACTCCCTGTCCCAGTGTAGAGTGCCCTCCTGCTTCAAAACATCCACCATTGTCCCTGTACCAAAAAGGACTAAACAACTGGTGTCCTGTCACACTCACCTCAATAATAAGCAAGTGCATTGAGAGGCTGAAGGGCTACATCTATAGCTTGCTACCACCCACACTGAACCCCCTACAATTCACCTACTGACACAACCTATTGACAGATGACACAATTGCTACAGCTCTACACACCATCCGTACACACCTGGAGAAGGATGCTTATGTGAGAATGCTGTTTTTGGCCTACAGTTCAGCATTCAAAACCATAATTCCATCCAGGCTTAAAAGGAATTTCAGAGACCTCAGACTTCACCCTGCCTTGTGTAGCTGGATCCTGGACTTCCTGTCAGATTGCAGACAGGTGGTAAGAGTGGGCTCCCTCACCTCTGCCCCTCAACACAGGAGCCCCTCAGGACTGTGTACTAAGTCCCCTCCTTTACTCTCTGTCTGTATACCAGTGACTGTGCCGCTCTGCACAGCTCCAATCTGCTAACTAAATTTGTAGATGATACTACATTGATTGGCCTTGTATTAAACAATAACAAGGCAGCCTACACAGAAGTCATCACCCTGACACAGTGGTGTCAAGAAAACAACCTCTCCCTCAATGTCACTAAAACAAAGGAGCTGGTTGTGGAGAGGAGGAATGGATACAGGCTAACCCCCATTGACATCAAAGGAGCTGGGGTTGAGAGGATGAACAGCTTCAAGTTCCTCAGCATCCACGTCATTGAGGGTCTCACGAGGTTGTACATACCGACTGTGTGGTGAAATAAGCACAACGCCTCTTTCACCTCAGACGGTTGAAGAAGTTTGGTATGTGTCCTTAAATCCTAAGGACTTTCTGCAGGGACACAATTGAGAGCATCCTGACTGGCTGCATCACTACCTGGTATGGGAATTGTACCTCCCTCAATTGCAGAACTCTGCAGAAGGATCACTGGGAACCTGAGTCACCCCAACCACAAACTGTTCCAGCTTCTACCATCCAAAAGTGGTACCGCAGCATTAAAGCCAGAGCCGACAGACTCCGGGACAGGGCATCAGGCTGATTAATTCACGCTGATGTCATGGTCCTGGCTGGCATTTCCCACCTTTTCCCTTTCCTCCCTAATTGGTCCTCAATCCCCACACTTGATTCCCAATCTCTCTCAATCACCAGCACCTGGTTTCCATTAGCCACTGGAGGATAAGACCCCGACAGCTCCAGTCAGCCTTTGCCAGATTGTTGGTTGACTCTCAGAAAGAGAGAAACCTTGCTCCAAGTCTTCAACCCTGTATCTCTTCGTGAATCTAGCCTCCCTAGTCCTGACTCAGCCTGGTCTCGATTCTGCGCTCGCTACAGAGTGTCAGAGTCTTGCACTTGGGTTCGTTCTTCCTGCCACGTCCCTGTAACAGCTGATACAATTGTATTTCTATGTTATACTGACTGGCCTGTTGCACACACTATTCATTACAAAATACTATAAATTGCACATTTAGATGGGAACGTAAAGGTTTTTACTCCTCGTGGATGCGAGGGACATGTAATAAAGTCAGTTGAATTCAATTTGCCACTTTCTTGCCCAATTTCCTAATCTAAGTCCTTTTGTAGTTTACCTGTTTCCTCAACTTTACCCGCCCCTCCATCAATCTTTGTATCATCTGCAAATTTTGGCAACAAAACTGAGGTCATGCTAGCTGGCCTGTGGTTTCCTTTCTGTTGCCTTCCTCCTTTCTTAAAGAGTGGAGTAATTTTCTAGTCCTCTGACACCATGCCAGAGTCCAATGATATTTGAAAGATCACTACTAATGCCTCCACAATCTCTACCGCTTCCTTTTTCAGAACCCCAGGGTGAAGTTCATCTTGCCCAGATGACTTATGTATCCTTAGATCTTTCAGCTTTTTGAGCACCTTTCCCTTGTAATAGTGACTGCACTCACTTGTCTTCTCTCACACGCTTCAATATCTGGCACACTGCTGGTGTCTTTCACTGTGAAGACTTAATGCAAAATACTCATTTAGTTCATCTGCCATCTCCTTTTATGATATCTCCGGTCTAATTTTCTAGCAGCCCTATATCCGCTGTTGGATCTTTCTATTTTTTACATACTTCAAAAAGCTCTTATTATCCACTTTAAAGTTGTTTGCTAGTTTGCTTTAATATTTCATCTTTTCCACCCCAATGATTATTTTTGTTGCTCTCTGTAGGGTTTTAAATGCTTCCCAATTCCCCTTTCTTCCCACTAATTTTTGCTTTGTTGTATGTCCTCTCTTTTGCTCTTATATTAGCATTGACTCTCTTGTCAGCATGGTTGTATTATTTTGCCATTTGAGTATTTCTTTGTTTTTGGAATACATCTATCCTGCACCTTCCTCATGTTTCCTAGAAACTCACACCATTGCTGATCTGCTGTCATCTCTGCCAGCATCTCCTTCCAACTTTCTTTGGCCAACTCCTCTCTCATACCACTATGATTTTCTTTCCTCCACTGAAGTACTGCTACGTACATCAGTCTTTAATTTCACCTTATCAAATTTCAAGTTGAACTCTGTCATCTTGTATTCACTGCCCCTAAGGGTTCTTTTACTTTGAACTCCTGAATCACTTGCAGTTCGTTTCATAACACCCAATCCAGTATAGCTGATCACCTAAAAGGCTCAACGACAAACTGCTCTAAAATGCCATCTCAGAGGCATTCAACAAACTCGCTCTCTTGAGAACCATTTTCCAATTTTTCCCAATCGACCTGCCTGTTAAAATCTCCCACAACTATGATAACATTGCCCTTTAGACACACCTTTTCTATTTCCCATTGTCATCTGTGGTCCACATCCCAGCTGCTGTTGGGAGGCCATCAGGGTCCTTTTACCCTTGCAGCTTCTTAAGTCAACCCACAAGGATTCAACATCTTTCTACTGATTTGATGCCATTGTATAGCAGCAGAACCACACTGCCCTCTCTGCTGACCTTCCTATCCCTCCGATATAATGTGTAACCTTGGACATTCGGCTCCCAACTACAACCATCCTTCAGTCACGATTCTGTGATAACCACAACAATCTGTTAGAATGCAACAAGATCATCCACCTTCTTATACTCTGTGCATTGAGATCTAACACTTTAAGTACTGTATCTGCTACCCTTTTTGATTCTGTATCCCTAATGCACTGATACTGATCCTGCTGGCTACAATTTTGTCCTATCATCTGCCTGCCCTTCCTAACAGTCTGACTGCATGCTATCCATGCTTTTTCACCATCCATCCTATCCTGAATCACTTCACTCCAGTTCCAACCCCCTGCCAAATTAGCTTAAATCCTCCTAACAGCTTAACAAACTTGCTCGCAAGAATACAAGTCTCCCTTGGGTTCAGGTACAATCCTTCACTTTTGAACAGGTCATACCACCCGCAGAAGAGATTCCAATGACCTAAGAACCTGTCCCCTGCACCAGCTTCTCAGCCATGCAATAATCTGCCAGATCTTCCTATTTCTACCCTCACCAGCAAATAAATTCTATTCCTCTTGAAATAAATGTCAAAATCAAGGCTATATCCTTGGTAAACTTAAGACGATAAGATATAGGAGCAGCATTCGGCCATTTGCTCCATCGAGTCTGCTCCACAATTTTATCATGGCTGATCCAATTTTCCTTCCAACCCCAATCTCCTGCTTTTTCCCCGTCTCCTTTTGTGCCCTGTCTAATCAAGAATCAATCAACCTCTGCCTTAAAAATACATAAAGATTTGTCTACCACAACTGTCTGTGGCAAAGAATTCCACTGATTCATCACTCTCTGCCTAAAAAAAAATTCCTCCTCATCTGTTATAAAAGGATGCCCCTGTATTCTGAGGCCGTGTTTTCTGGTCTTAGGCTCTCCTACCATAGAAATCATCCTCTCCGCATCCACTCTATCAAGGCCTCTCACCATTTGATAGGTTTCAATTAGGTCGCCTCTCATTCTTCTACATTCTAGTGAATACAGGTCTAGAGCCAACAAAGCATTTTCATATGACAAGCCATTCAATCCTGGAATTATTTTTGTGCACTTCCTTTGAAACCCCTCCAGTTTCAGTTCATCCTTTATAAGGGGCCCAAAATTGCTCATAATGTTCTGTGAGGCCTCACCAGTACTTTATAAAGTTTCAACATTACATCCTTGATTTTATATTCTAGTCCTTTTGCTCTATTATAAGCCTGCTCTTTGTCTTTGACTTCTCTTGTTAGCCATGGTTGTGTCATCTTGCCTCTAGAGCTTTAGAGTACTTCTACCTCTTTGGGATATATATACATAAATATATAAATTGGGTGAATTGGATCATATTATGATCACATTCCCCTAAGGGTTCTTTTACCTTAAGCTCTCTAATCTATTCCATTTCACTGCACAACACCCTATCCACAATAACTGATCCCCCCTCCCCCACTGGGCTCAATCACAAACTGCTCTAAAAACCATCTCATAGGCATTCTAGAAATCCCTCCTCTTGGAATTCAGCACCAATTTTAATTTCCCAATTTCCCAATCTACCTGTAAATTAAAATTCCTATAATTATTGTAACATTGCCCTTTTGGCATGCATTTTCTATCTTGTTGTTATTTATAGACCTCATCCTTTCTCCTGTTTGTGGGACTGTATATAACTCCCACCAGGGTCTTTTTACCTTTGCAGTTCCTTAACTCTATCCACAATGATTCAGCACCTTCCGACCCAGTCACCTCTTTCTGATGATTTGATTTCATTTTTTACCAATAAAGCAAGCTGCTCCCTCTGCCTTCCTGCCTGTCCTTTCAATACAATGTGTATCCTTGGACATTAAGCTCCAGCTATAATCTTCTTTCAGCCATGATTCAGTGACGCCTGCAACATCATACATGCCAATCTGCAACTGTGCCTCAAGTTCATCAACCTTATTCCGTATACTGCGTGCTTTCACATATAACACATCAATCTAGTATTCAGTCTTTTCAATTTGGTCGCCTCTTATGTTTCAACTCAACCTGTTGACTGCAATTTTGCCCTATCAACAGCCTCTCCTCACTACTCATTGACTCTGTTTGTAATCCATCTAATTCATCTTCAGCACCTTTCACCACTTTCCTCTGACACTTCTTGCTTTGAAACAGAGGCAGCTCAGGACACTAGTTGCACAATGCTCAACTTTTTGATTCCTAACTTTGAGGTCTTACCGACATCTGCCTCCACAACCTCTCCACTAACTGTTCTGACACTCTGGTTCCCATCCCCCTGCACCTCGAGTTTAAGCCCCACCATCCAGCATTAACAAACCTTCCTGTTCGGATATTGGTCCCCCTCCAATTCAGGTGCAAACTGTACCTTCTGTACAGGTCCCAGCTTCCCTGGAAAAGAGCCCAATGATCCAAAAGGCTTATGCCCTCCCTCGTACACCAACTCATTATCCACGTATTAAACTGGGTAATCTTCCCAGTTCTGTCCTCACTAGCACATGGCACAGGTAGCAATCCTGAGATCACCACCCTGGAGGTCCTGCCCTTCCCTTTCACTTAGCACCTAACCCTCTGAGCTCCAATGCAGAACCTCGTCACTCGTCTTACCCTGTAATTGGTACCTCTGTGGACCACGGTTTCTGGCTGTTCACCATCCCACTTTACAATGCTGAGGACTCAATCCAACGTATCCCGGACTCTGGCCATGATATGTTGGATATCCATCCGGGAATCTCATTCTCTCCCACAGAGCCTCCTGTCCAATGCCCCGACGGACGAATCCCCTATCACCACAGCATGCCTCTTCTCCCCTCTTCCTTTCTGAGTCACTAAGCATGATAGTGGCGGAGAGCCACCCACAGTGACTTTCCTCTGTTACATCACCAACACCCCCCCCCCCAAAACGGTATCTTGTTGTTGAGGGGGGTGGCCATAGGGTAGTCTGCACTAGCTCCTTAACTCCATTCCCCTTCTTGGCTGTCACCCAGTTTCCTGTGCCCTGCACCTTGGGAGTAACTACCTCTGTACATGTCCTATCTATCAACCCCTCAGCCTCCCGAATGATCGGAGTTCATCCAGTTCCAGCTCCAACTCCTAGGAAAGACAACTTCTGGCCCCGCCAAACTAGTGAGATTGAGACACTCCCCAGTTTATGTACATGTATGGGGGTGGGGGGGGGGGGGTTGTGGACGGCTATGGTTCAGCAGCTTAAATTGTTTGACATGACCTGTTTCTGTGCTGTGTTTTCTGTCTCCATGGATTGTATGGGGTGCCCAGGGAGGGGCAGCACCTCCGGTGAAGGAGCTTGCCATGTCCACTTCAGGGCAGCTGACTCAGCTTTAGTCCCGAACCGACACTCAACTCTCACCTGTGGCTCCAGTTTGCTGTTTGAATTTGACAGTGGCCACACACCAGTACACCACTTCGATAGGTGGGTTAAACAGGTAGGGGGAGCCAGTGATCTCATGCCCTGGTGATATAGGGACATGTCTGTCCTGGCATGTGAAGACGGCTCTGGCAGACTGTAGGGAGGAGAATTACAGTGAGATCCGATGGCCAGGAAGGCGGTACTGCAACACTCCAAGGAGAGCGAAGGGCCTGACAAGGCACGACAAGGCACATCCATTGCAACCAAGGAAAACCCCACTTTGTGACACTTGTTCATACCACTGGAGCCGGACATCCACGGTTGAGAGAGTGCAAGGGATTTCCCCCTTAAAAACTCTCCCGTACAGGCTTCCTGTCAGCATTGGACATGGCGGACAACCACCATGAGACAGTAACAAACCAATTTATACACTATTCTCTGAATATCCATGTGCCTATCTCAGACACCGAAACACCTCTTTTGTAGTGCCTCCACAATTCCTCCTGGCAGCACATTCAAACTTGCCCCGCACACTTACCCACTCCCACTTTAAATGCATGCCTCTGGTATTACATATTTCCACCCCAGCAATATCATACAGTATCAGCTGTCTACTCTACTTCTGCCTCTTACAGTCTTATAAACAACTATCAAAGTAACACACTAAATACTGCAGGAACTCAGCAGCCAGGCAGCATCTATGGGAAAGATTACGGCCGATATTTCGGGCCGAAACCCTTCAACGGGACTGGAGAAAAAAGGGTGAGGAGTCGAGTTAAAAGGTGGGAAGGGGAGGGAGCAACACAAGGTGATAGGTGAAACCGGGAGGGGGAGGGATGAAGTAGAGAGCTGGAAAGTTGATTGACAAAAGTTTGGTTCCTCTTATACTCACCTACTACCTCATCAGACTCTTCACATAATTCTCCGCAACTTCCCCCATCTCCAACATGATTTCACAACCAAGCCCTCTGTTTTACTAAGCTCCATGTACCTATCTAAAAGCCTTTTAAAAGACCCTATGGTATCCGCCTCCACCATTGTTGCCGGCAGCCCATTCCACGCACTCACCACTCTGTGAGTAAACAACTTACCCCTGACATTTCCTCTCTACCTACTCCCCAGCACCTTAAACCTGTGTCCTCTTGTGGCAACCATTTCAGCCCTGGGAAACAGCCTCTGACTATCCACATGATCAATGCCTCTCATCATCTTATACACCTCTATCAGGTCACCTCTTATCCTCCAATACTCCAAGGAGAAAAGGCCGAGTTCACTCAACCTATTCTCATAAGGCATGCTCCCCAATCCAGGCAACATCCTTGTAAATCTCCTCTGCAACCTTTCTTTGGCCTCAACATCCTTCCTGTAGTGAGGCGACCAGAACTGAGCACAGTAGTCCAAGTGGGGTCTGACCAGAGTCCTATGTAGCTGCAACATTATCACTTGGCTCCTAACTTCAATTCCATGACCGGTGAAGGCCAATACACCATATGCCTTCTTAACCACAGAGTCAACTTGCACAGCTGCTTTGAGCGTCCTATGGACTCGGACATCATATTTGACCTACCAAAATTAACCACTTCACACTGATTTGAATTTTCTTCTCTCACCTCATCTCCTTAACAGCCCATCACCTCCCTCTGGTTCTCCTCCCTCCTTTTCTTTCTGCCATGCCTTCTGTCCTCTCCTATCAGACTCTCCCTTGTTCAGCCCTGTATCTCCTTCACCAATCAACTTCCCAACTCTTAACTTCACCCCTCCCCTCCGGATTTCACTTATCACCTTGTGTTTCTCTCTCTCCTCATTTATGTCTATAACGAACAGCAGAGGTTCCAGTACGGATCGCTGAAGAATGCCACTCGTCATGGACCTTCAACGAGCTATTATTCTTTGCCTTCTTTGTGCAAGCCAATTCTTAATCCAAACAGCTAAGTCACCAAGGAGCCCATCTTAATCTTCTGGATGGTCTCCCATGAAGGACAGTGTCAAACACCTTACTAAAAATCTACGTGCAAAACATCCACAGATTTACCTTCATCCATCACTTTCATACCTCCTTGAAAAACACAACCCAGTTAGTAAGACACTTCCTTGACACAAAGCCATGCTGGTTGCTTCTAATTAGCCAAAGGTTTTCAAGATGCTCATATATCTGATACCTTCAAATCCTCTCCCAATTACAGACATGATACCTATCGGTCTATAGCTTCCAGTACTATTCCTATTACCCTTCTGGAATAATGGGACAACACTATTTGCCAGTCCTCCAGGACCTTACCTGAGGTTAAAGAGGACACAAAGATATTGCTTCTCTCAATAGCCTCAGGTGTATCCCACACCCTGGGGATATACGCCTTAATGCTCTTTGAGATACCCGATACTACCTCCTTTATCTCAAAATATCCTCACATATAACAATAATGGAGACAGTCACAGGTTTTCACAATCTAATTGTGCAAGGGAACGATTGTTTCATACATTCTCAAGCAAGCTGCCTTCAGATGGAAACGTGGTCAATCGGTTTTGTATGACACTTTCACCACATATAGCACTGCTCAGGAACATACCAAAGGTGCAAGAGTTCAGAGACCTTATGAACAGCAGCAATGTCTATAGCATTCTGGTTGGCAGTTTGACAGTGGAAGCAAAACTTGAGATTGACAGAAGAAGTTCCTCTGAAATACAAATAGAAAAATGTGGCCACAGCTGCTGTGTGTCCAGCATCCGTGGAGGGAACCTTCATTCACCTCAACAGTGAACTAACTCCACAAGCTTTCCACTTATTTTCAACTTCTGCTCTCTGTATTATTATTTTCTTATTACTTGCATGAGTTTCCTTTTGCATATTAATTGTGATCAAGTGAGAAGCTTGGAGGTGACAGGTGGATAAGTTAACAAGATGGCAACAGAGACAATTCACAGAAATGTTCAAAGAAAATTTTGTTATCAAACTACATACATGTAACCTAAAAAACTCATCGCTTGCTTCTCTGAGATAATACAACCCTGAGATTAATTTTCTTGTGGGCATACTCTATAAATCTACAGAATAATAACCAATGCCCAAATTAGGACATTCACTCAGAGTGCAGAAGACTGTGCCAATACAAAAGAAGAAATAATGATAATAATAAATAAGTAACAAATATTGAGAACATCAGATGAAGCATCCTTAAATTGATTGTTTGTGGAAACATTTCAGTGATGGGGAAGTGAATTTGAATGAAGTTTAGCCCTTTTCTTCAAAGCCTGATGGCCAAGGGGTAGTAAGTGTTCCTGAAACTTGTGGTATGGACAAGGCTTCTGTACCTTCTTCCTGATGGCAGCAGTGAAAAGAGCACAAAGCCTGGATGCTGCTTTCCTGTGACAGCATTTCATGAAGAGGTGCTCAATATTTGGGAGGGCTTTACCTTTGATGATGATTAGGCTGTATCTACCACTTTTTGTAGGATTTTCTGTTTAAGGGCATTGGCGTTTCCATACTAGGCTGTGATGCAGCCAGTCAATATACTCCACAATCAGGAATTTATCAACTTCCACCTTGAATATACCCACGGACTTGGCCTCCACCGCAGTCTGTGGCAGAGCATTCCACAGATTCACCACTCTCTGGCTAAAAAGAAAAGAAGAGGTCCCAGAACATACACCAGAAGCACACCACTGGTCACTGACCTCTACACAGAATATGACCAGTCTACAACCACTTTTTATCTTCTGTGGGCAAGCCAGTTCTGGATCCACAAACCAAGGTCCCCTTGGATCCCATGCCCCCTTACTTTCTCAATAAGCCTTGCATGGGGTACCTTATCAAATGCCTTGCTGAAATTCATATACACTACATCTACTGCTCTAACTTCATCAATGTCTTTAGTCACATCCTCAAAAAATTCAATCAGGCTCATAAGGCACGACCTGCCCTTGACAAAGCCATGCTGACTATTCCTAATCATATTATACCTCTCCAAATATTCATAAATCCTGTCTCTCAGGATCTTTTCCTTCAACTTACCAACCACTGAAGTAAGACTCACTGGTCTATAATTTCCCGGGCTATCTCTACTCCCTTTCTTGAATAAAGGAACAACATCTCCAATC
The DNA here is from genome assembly GCF_030144855.1 of Hypanus sabinus. NCBI lineage: Eukaryota > Metazoa > Chordata > Chondrichthyes > Myliobatiformes > Dasyatidae > Hypanus > Hypanus sabinus. The sequence continues at coordinate 2,755,489 of NC_082712.1, forward strand.
CTCCCGAACCTCTCCTGTCCCCATCGATGATGCAAAGATCGTAGCCAGAGGCTCAGCAATCTCTTCCCTCACCTCCCACATTAGCCTGGGGTATATCTCGTCCAGTCCCAGTGTCTTATCCAACATGATGCTTTCCAAAATCTCCAGCACATTCTCTTCCTTAATACCTACATACTCAAGCTTTTACGTTCACTGTAAGTCATCCCTACATTCTCCAAGATCCTTTTCCATTGTGAATACTGAAGCCAAGTATTCATTAAGTACCTCTGCTATCTTTGGTTCCATACACACTTTTCCTGTGTCACACTTGATTGGTCCAATTCTCTCACGTCTCATCCTCTTGCTCTTCACATACTTGTAGAATGCCTTGAGGTTTTCCTTAATCCTGTCTGCCAAGGCCTTCTCAAGTTAAGAGCCCATGGTATTTACAGGAAAGGTACTAGCATGGATAGACCATTGGTTGATAGACAGGTGGCGAGGAGTGGGAATGAAGGGAGCCTTTTCTGATTGGCTGCCAGTAATAGAGGCATTCCACAGGGGCTGTGTTGGGACTGCTTCTTTTCACATTTTCTGTCATTGATGTGGTTGACAGAATTGATGTCCTGTGGCCAAGTACGAGAGCAATACAAAAATAGGTGGGGGGCAGGTTGCTTTAAGGAAGTTGAGAGGCTACAGAAAGACAGTTTAGGAGAAGGGGCAAAGAAGTGGCAGATGGAATACAGTATCAGGAACTGTATGGTCATGCACTTTGGTAGATGAAATGAAAGGGTGACTATTTTTTAAATGGAGAGAAAATTCAAAAATCTAAGGTACAAAGGGTCTTGGAAGTACTCGTGCAAGATTCCCAAAAGGTTAATTTGCAGATTGAATTGGTGATAAGGTTGCAAATATGATGTGAACATTAATTTCGAGAGGACAAGAATATAAAAGCAAGATTGTAATGTTGAGGCTTTATGAAAGACAGTGGTGAGGCCTCACTTGGAGTATTGTGAGCAGTTCTGGGCCCCTTATCAAAAAAGGATGTTCTGACATTCGAGAAGGTTTATAAGAGTTTCATGAAAATAATTTTGAGGTTGAAAGGCTTGTCATATCAGGAGCGTTTGAAAACTCAGGACCTTTATGCATTGGAATTCAGAAGAATCAGCGGTGACCTCATTGAAAGCAAATGGAAGTTGAGCCTCGATGGAGTGGGTGTGATGAGGAGTCAAAGACTGGAGGATGCAGCCTCAGAATAGAGACAGCCTTTTAGAATGGAGATGAGGAGGAATTTCCCGAGCAAGAGAGTGGTTAATCTGTGGAATTTGTTGGCACAGGCATCTGTGAAGGCTATATCCTTGGTATACTTAAGACGATAAGATATAGGAGCAGCATTCGGCCATTTGCTCCATCGAGTCTGCTCCACAATTTTATCATGGCTAACCCAATTTTCCTTTCAACTCCAATCTCCTGCTTTTTCCCCGTCTCCCCTTGTGCCCTGTCTAATCAAGAATCGATCAACTGCCTTAAATACACATAAAGATTTGTCCACCACAACTGTCTGTGGCAAAGAATTCATTAAGCTCCTAGCTATAATCTTCTTTCAGCCATGATTCAGTGATGCCTGCAACATCATACATGCCAATCTGCAACTGTGCCTCAAGTTCACCTACCTTATTCCGTATACTGTGTGCCCCGCCAAACTAGTGAGATTGAGACCCTCCCCAGTTTGTGTGGATGCTGTGTCATTTGCTACTCCGTTACAAATTAATGCCACGAAACACTACACTGCATACGATTAAAGGAATTATATTTATGGATCTTAACTGAAGGGTTAGTAAAGAACAACAAAAAGAAAAGGGCCCATTCTAATTAAACTGTCAAATGTGCACAAGTTGGAGCTCATCTTGAACTTCTCTGTCACTCACGCACTGGGCCCTCGGTCAATGTGAAAGCACACACCAGCTTCCGAATGTCGCTCGCAATCCACCTGGGACAAGCTAGTCTCCCACAGGATCGTAACCTACGACCGGTTATTTCCAACATCTTCTCTCGAACAAAATAAACCCCAAACACAACCTTATTGTCCCTCAGCCAGAAAACCTCCCGCTAGTTGGATGGCACCACATTCCACGTCATCCCTCATCTTCAACAATAACCCAAACAGGCTGAAAGCAGGATGGACCGCTCTTACAGAGCTGCTGAGTGAAATACTGACAGCAGAACAGTAAAGATGTGAACCAGGGCATTACACCAGGTACTTGGCTGAGAATGGTCTCGGGTTTAGCAGATCCTTGTGTCCTCATCCAGTTGCTCTGATCAGACTATCCCAGATCAGGAATCAGTTCCGAGTCCACAAAATGGGGGGAAACAAAGACAAAGGGTTTGTCTACCTCTCCCGTCCTTGATTCATTAAATCCAATCCTTGATCAGACTGTAGTTTCTTCTGGCCAACATCTCCCCCCTCTTGATCCAAGGGTATTTATCTTAGGATCATGATCCTCCTCTCAGTCAGTTGACTGCCCATAGGACTGCCATGGAACCCCAGTAGGTGTGCAACACTTACATTCTAAAAATAATATTAACATTTACTCACTAACTTCACCCACTTTATACTGACAATTGTCTGCTGTTTCATGAAAACCTTACCTTCTAATTTTTGCATTATTTCTACTTTTCATCTTCTCAGTTGATATACATTGAGCAATACAATTATCAGGGTACATAAAATTAGTATTACAGCAGCATGTGATACTTCTGTCACCCACAGATGTATTTGAATATTTGTCCCCCAATTCCAAAATTTACTCCAAAAACCTGGTCACTCAATATCTCATTTGCCACCCAGCGCACACTAACTTAATGCTAGCCTAATCACAGGACAATTTACAATGATCAATTAACCTAAGTCTTTAGACTATGGGAGGAAACCCACACATACACACACAGGAAGAATGTACAGACGCCCCAAGCTGTAATCATGTCATGCATTTGACATTCCACGCTGGTCCCTTTGATCGCTCCTGCCACCTGCTGGTCAGTTAGGGCACTGCAGCTCCCTCATGCCACCTGGTGGTCAGTCAAAGCCTCAGATCACAGAGTCTTACAGCAGAAACAGACCCCTTCGACCCATCTCGGTGTATTTACGTCATATATCTGGGTGTCATGCAAAGCAAAGGTTTTCACTGCATCTCAGTACATGTGACAATAATAAACTAATCTGGCAGGAGGAGCATAAAACTGTCCATATTGCCATCTCAAAGACTTTGGGAGAAATCTGGAGATTATCATCTTCAAACATACAAAATGCTGGAGGAACTCAGCAGGTCAGGCAACATCAGTGGTAAGGAATAAGCAGTTGATGTTTTGTCCAAAGGCACTTCATTCAGTGTTTGCGTTTATGATTTCCTGCTTTTAAACCTCCTACTTGCTTTGAGAGGGAGGTCATGACCAGACTTAACTCCTGCCTCAGCAAGTTCCTGGACCCACTGCAATTTGCCTATTGCCACAATAAGTCAATGGCAGATACAATCTCAATGGCTCTTCACAAACATCTATGTCAGGATGCTGTTCATCGACTATCGCCATCATTCCCACAATCCTGATGGATAAGTTACAGAATCTGGGCCTCTGTACCACCATCTGCAATTAGATCCTCGACTTCCTAACCAGAAGACCACAATCTGTGCAGTTTGGTGATAATATCTCCTCCTCACTGACAATCAACACTGGTACACACCAGCGGTGTGTGCTTCGTCCACCGCTCTACTCTCTGTATACCCATGACTGTGTGGCTAGGCATAACTCAAATATCATCTATAAATTTGATGTTACAACCATTGTTGGTAGAATCTCAGATGGTGATGAGAGGGCGTACAGGAGTGAGATATACCAACTAGTAGAGTGGTATCGCAGCAACAACCTGGCACCCAACATCAGTAAGATGAAAGAGCTGAATGTGGACTTCAGGAAGGGTAAGACAAAGGAACACATACCAATCCTCATAGAGGGATTATAAGTGGAGAGAATCAGCAGTTTTAAGTTCCTGGGTGTCAAGATCTCTGAAGACCTAACCTGGACACAACACGTCAATGTAGTTATAAAGAAGGCAAGACAGCGACTATACTTCATTAGTAGTTTGTAACAAAACACTGAAAAACTTCTGTAGATGTTCCCTAGAGAGGCTGCATCACTGTCTGGTATGGGGGGGGGGGGGGGGCTACTACACAGGACCAAATGAAGCTGCAGAGGGTCATAAATTTAGTCAGCTTCATCTTGGGTACTAGTCTACAAAGTACCCAGGATATCTTCAAGAAGTGGTGTCTCAGAAAGGCAGCATCCATTATTAAGGACCTCTAGCACCCAGGGTGTTCCCTTTTCTCCCTGTTACCATCAGGTAGGAGATACAGAAGCCTGAAGGCACACACTCAGCGATTCAGGAACAGCTTCTTCCCCTTTGCCATCCGATTCCTAAATGACATTGATCCCGTGAGCCGTGCCTCACTTTTTAAATATATATTCTTTCTGTCTTTGCACAATTTAAATCCATTCAATATACATATACTGCAACTGATTGATTGATGGATTTTTCTTCTAGATTATGGATTGCATGGAACTGCTGCTGCAAAGTTAACAAATTTCACAACACGTGCCAGTGAAAATAAACCTGATTCTGGTTCTGTATTCACTCTGTAGGGCATCATCTCTTTCTACCTCAATCGTTGGTAGTAATGTGCACCACAACTCTGGCTGCTCACTGTCTCCTTGGGAATATTCTGCAATCACTCAGAGACATCCTCAACCCTGGCACCCAGGAGAAATGGCCACAGAATCTCCTGATTGTCCTCCTAATTAGGCCTCTATTACTCCAGCTCTCATCTCCACTCTCCTCGACAATGCATCTGAATCAGTCGCTGATACACTTGTTAGAGAGGGAAATGGCCACGGGGAACCCTGTGCTCTCTTCCTTTCTCCTTCAACCTTTCCTGCTGGGACCAGCTCACTGAAGCTCCTGTCTATAACGTGACTGGTCCTGAGTGACTCCATCTGCAGCTCCAGCCTCTGGAGGAGGTCAGCCAAACACACTTCCCACAAGAATATTCACTGGGGTTACCGGCATATCCCCACTTTCTGCAGGAAGAGCATTCCACTGACCCAACTCAAAAAGAGCAAAGACTCGAGGTTCTTGCCAAAGCAACCTCGACAACAGCCACTGTCACAATACAAAGTTCTAAGTAAATTCCTTATCAAATGACATATATATCACCGTGAGATTCATTTTCTGGCAGGTATCTACAGGAAAAAATCTAAAAATACTTTAGAATTGATGAAAAACTACGTGTAGCAAAAACTGACAAACATCCAATGTGCAGAAGAGGATGAATTCTGCAACAAATTAATTTTAAAAAGTAAACAAATGGCTGTCCACTGGAGCCCCTTTCCTCACGGTGATGGTCTGAGTTTGCTCACAAGGCCTCTGCCAGGAACACGAATCTGTTCAGCTTACCCTGCTCACTCTTTAAACTGCTCCTTGATCCAGCCATATCTAAAACAAGATGCTGGAAATATGTAAAGCTAAGAGGAACGTTTAATTGGTGCAGACCATGAATTAGTTGTTTAACTGCTGGTCACTGGTCGTGAGCTGTCAAACCAGTTGATGTGGCAGTGTGGAGGGAGGAAGATGCAGCTGGGGAGGTCAGAAACCAGCTGCAGACACCGATCGTCATTCAGTACCCAGCATCATGATTCGGGACGTAAATATGGTGACAGGTGATGGGGAGGAAGGCCAGGTAAATCTTTCTACAAATTTATAGTTTAATCAGAATCAGGTTTATGATCACTGATGTATGTTGTGAAATTTATTTATGTTTTGCGATAGCAGTACAGTGCAAAAGATTAACATATAAGTATAAAAATAGTGAAAAAGAGAACAAGTAGTGCTGTATGTTCATGGGTTCACTGTCCTTTCAGAAACCTGATGGTGCAGGAGGAGATGCTGTTCCTAAAGCATTGAGTGTATGGTTGAGGGCCCAGTACCTCCTCCTTGATGGTAGCACTGAGACGAGAGCATGTCCTAATGCTGAGGGTCCTTCACGATGTATGCCGCATTCTTCGGGCATTGCCTTTTTAAAGATTTCCTCTTCTAAGGTCGTTTAAACTAAATACAGGATTGATCATTTAAATGAGGCGTGTTGGAGCAGAGGCTTGAGGAGACCAGCTCTCGCTCTCTACAGCTATTTAAAGAAGTAGGTACATTTTTGAATGATCAGTACAATGAGGGTGGTGGTGAACTGGTACAGTGGGGAGGGGCCGGGGGCAGTTCAGCCATAATCACATTTAATGGACACAGAACACCATAGCACACCATTCCACCCACCTAGTCTCTACCAAACTATTAATCTGTCTAGTCCCTGGTGGGCAGAATGGCCTGCTCCTGCTCCAAATTCCTTTTGATTTTATTTCCTATTTCAGATCAGGCTGATGGGGCTTGTTAGCCATGATTGGCAGCTTGTCTAGGAGAAGGAAAAACTCTAATCACAAATCTCTGTTGCGTTGCAACTATTCATACTCATGGAGAAGGCTCTGGGAGTTAACCCCGAGGGAAAAATCGGGAGCTGAAGTCCTACTTTACGTTCAATGCTGACTGGCAACTCGTGTGATGCTGCTGTGCCAAACTGCATTGGTCTTTTTTTTTATTACAAAATCCTTTATTACAAATATCGGTGCTATACAATATATACAAAACAGTGGCAAACACAATTACTACACTACAAATAGACAATAGACATTACACCAGAATGTTGCCATCCCCATCCACGATGGCATTTACACCCCGCGGAGCCCAACGGTCTTGAAACTCCTCCAAGGCTGCTGTGGACTGCGCGTGTTCTTTTTCAATAGTTACCCGGGCACAAACATACCCCCTAAACATCGCCAGGCAGTCTGCCCGGGGAGATCCTCCTGCCACCTGTTTCCAAGACCCACGGATGGCGGATTTCGCCAGCCCCAGGAGCAAGTTGACTAGGACATCCTCATCCCTCCATGCCCCCCTCCTTACTGGATGACCATATATAAACAGGGTGGGACTAAAATGCAGCCAGAAGGCGAGAAGCAGCCCACGCAAATATGCAAAAAGAGGCTGCAGCCTCACACACTCCATGTACATGTGGTACACAGTTTCCTCCAGCCCGCAGAAGTGGCATACGGATGGGAGATCCATGTACAAACTGAAAAACTTATTGCAGGGCACCGCTCTATGCAGTACCCTCCAGGCGAGATCCCCCAGGTGCATGGGAAGAACCCCCTCGTAAAGGGACTTCCAGTGGGGACCCTCCTCACCTCTGGGTGGAAGGACCGACCGCCATGGCGTGTCGAGACGGTGGACAAGGGCAAGGAAGTGGAGGATGTTTGGATTCGTCAGCTGTATGGAGAGGGGAGCCTGCTACGTGGGCAACAGCTTGCTTTCCATATTGTACAGTCCTGGCTAGTGCATGGTCGGCCTATTACGGAGAGCCTATTACAAATGTTATCAATGCACCATGGAAAGCAGCAGCTCTGTCTGCGGCCACCACTGGTCACCGGCAGCCAATCAGAAGAGACTCCTTTTACTCTCACTCTTTGCCTCCTGCCAATCAGCCACTGCTTTCCTGTAAAACCATGGGCTTGTAGCTCCTCAAACGGCCTCATGTGTGACACCTTGTCAGAGGCCTTCTGAAAATCCAAGTACACAACATCCACCAATTCTCCTTTGCCTATCCTGCTTGTTATTTCTTCAAAGAATTCCAGCAGATTTGTCAGGCAAGATTTTCCCTTGAGGAAACCATGCTGACTACGGCCTATTTTATCATGAGCCTCCAAGAACCCTGAGACCTCATCCTTAACAATCGATTCCAACATCTTCCCAGCCACTGAATCAGACTAACTGGCCTGTAATTTCCATTCTTCTGCCTCTCTCCCTTCTTTAAAAGTGGAGTTACATTTGCAGTTTTCCAGTCTTCCAGAACAATTCCAGAATCTAGTGATTCTTGAAAGATCATTACTAAAGCCTCCACAATCTCTTCAGCCCCTTTTTTCAGAACCCTGGGATGTACACCATCTGGTCCAGGTGATTTATCTTCCTTCAGACCTTTCAGTTTCCCAAGAACCTCTCTCTAGTAATGGTAACTTCACCCACTGTCACTACGTTCGGATATGGTCCAAGTGTGGAGTGAGAGACACTGAAGCAGGTCGATGGTTCACAGATTTTAATGCGAACAGAGCTAAAGGGAAAAGAAAACAATAAATACTAGACCAGACAGGGCCGTTAACTAAAACTCTCACATGTTAAACGAAGCCAAAACTGCAGCTGAAAGGAATAACTAAATATAAAACAAATACCGCTGGCTTCAGAGACAGTTGGCTCAATAGTCCAATATCCAAGGCAAGGCCGAATGCAAGCAGACAGCGGAACGATGCTGTGCTTTGCTCAAGTCTTGGGGGTATGGTATTGATGTGGATAGACAATTGGTTGGCAGACAGGAAGCAAAGAGTGGGAGTAAACGGGACCTTTTCAGAATGGCAGGCAGTGACTAGTGGGATACCACAAGGCTCAGTGCTGGGACCCCAGTTGTTTACAATATATATTAATGACTTAGATGAGGGAATTAAATGCAGCATCTCCAAGTTTGTGGATGACACGAAGCTGGGTGGTGGTGTTAGCTGTGAGGAGGATGCTAAGGGGATACAGGGTGACTTGGATAGGTTAGGTGAGTGGGCAAATTCATGGCAGATGCAACTTAATGTGGACAAATGTGAGGTTATCTACTTTGGTTGCAAGAACAGGAAACAGATTATTATCTGAATGGTGGCCGATTAGGAAAAGGGGAGATGCGACGAGACCTGGGTGTCATTGTACACCAGTCATTGAAGGTGGGCATGCAGGTACAGCAGGCGGTGAAAAAGGCAAATGGTATGTTGGCATTCATAGCAAAAGGATTCGAGTACAGGAGCAGTGAGGTTCTACTGCAGTTGTATAAGGCCTTGGTGAGACCGCACCTAGAGTATTGTGTGCAGTTTTAGTCCCCAAATCTGAGGAAAGACATTCTTGCCATAGAGGGAGTACAAAGAAGGGTCACCAGATTGATTCCTGGGATGGCAGGACTTTCATATGAAGAGAGACTGAATTGACTAGGCTTATACTTGCTGGAATTTAGAAGATTGAGGGGGGATCTTATTGAAACATATAAAATTCTAAAGGGATTGGACAGGCGAGATGCAGGAAGATTGTTTCCAATGTTGGGGAAGTCCAGAACGAGGGGTCACCGTTTAAGGATAAAGGGGAAGCCTTTTAGGAACAAGATGAGGAAAAACTTCTTCACGTAGAGAGTGATGGATCTGTGGAATTCTCTGCCACAGGAAACAGTTGAGGCCGGTTCATTGGCTATATTTAAGAGGAAGTTAGATATGGCCCTTGTGGCTAAAGGGATCGGGGGGTATGGAGAGAAAGCAGGTACAGGGTTCTGAGTTGGATGATCAGCCATGATCACACCGAATGGCAGTGCAGGCTCAAAGGGCCGAATGGCCTACTCCTGCACCTATTTTCTATGTTTTTATGTTTAAAATACTTATTAAGTTCACTTGCCACTTCCTTGTCCCCCTTCACTACCGCTCCAGCATCACTTGCCAGCAGTCTGACATCCACTCTTGCCTCTCTTTTACAATTTATGTATCTGAAGAAACTTTTGGTATTCACTATATTATTGGCGAGCTGACCGCTGTATTCCAGCTTTATGTTCTTAAAGAATTTTTATTTGCCTTCTGTCGATTTTTATGTAACGTGCTGTAGGGTTTCACTGATAGTGTAATGGTTTCTCTGTAGCAGCAATGTTTGGGTTCTGACTAGAGATGACGGGGTTTGGAAAGCTGTTGTTCTTTCTTGTGAGTCTGGAAGAGAGATTTTCACGATCCTTTGCCTTGGAGAGTTGAGGAGAGAAGACGCAATGGAGAGAGTTGAGAGACCGCCGGACAGGGTTGACTCGGAACGAGGGTCCGAAGGGCAGCGACAATCGGAGGAAGTCGATGGTGGGCAATCGGCTTGTCAGTGAGATCCAACATTGTACACAGACTGTTTCATAAGATTCAGCCCTTTTCTTAATTTTAGTTTTCTTTACTAACCATATAGTCAGAGTAAGAATTATAAAGCTTCACACACAAAATGCTGGTAAAACGCAGCAGGCCAGGCAGCATCTATAGGGAGAAGCGCTGTTGATGTTTTGGGCTGAGACCCTTCGCCAGGACTAACCGAAAGGAGTGATAGTAAGAGATGTTAAAATAGTGGGGGGAGGGGGAAATGCGAAATGATAGGAGAAGACCGGAGGGGGTGGAATGAAGCTAAGAGCTGGAAAGGTGATTGGCGAAAGTGATACAGAGCTGGAGAAGGGAAAGGATCATGGGACGGGAGGCCTCAGGAGAAAGAAGGGGGGAGCACCAGAGGGAGATGGAGAACAGACAAACAGCTAAATATGTCAGGGATGGGGTAAGAAGGGAAGGAGGGGCATTAACGGAAGTTAGAGAAGTCAATGTTCATGCCATCAAGTTGGAGGCTACCCAGCCGGTATATAAGGTGTTGTTCCTCCAACCTGAGTTTGGATTCATTTTGACAATAGAGGAGGCCATGGATAGACATATCAGAATGGGAATGGGACGTGGAATTAAAATGTGTGGCCACTGGGAGATCCTGCTTTTTTTGGTGGACCAAGCGTAGGTGTTCCGCGAAACGGTCTCCCGGTCTGCGTCGGGTCTCGCCAATATATAAAAGGCCACACCGGGAGCACCGGACGCAGTATACCACACCAGTCGACTCACAGGTGAAGTGTCGCCTCACCTGGAAGGACTGTCTGGGGCCCTGAATGGTGGTGAGGGAGGAAGTGTAAGGGCAGGTGTAGCACTTGTTCCGCTTACAAGGATAAATGCCAGGAGGGAGATTGGTGGGAAGGGATGGGGGGGGACGGGACAAGTGGACAAGGGAGTCGCGTAGGGAGCGATCCCTGCGAAAAGCAGACGGGGGGGGAGAGAAACATGTGTTTGGTAGTGGGATCCCGTTGGAGGTGGCGGAAGTTACGGAAAATTATATTAATTCTGGCCTCCTCTATTGTCAAAATGAATCCAAACTCAGGTTGGAGGAACAACACCTTATATACCGGCTGGGTAGCCTCCAACCTGATGGCATGAATATTGACTTCTCTAACTTCTGTTAATGCCCCTCCTCCCCTTCTTACTCCACCCCTGACATATTTGTTTGCCTGTTCTCCATCTCCCTCTGGTGCTCCCCCCCCCCTTCTTACTCCTGAGGCCTCCTGTCCCATGATCCTTTCCCTTCTCCAGTTCTGTATCACTTTCACCAATCACCTTTCCAGCTCTTAGCTTCATCCCACCCCCTCCGGTCTTCTCCTATCATTTCGCATTTCCCCCTCCCCCCACTACTTTAACATCTCTTACTATCTTTCCTTTCGGTTGGTCCTGACGAAGGATCTCGGCCCGAAACGTCGACAGCATTTCTCCCTATAGATGCTGCCTAGCCTGCTGTGTTCCACCGGCATTTTGTGTGTGTTACTGTTTGATTTCCAGCATCTGCAGATTTCCTCGTGTTTGCGAATTATAAAGCTTAATGTGTACTGTTTAGTATTTTGGGGTACTGATTTGTAATGGGGACACATCGCACAGCATCCCACCAAATGAGATTTCTTAAGTTTGGCCAGGCCGGGGGGGGGTGGGCTTTCACCCCCTATACCTAGCCACTAGCCAAAGCGAGAGTTAAGCTTCCCAATCCTCTAACTTCCCACTGATCTTTGCTGTATTATATGCCCACTCTTTAGCTTTCAGTTGTCTTTGACTTCTCTCGTTAGCCACGGTTGAGGCATCTTCTCTTTAGAATACTTCTTCCTCTTTGGGATGTACATATCCTGTGCATTCTGAATTGCTTCCAGAAATTCCAGCCATTGCTGTTCTGCCGTCATCCCTGCCAGTGTTCTTTTCCAATCAATTCCTCTCTCATGCCTCAGTAATTCCCTTTATTCCACTGTAATACTGATACATCTGACTTTAGCTTCTTCTCAAATTTCAGTGTAAATTCGATCATATTATGATCTCTTTCCCTAAGTGTTCTTTTTCCTTCAGCTCTCAACTCAATTCTGGTTCACTGCACAACACCCTCTCCAGAATAGCTGATACCCTTGTGGGCTCAACCATGAGCTGTTCTAAAAAGCTATCTGGTAAGCTTTGTAGAAGTCCCCCTCTTGGAATCCAGCACCAACCTGATTTTCCTAATCTACCTGTATATTGAAATCTCCCATGACTATTGGAGCATTGCCCTTTTGGCATGCACTTCCTATCTCACATTTCAAATTGTAGACCACATCTGTACTACTGTTTGGGGGTCTGTATACAACTCCCATTAGAGTCTCTTTACCCTTGCAGTTCCTTAGCTCTATCCACAATGAATTAACATCTTCCAATCCTGTGTCACCTCATTCTAATGATTTAATGTCATTTTTTACCAAGCCTGTCCCCTCTGCCTGCCTGTCCTTTCAATACACTACACGTGCCTCTCCTCACTACACATTGCCTCTGTTTATAAACCAGCTACCTCATCTGTAGCACTATCATCTACCTTTCCTATGATACTTCTTTCATTGAAATATATGCAGCTCAGAACACTAGTCACACCAGGCTCAACTTCTTGACTCCTAACTTGTCATGGTCTTACCAACACTTGCCTCCACTAAACGTTCTGGCACTCTGGTTCCCATCACCCCACAACTCTGGTTTAAATTTGCCAAGCAGCATTAACAAGCCTTCCTACCAGGATATCAGAGCCCCTTCAGTTCAGGGACAAACTGTCCCTTCTGTACAAGTCCTACCTTCCCAGAAAGAGGTTGATGGGAAGTGATCGCGATTGAAAATAAAGTGGAAATAATAGTGTTTGGAAAGAGGTGAAACACCATCGGTCATTGGAAAAGTGTTAGGCTCCAGTTGGTCAACAATTGGAACAATTTTAAAGGATAAAGTGAGACTAATGGAACATGTGAAAGGCCCTGCCCCGATGAAAGATACAATTTACTAAGCAACGCAGTGGTTTAATTATTGGAATACATTCGTTTCTTAAGTGTTTTATATGCATAGAAAGGTAAAATACATACTACATACTAAGACAAACGTTTGACTGACGCTAAATAATACCGGACGTACCTGTTCCGACTTACGTACAAATCCGACTTAAAGACGGACTCAGGAATGGAACTCATCCGTAACCCAGGATCCTGTATTCCAAAGGATTGATCAGGAATCTGTGGCTAACAATTGGAGTCAAAGCCAACATAAAAGCAAAAGAGAGAGCATATAATAGCACAAAAGCTGGAGGATTGGAAAACTTTTAAAAACCAATAGAAGGCAATTAAAAAAAGCCACAGGGAAAAAGATGAAATATGAAGTAAGCTAGCCAATAATATCAAAGATATCATTGGTAAAAGAGAGGCAAGAGTAGGTTTTAGACTGCTGAAAATGGTGGATGAACTGTACAAGTATTTTGCATCAGGCTTCACCGTGGAAGACATCAGCAGAATGTCAGAAGTTTGAGTGTGTTAGCAGGTAGAGATGAGTGCAATTGCTGTTACTAGGGAGAAGGTGCTCAGGAAGCTGAAGGTAGATAAGTCACTTGAACCACATGACTACCCTCCAGGGTTCTGAAAGAGGTGGCTGAAGAGATAGTGGAGGCAAAAGTAATGATCTTTCATGAGTCACTAGATTCTGTCATGGTTCCAGAGGTTTGGTAAATTGAAAATAGCACTCCACTCTTCAAGAACGGAGAGGCAGAAGAAAATAAATCATAGGCCAGTTAGTCTGACCTCAGTGGTAAGAAAGATGGTGGAATCAATCGTTAAGGATGTGTTTTCAGGGTATTTGGTGGCACATGATAAAGTAGGCCAAAGTCAGCAATGTTTCCTTAAGGGAAAATCTTGACTGATAAATCTTCTGGAATTCCTTGAAAAACAAACAGAATAGGCAAGAGAATCAGTGTACTTGGATTTTCAGAAGGCCTTTGGCAAGGCACCACACGTGATGCTACAAGCTAAGAGCCCTTAATATAACAGGAAAGATACTAGCATGGATAGAGCATTGGCTGATTGGCAGGAGGCAAAGAGCAGGAATAAAGGAAGCCTTTTCTTGTTGGTTGCCAGTCACTAGCGGTGTTCCACCTGGGTCTGTGTTGTGACCAATTCTTTTTATATTATATGTCAAAGATTTGGATGATGGAATTAATGGCTTTGTGGCCAAGTTTGCAGATGATACAAAGATAGGCAGGGGAGCAGGTAGTTTTAAGGAAGCAGAGGGACTTAGACAGATTTGGAGAATGGACAAAGAAGTAGAAGATGGAATACAGTGTCGGGAAGTGTATGGTCATGCACTTTGGTAGAAGAAATGAAAGGGTTGACTATTAACTAAATGGAGTGAAAATTAAAAAAATCTGTGTGCAAAAGCACTTGAAGTCCTCATGCAGGATTCCCTAAAGGTTAATTTGCAGACAGAGTCAGTGGAGAGGAAGGCAATTGCATTTTGAGATGTCTAGAATATAAAAGCAAGGATATAATGTTGATCCTTTATAAAGCACTGGTGAGGCCTCACTTGGAGTATTGTGAGCAGCTTTGGGTCCTTGATCAAAGAAAGGATGTACAGATTCTGAAGAGGATTTAAAGGAGGTTCACAAAAATGATTCCAGGACTGTAAGACATCATGTGAGCATTTGATGGTTCTGGGCCTGTAATCACTGAAATTAAGAACGAGAGGTGATGTCATTGAAACCTATCGAACGTTGAAAGAATTGGCAAAATGGAATGCAGAGGATGTTTCCTATGGTGGGGGAGCGTAGGACCAGAGGACTCAGCCTCAGAATAGAGGGGTGTGCTTTTGGAAAGGAAATGAGAAGGAATTTCTTTAGCCAAAGGGTGGTGAATCTGGGGAATTTGTTGCCACAGGCAGCTGTAGAGGCTAGGTCATTTTAGCCAGCGTTTGATAACTTCTTGATTAGTCAGGACTTTAAGGGATATGGGGAGAAGGCAAAAGAGTGGAATTGAGATAAATGATCAGCCCCTTGATGAAATGGTGGAGCGAACTTGATGGGCCAAATGACCTAATTCTGCTCCTTTATCTTCAAGTATTATAGTCTTCCTTTTATTAAAATCTTGTATATTTTATCTTGCCCATATCCTCCATCTCCAAATATAAATTCCCTCCTTTATCCTGAATGGTCTGACAGTCTCTCTAATTACCCCAAAGTTAAGAGACTTTGCAGATGCTGGAAATCCAGAGTAACACACACAAAATGCTGGAGGAACTCAGCAGGTTAGATAGGATCTATGGAGAGGAATAAAGAAGCAATATTTCAGCCGGAATGGAAGGGGGGAGATCCCTCGTTATCTTTTTCTGAAAATGCAAGTCCAAAATGCCTGGGGATTCGCTTTACTCCTAGCTGCGAAAGATAACAGTTGCTACCTCTCAATCATCAGTCTTGAACAAAATGGGGTAACTACACTCATTTAAGGGCTGTTTTATATTTTTTCACATCCATTATTTATTGCTATTTATCTCTATCTGCATTTGCAGTTTGTGGCCCATTGAATCTGTTTACAACTTCTATAGAATTGCCAAGTATCTCCACAGAACAAGTAATCTCGGGGATGTAGTCTGACAATAAATTTTACTTTGAACTTTTGATGTCATGGCACGCTAACTCCCTGCTTGAGCTCTCCCGCTACATCTCCGTCCCGTATGAATTTACCTGACTGAAACTTGCTGCGGACAACTCGAGGCGCTGCCTGGCCGAAGTAGCAGGGTGGACAGATCGCTCATGGGGACTGACGCCTGCCACCGAGGGGCCATTCGGCCGGACGCCCGCGGCCCGCCCATACGCGCCTCGAGACCCCTTCCGTGATTGGTCAGGCTCCCGGTGTAGTGGGCGGTGATTTCGGTGATGGACGTGACGGCCGGAGGCGGGGCCTGTTTCTACGGAAGCCGTTTCCACGGTGACCGAAGGCCCACGCCGCAAGTGGAGCCCGGAGATCTCGGAGGATGACGGAAATTCTCTGCCGGTGGTTGAACGAGGAGCTCGGGCTGTCCCGGAGAGTGGGTGGGTGAGCGGCTGGGGGCTGGCGGAGGGTATGAGGTTGTGGCCCAGGGATGGTTGCAGTTGGGAGCCGGAAGTCCAGGTTGTATAGGAGGTAGGCAGAGGGCGAGGCGCGGCTCCACTACTGAAGAATGGCATCAAATCAGTAGAAAGACCTGACATTGGTTCGGAAAATGTTGAATCCTTGTGGGTTGAGTTAAGAAACTTCAAAGGTAAAAGGACCCTGATGGCAGTTATATACAGTAACTGGGATGTGGACCACAGATCACAATGGGAAATAGAAAAGGCATATCGAAAGAGCAATATTATGATAGTCACTGGAGATTTCAACATATAGGTCGGTTAGGAAAATCAGGTTGGAAATGGATCTCTGGAGAGTGAGTTTGTTGAATGCCCAAGAGATGGCTTTTTAGAACAGTTTGTCATTGCCTACTAGGGGATCAGCTATACTGGAATGGGTGTTATGAAATAAACCGGAGGCGATTACGGAGTTTAAGGTAAAGGAACCCTTAGGAGCCCGTGATCACAATATGACTGAGTGCAACTTGAAATTTGATAGGGAGAAAGTAAAGTCTGATGTAGCAGTATTTCAGTGGAGTAAAGGAAATTACAGTGGTATGAGAGAGGAGTTGGCCAAAGTAAAGAGAAAGGAGCTGCCGGCAGATGTCAGCAGAGCAGCAATGG
This sequence comes from Hypanus sabinus, assembly GCF_030144855.1. Classification (NCBI taxonomy): domain Eukaryota; kingdom Metazoa; phylum Chordata; class Chondrichthyes; order Myliobatiformes; family Dasyatidae; genus Hypanus; species Hypanus sabinus. Next base: position 2,772,305 of record NC_082712.1, read on the forward strand.
TGTGTTTTTGGGAAAGAAATGAAGGTGCCATATGAAGTATGGGTCCTTATTAGAGGTTTTGGTGAAATAGCTACTCACATTTTAAGTGTCAAAGATAATGCTGTATTCAATGTAATGTTTCATCTTTTTCTGTAATCACTTGTTTCCTCACATGAAAATTTCATTTACCCGCTTTTACAGTTCACAGACTTTATTTATTGACAGACTTTCCTCAACCCTCATTTCCTTTTAATTTTTATTTCCTTTCAATAGAGGTGTATTAGGTTTGCCTTTGGCCCTTTGAAGTAATATACTGAGTTTGTCCCAATCCATCTGTGAAGATAATCCAATGCTCTGTACTTTAATTTGCATGTACCTTTCCTATTATAACTGTGCCAGTAGATAGAAACATTGAAAACCTACAGCACAATACAGGCCCTTCGGCCCACAAAGTTGTGCCGAACACATCCTTACCTTGGAAATTACTAGGCTTACCCAAAGCCCTCTATTTTTCTAAGCTCCATGTACCTATCCAAAAGTCTCTTAAAAGACCCTGTCGTATCTGCCTCCACCACCAGCAGCCCATTCCATGTACTCACCACTCTGTGTAAAAAAACTTACCCCTGACTTCTCCTCTACCTATTCCCCAGCAATATACCTCCTATATACTGTCTATACCTCCACTGCCCTTAAGAAAGAGAATTCCAAAGACACATCACTTTCTAAGAGAAAAACAATCACCTCATCTCTATTTTAAATGGGTGACCCCTAGAGAGAGCTATGACCAAGAAAGATACCACAATAGTGGAAACATTCCCTATGCCAGATGCTTAGAATGATTGTCATTTGACTATTTGAAGAGCCCAGAACATTTGAGAAGGAATTTTCCACTGGCTATCTGATTGGAGAGATTCTGAACAAGCACCAACTTCAAGAGGATTTTGATCAGTTCTCCCAGGGCAGGTGAGAAAATTTTCAGTCTAACAGAAAGTTAAATAAATCTAAATCACACTGTAGAAACTGAAAATTTTGAGCTCACACACAGGTACCCCAATTTGAATACTATTAGTTTTGGTGGGGGGGGGGGGGCTGAAGAATCATTCAGGTTTATTATCAATGGCATGTGTCAATAAATTTGTTAACTTAGCAGTGGCAGTACAATTCAATACACGATAATATAGAAAGAAAAAATGAATTAATCTATTACAGTAAGTATATATATTTTTATTAACTTACTGAATTGAATTGACAACAATACTCACATTCTACATATACCTGAGTAAAATTCTTTACATTACGTCTCCGTCCAGATGGGGAATGTGCAATTATAGGAATTTAAAATACATATTATGTACAACAGTATAGTCAATATAACACGGATATACAGTTGCATCAGAATGAATTGAGCAGTCTGATGGCCTGGTGAAGAAGCTGTCCCGGAGCCTGTTCATCTTGACTTTGATGCTGCGATACCGCTTCCCGGACAGAGGGGAGAGTGACGTCAAGTGAGGGGTGAGGGGGAGAGTGATGTCCTTCATTGAGGGGCAGGGGGGGAGAGTGACGTCCTTTGGTGAGGGACAGGGGGAGAGTGACGTCCTTCAGTGAGGGGTGGGGGGAGTGACGTCCTTCAGTGAGGGGCGGGGGAGAGAGTGACATCCTTCGGTGAGGGGCGGGGGGAGTGACGTCCTTCGGTGAGGGACAGGGGGAGAGTGACGTCCTTCAGTGAGGGGCGGGGGAGAGAGTGACGTCCTTCGGTGAGGGGCGGGGGGGGAAGAGTGACGCCGTTCGGTGAGTGAAGGGGGGAGAGTGACGTGGGTTCAGTGAGGGATGGGAGAATGATGTGGGTTCAATGAGGGATGGGAGTGTGAAGTAGGTTCAGTGAGGGATGGGAGTGTGACGTGGGTTCACTGAGGGTCAGCGGGATCAGCGATGTAGGTTCATTGAAGGTTGGGAGTGTGACGTGGGTTCAGTGAGGGATGGGAGTGTGACGTGGGTTCAATGAGGGATGGGTGTGTGAAGTAGGTTCAATGAGGGATGGGAGTGTGACGTGGGTTCATTGAAGGTTGGGAGTGTGACGTGGGTTCATTGAGGGATGGGAGCGTGAAGTAGGTTCAATGAGGGATGGGAGTGTGACGTGGGTTCACTGAGGGATGGGAGCATGAAGTAGGTTCAATGAGGGATGGGAGAGTGACGTGGGTTCAGTGAGGGATGGGAGAATGATGTGGGTTCAATGAGGGATGGGAGTGTGACGTGGGTTCAGTGAGGGATGGGAGGGTGTTGTAGGTTCAGTGAGGGATGGGAGGGTGTTGTAGGTTCAGTGAGGGATGGGAGTGTGACGTGGGTTCAGTGAGGGATGGGAGGGTGTTGTAGGTTCAGTGAGGGATGGGAGTGTGACGTGGGTTCACTGAGGGATGGGAGAATGATGTGGGTTCAATGAGGGATGGGAGTGTGACGTGGGTTCAGTGAGGGATGGGAGTGTGACGTGGGTTCACTGAGGGATGGGAGAATGATGTGGGTTCAGTGAGGGATGGGAGGGTGTTGTAGGTTCAGTGAGGGATGGGAGTGTGACGTGGGTTCAGTGAGGGATGGGAGGGTGTTGTAGGTTCAGTGAGGGATGGGAGTGTGACGTGGGTTCACTGAGGGATGGGAGAATGATGTGGGTTCAATGAGGGATGGGAGTGTGACGTGGGTTCAGTGAGGGATGGGAGGGTGTTGTAGGTTCAGTGAGGGATGGGAGGGTGTTGTAGGTTCAGTGAGGGATGGGAGTGTGACGTGGGTTCACTGAGGGTCAGCGGGATCAGCGATGTAGGTTCATTGAAGGTTGGGAGTGTGACGTGGGTTCATTGAGGGATGGGAGCATGAAGTAGGTTCAATGAGGGATGGGAGTGTGACGTGGGTTCAGTGAGGGATGGGAGTGTGACGTGGGTTCATTGAGGGAAGGGAGCGTGAAGTAGGTTCAATGAGGGATGGGAGTGTGACGTGGGTTCAGTGAGGGATGGGAGTGTGACGTGGGTTCATTGAGGGATGGGAGTGTGAAGTAGGTTCATTGAGGGATGGGAGTGTGACGTGGGTTCACTGAGGGTCAGCGGGATCAGCGATGTAGGTTCATTGAAGGTTGGGAGTGTGACGTGGGTTCATTGAGGGATGGGAGTGTGACGTGGGTTCAGTGAGGGATGGGAGTGTGACGTGGGTTCAATGAGGGATGGGAGTGTGACGTGGGTTCAGTGAGGGATGGGAGTGTGACGGTTCAATGAGGGATGGGAGTGTGAAGTAGGTTCAATGAGGGATGGGAGTGTGACGTGGGTTCAGTGAGGGATGGGAGGGTGTTGTAGGTTCAGTGAGGGATGGGAGGGTGTTGTAGGTTCAGTGAGGGATGGGAGTGTGACATGGATTCAGTGAGGGTCAGAGGGATCAGCGATGTAGGTTTAGTGAGGGGTTGAGGTCTGCCTTGTGGAGATTTGTCAATTTGGAAGAAAGAATGAAAGGTGTTGAGTGTTTAGGTAGGTGGACTCCCATTGGGTGAAGGGAGTGAGCGTTTAGGTAGGTAGACACCCAATGAATTAATAGACAATAGGTGCAGAAGTAGCCATTTGGCCCCTCGAGCCTGCACCGTCATTCTGAGATCATGGCTAATCATCTACTATCAATACCCGGTTCCTGCCTTGTCCCCATATCCCTTGATTCCCCTATCCATAAGATACCAATCTAGCTCCTTCTTGAAAGCATCCAGAGAATTGACCTCCACTGCCTTCTGAGGCAGTGCATTCCAGACCCCCACAACTCTCTGGGAGAAGAAGTTTTTCCTTAACTCTGTCCTAAATGACCTACCCCTTATTCTTAAACCATGCCCTCTGGTACTGGACTCTCCCAGCATCTGGAACATATTTCCTGCCTCTATCTTGTCCAATCCCTTAATAATCTTATATGCTGCAATCAGATCCCCCCCTCAATCTCCTTTAATTCCAGCGTGTACAAGCCCAGTCTCTCTGACCTCTCTGCGTAAGACAGTCTGCACATCCCAGGAATTAAACTTGTGAATCTACGCTGCACTTCCTCTACAGCCAGGATGTCCTTCCTTAACCCTGGAGACCAAAATTGTACACAATAATCCAGGTGTGGTCTCACCAGGGCTCTGTACAAATTAAGGGGATGAACATTTAGGTTGATAGGCACTTAATAATTAAGAGTTAGAAGATTGCATTGAGTGGAGGGGATTATGCAGTTGAGATTACAACTGGACCAGCTCTACTGAAATAGTGGAGTAGATATGCAGGACGAAGTGGCCTAAATGAGATGTTTGTAATAGAGGGTTTATAGAGGTAATAGAGGTAATTTCAGGGTTGTCATTGTTCTTGAAAATAATTTGAACTTGTTTCCTCATGGATGTGGTTTCCTTGCCCAGTGACAACCCACCTTGTGGTTTATGGTTTGAATTCAACCTTCAGCAGGATGAAGGCAGCTAACGTTTCCCAGTTGTTTGACTGGAGGGTCGGTTTTGATGAGATCTTCTAGTCTCATTTTGGACCCTAATGGTTTTAACACAGCAATGCCAATCAATGTACAACTCCACTGAAAGTTCATCCAGTATAGCTACAACGACAAGCTTACCTGAAGTGATCATCGACAGTGCATGATGTAACCCAGTGGCAACTAACCCTTTGCACGGTAATCTCTCCTTTTCTCCTCAGAAATGCAGTTTCTCAGCTCAATAACTTCCAGCGTCTATTACCCACGCTGCAACTGTTGGGGGTGATGTTCAGTGACAATGTGGTAAAGGCACTCATTGAGGAACAGCATGGAGTGGCCACACGCCTCCTGTATCAGATCTACATTGCACTCCGCAGGAAAGAGAAGGCCCAGCTCTCAAAAATGGCGATGGAGACCATGAGACCACCTGCAGCGGCCAAGCTTGCAAGCATCAGCGCTGAGATGTACAAAGAGGTAAATGGGAGCAAGGTAACAACCGGGGGAGTTTGGCATAGAGGTGTGAAGGGGAGCAGGACAGGAGTTAGAGGGACTGGGAGAAGATATGCCATTATTGCCTTCAATGTTGTCCTTGGCTTACTTTCTCCGGAGGGGCTGCAGTGAAGTTTCATCAGAGCAGGATTTGCTGTATTTGAAGAGATGGAGTTGAGTAACAGAACAAAACCCATCAACCGCCACCCTCTGTCTTCAATGGCAAGCCAGGTCATGGTTGATTTTATGCATCTTAATCTGATGGACGTGCCTCCCATGAGGGACCTTGTCTAAAACCTTACTAAAGTCCACTTAGACAACATCCACAACTCTACCTTCATGAATCACCCTGGTCATCTTATTAAAAAACTCAATTAAATTAGAAAGATATAATGAGCCCAGACTGTCCCTAATTTTTCCAAGTACTTGAATCTTAACCCTAAGACTCCTCTCCTATAGTTTTCATAGGATTAACATAAGAAATATTAGTGTGTAGTTTGTAGGATTAAACTTATTTCCCTTCTTGAACGAGGGACAGCATCACCTACCTGCCAATTATCTGGGACCAATTATCAGAGAGAATGTAATATTCTTACAGAAGGTCTGAGCAATCTCATCTGTCATCTCAATACCTTGGGGTGTATCCCACCAGACCCTGGGGACTTAACCACCTTAACAGTTCTTTAGAAGACACAGTACTTTTATTTTTATCTCAAAATGCCCTAACATATTAGCACAGTCCACATTGATTTCACTATTTTCCACATCCTTCTCCTTGGTAAACTCTGACTCAAAGTATTCACTGAGGAACCGCTGTGTCCTCTGCCTTCAAGTATGATCACTCCTCTGTGCTTAAAGGACAGAAAAGGGCAATTGACTTGAAATGCCAACCGTACATTTCCCTCTCAGATGCTGCCTAAACTGCTGAGTTCTTTCAGCTTCTTGTTTGATGCTGTACTGTTATTAGGAGTATTTTTGTGTTTTCTTCCACGATTGATCTACAATAATTACTTAGAACTATTGTCATTTCTTATTTACCATTACTTTCCATTTAAGGGTCTATTATTTCCTTTATCTGCTCACTTAGACTCAGAGCCATGCAATGGCCCTTGAGCCCATTTGTTCTGTGCCAAACCATTAATCTGCCTGGTCCCATTGACCTGCACCTGGGCTATTGCCTTCCAGATCCCTCTGGTCCATGTACTTACCCAAATTTCTCTTCAATGTTGAATTGAACCCTGAATCCACCCCTTACACTGGCAGCTCATTCCACACTTTCACTACCCTCTGAATGAAGATATTCTCCTTAAATATTTCACCTTCCGCCCTTAACCTCCATTTATGGTATCGCCCAATCTCAGTGGAAAGAGCCTGCTTACATTTACCCTATCTATACCCCTGTAATTTTGTGTGCCTCTATTAAATCTCCACTCAATCTTCTACGTTCTCGGGAATAAAGTTCTAACCTGTTCAACCTTTCCCAGAAACCTCCTTGTAAATTTTATTTGCATTTTTACAATCTTATTTAATTTTTCCTGTAGGTAGTTGACCAAAACTGTACACAATACTCCAAATTAGGCCTCACCAATATCTAATATAATACTTCCTTTATATAAATCTGGCATACACTGTCTTTCTCGATATGATTTCCAGTATACTTTCATGCTCAACTTTCCCCACTCTTTATAATTTTTAGTCAAGTCTACAAGAGGAGAGACTGTACTTGATTTGGTATTGGGAAATGAACCTGGTCAGGTGCCAGATCTTTCAGTGGGCGAGCATTTTTGAGATAGTGATCATAATTCTATCAAAAGCATTTAACTGGAGTAAGGGGAATTATGAGGCTATCAGGCAGGAACTTGGAAGCTTAAATTGGGAACAGATGTTCTCAGAGAAAGGTACGGAAGAAATGTGGCAAATGTAACATACACAAATTGGAACTTTCCACCAGCATTTTGTGTGTGTTGCTTGAATTTCCAGCATCTGCAGATTTCCTCGTGTTTGCATTCCCCTGTCATGTGTACTGTTACGTACCCCATAACTGGGTTAACAAACCAGCAGAAATGGAATACACGTTGGAGTCTGTAATTACTAATAACTAAGAAAGTTTATTAGCGAACTAAGTAATACAGTACAAAAATAAAATGCAAATATGTATATATTACAGGGTAGCAAATATATAGATACAGAAATGTGGTAAAAGGAATCAAAAACCAAGCTCTTCCAAAGTCTAGGGGTAAATGAATAGTCTTAGGAGATGATGAAAGTTCAGTTCAGTTTAGCTAAGGTTGAAGTAGTTGCTGGTGTAACGTTGGAGAGAGAGAGAGAGAGAGAGCGAGATGTGAGCAGCTGCAGCAGGCAAACTTTCCGTTGTCTTCTTGTTCCGTTGTACCGATGTGGTCATTCGGTTATTACCCCTCCGTTCTCGGCTGGACCGTTCTTCCGTGGTGGATTTGTCACTCTGGCATGAGCGGACACACACACAAGTCCCCACCGGTCCTGCTGTAACACGGTGAGCTTTGTGACCGATCTCCCGATTCGGTCCTCCAAGCCCCACCTTCCTGTGGGTACACAACACTCTTGCAGTGACTCGTGGCGTGTCTGCCGGTGTCTCAGCAGACCCGACTTTTATCTTCCCTGATGGGGTATCAGCCATCCATCAACTCCATGTCCATCAAACTGGCCACTCCCTCCTGTCTCAGCAGGCACCTGGCATCACTCTGCTGAGTCAGCAGAGATCCACACAGACAGGTCAAATGTCCTTGGAGTTAAAGTCAACAATTAGCGACGAAGCCATAATACTAAATCATCCATTTTAATCCTTGTCTCGCTCTCTCTCCCATCTGCAACAGGATGCCTCCCCCCCCCCCCTTTCATCTCTCTCTCACTCGTTAGCAGCATAGTTCACAGGGGGGACAACTCTGGACCCCATCTCCATCTAGATTTCTTATCACACATAACAGTACTCCGTCCACCCTCTTTCCCCTAGCAATCTATTCCTGTTCCCTACCCCCATCACCATAGCCCTCTATTCCTGTTCCCTACCCCATCACCCTAGCCCTCTATTCCTATTCCCTACCCCATCACCCTAGCCCTCTATTCCTGTTCCCTACCCACATCACCCTAGCCCTCTATTCCTGTTCCCTACCCCATCACCCTAGCCCTCTATTCCTATTCCCTAGCCCATCACCCTAGCCCTCTATTCCTGTTCCCTACCCCCATCACCCTAGCTCTCTATTCCTATTCCCTAGCCCATCACCCTAGCCCTCTATTCCTGTTCCCTACCCACATCACCCTAGCCCTCTATTTGTGTTCCCTACCCTATCACCCTAGCTCTCTATTCATGTTCCCTACCCCATCACCCTAGCCCTCTATTCCTGTTCCCTACCCCATCACCCTAGCCCTCTATTTGTGTTCCCTACCCCATCACCCTAGCCCTCTATTTGTGTTCCCTACCCCATCACCCTAGCCCTCTATTTGTGTTCCCTACCCCATCAACCTAGCCCTCTATTTGTGTTCCCTACCCCATCACCCTAGCCCTCTATTTGTGTTCCCTACCCCATCACCCTAGCCCTCTATTCGTTCCCTACCCCATCACCCTAGCCCTCTATTTGTGTTCCCTACCCCATCACCCTAGCCCTCTATTTGTGTTCCCTACCCCATCACCCTAGCCCTCTATTCCTGTTCCCTACCCCATCACCCTAGCCCTCTATTTGTGTTCCCTACCCCATCACCCTAGCCCTCTATTTGTGTTCCCTACCCACATCACCCTAGCCCTCTATTCCTGTTCCCTACCCACATCACCCTAGCCCTCTATTCCTGTTCCCTACCCACATCACCCTAGCCCTCTATTCCTGTTCCCTACTCCCATCACCCTAGCCCTCTATTTGTGTTCCCTACCCCCATCACCCTAGCCCTCTATTCCTGTTCCCTACCACATCACCCTAGCCCTCTATTTGTGTTCCCTACCCCATCACCCTAGCCCTCTATTCCTGTTCCCTACCCCATCACCCTAGCCCTCTATTCCTGTTCCCTACCCCATCACCCTAGCTCTCTATTTGTGTTCCCTACCCCATCACCCTAGCCCTCTATTTGTGTTCCCTACCCCATCACCCTAGCCCTCTATTCCTGTTCCCTACCACATCACCCTAGCCCTCTATATGTGTTCTCTACCCCATCACCCTAGCCCTCTATTCCTGTTCCCTACCCCATCACCCTAGCCCTCTATTCCTGTTCCCTACCCACATCACCCTAGCCCTCTATTCATGTTCCCTACCCCATCACCCTAGCTCTCTATTCCTGTTCCCTACCCTATCACCCTAGCCCTCTATTCCTGTTCCCTACCCCATCACCCTAGCCCTCTATTCATGTTCCCTACCCCATCACCCTAGCTCTCTATTCCTGTTCCCTACCCACATCACCCTAGCCCTCTATTCATGTTCCCTACCCCATCACCATAGCCCAATATTCATGTTCCCTACCCCATCACCCTAGCTCTCTATTCCTGTTCCCTACCCCATCACCCTAGCTCTCTATTCCTGTTCCCTACCCTATCACCCTAGCCCTCTATTCCTGTTCCCTACCCCATCACCCTAGCCCTCTATTCATGTTCCCTACCCCATCACCCTAGCCCTCTATTCCTGTTCCCTACCCCCATCACCATAGCCCACTATTCATGTTCCCTACCCCATCACCCTAGCTCTCTATTCCTGTTCCCTACCCACATCACCCTAGCCCTCTATTCATGATCCCTACCCCATCACCCTAGCCCTCTATTCATGTTCCCTACCCCATCACCCTAGCCCTCTATTCCTGTTCCCTACCCCCATCACCATAGCCCACTATTCCTGTTCCCTACCCCATCACCCTAGCTCTCTATTCCTGTTCCCTACCCACATCACCCTAGCCCTCTATTCATGATCCCTACCCCATCACCCTAGCCCTCTATTTGTGTTCCCTACCCCATCGCCCTAGCTCTCTATTCCTGTTCCCTACCCCATCACCCTAGCTCTCTATTCCTGTTCCCTACCCACATCACCCTAGCCCTCTATTTGTGTTCCCTACCCCATCACCCTAGCCCTCTATTCCTGTTCCCTACCCACATCACCCTAGCCCTCTATTCCTATTCCCTACCCCCATCACCCTAGCCCTCTATTCCTGTTCCCTACCCCATCACCCTAGCCCTCTATTCCTGTTCCCTACCCTATCACCCTAGCCCTCTATTCCTGTTCCCTACCCCATCACCCTAGCCCTCTATTCCTGTTCCCTACTCCCATCACCCTAGCCCTCTATTCATGTTCCCTGCCCCATCACCCTAGCCCTCTATTCATGTTCCCTACTCCCATCACCCTAGCCCTCTATTCCTATTCCCTACCCCATCACCCTAGCCCTCTATTCCTGTTCCCTACCACATCACCCTCGCTCTCTATTCCTGTTCCCTACCCCATCACCCTACCCCCCATCACCCTAGCCCTCTATTCCTGTTCCCTACCCCATCACCCTAGCCCTCTATTCCTGTTCCCTACCCCATCACCCTAGCTCTCTATTTGTGTTCCCTACCCCATCACCCTAGCCCTCTATTCCTATTCCCTACCCCATCACCCTAGCCCTCTATTCCTGTTCCCTACCCCATCACCCTAGCTCTCTATTCCTGTTCCCTACCCCATCACCCTAGCCCTCTATTCCTGTTCCCTACCCCATCACCCTAGCTCTCTATTCCTGTTCCCTACCCCATCACCCTAGCTCTCTATTCCTGTTCCCTACCCCATCACCCTAGCCCTCTATTTGTGTTCCCTACCCCATCACCCTAGCCCTCTATTCCTGTTCCCTACCCCATCACCCTAGCTCTCTATTCGTGTTCCCTACCCTATCACCCTAGCCCTCTATTCATGTTCCCTACCCCATCACCATAGCCCTCTATTCCTGTTCTCTACCCCATCACCCTAGCTCTCTATTCCTGTTCCCTACCCACATCACCCTAGCCCTCTATTTGTGTTCCCTACCCCCATCACCCTAGCTCTCTATTCCTGTTCCCTACCCCATCACCCTAGCCCTCTATTCCTGTTCCCTACCCCATCACCCTAGCTCTCTATTCCTGTTCCCTACCCCATCACCCTAGCTCTCTATTCCTGTTCCCTACCCCATCACCCTAGCCCTCTATTTGTGTTCCCTACCCCATCACCCTAGCCCTCTATTCCTGTTCCCTACCCCATCACCCTAGCCCTCTATTTGTGTTCCCTACCCCATCACCCTAGCCCTCTATTCATGTTCCCTACCCCATCACCCTAGCTCTCTATTCCTGTTCCCTACCCTATCACCCTAGCTCTCTATTCCTGTTCCCTACCCTATCACCCTAGCTCTCTATTCCTGTTCCCTACCACATCACCCTAGCTCTCTATTCCTGTTCCCTACCCCAACACCCTAGCCCTCTATTCCTGTTCCCTACCCTATCACCCTAGCCCTCTATTCCTGTTCCCTACCCCATCACCCTAGCCCTCTATTCCTGTTCCCTACTCCCATCACCCTAGCCCTCTATTCATGTTCCCTACCCCCATCACCCTAGCCCTCTATTTGTGTTCCCTACCCACATCACCCTAGCCCTCTATTTGTGTTCCCTACCCCATCACCCTAGCTCTCTATTCCTGTTCCCTACCCCATCACCCTAGCCCTCTATTCCTGTTCCCTACCCCATCACCCTAGCCCTCTATTCATGTTCCCTACCCCATCACCCTAGCCCTCTATTTGTGTTCCCTACCCCATCACCCTAGCCCTCTATTCATGTTCCCTACCCCATCACCCTAGCCCTCTATTCCTGTTCCCTACCCCATCACCCTAGCTCTCTATTCCTGTTCCCTACTCCCATCACCCTAGCCCTCTATTCCTGTTCCCTACTCCCATCACCCTAGCCCTCTATTCATGTTCCCTACCCCATCACCCTAGCCCTCTATTCCTGTTCCCTACCCCCATCACCCTAGCCCTCTTTTCCTGTTCCCTACCCTATCACCCTAGCCCTCTATTCATGTTCCCTACCCCATCACCATAGCCCTCTATTCCTGTTCCCTACCCCATCACCCTAGCCCTCTATTCCTGTTCCCTACCCCATCACCCTAGCCCTCTATTCCTGTTCCCTACCCCATCACCCTAGCTCTCTATTCCTGTTCCCTACCCCATCACCCTAGCTCTCTATTCCTGTTCCCTACCCCATCACCCTAGCTCTCTATTCCTGTTCCCTACCCACATCACCCTAGCCCTCTATTCCTGTTCCCTACCCACATCACCCTAGCCCTCTATTCCTGTTCCCTACTCCCATCACCCTAGCCCTCTATTTGTGTTCCCTACCCCCATCACCCTAGCCCTCTATTCCTGTTCCTTACCACATCACCCTAGCCCTCTATTTGTGTTCCCTACCCCATCACCCTAGCCCTCTATTCCTGTTCCCTACCCCATCACCCTAGCCCTCTATTCCTGTTCCCTACCCCATCACCCTAGCTCTCTATTTGTGTTCCCTACCCCATCACCCTAGCCCTCTATTCATGTTCCCTACCCCATCACCCTAGCCCTCTATTCATGTTCCCTACCCCATCACCCTAGCCCTCTATTCCTGTTCCCTACCCCATCACCCTAGCCCTCTATTCCTGTTCCCTACCCCATCACCCTAGCCCTCTATTCCTGTTCCCTACCCCATCACCCTAGCCCTCTATTCATGTTCCCTACCCCCATCACCCTAGCTCTCTATTCATGTTCCCTACCCCATCACCCTAGCCCTCTATTCCTGTTCCCTACCCCATCACCCTAGCTCTCTATTCCTGTTCCCTACCCAATCACCCTAGCTCTCTATTCCTGTTCCCTACCCTATCACCCTAGCTCTCTATTCCTGTTCCCTACCCCATCACCCTAGCTCTCTATTCCTGTTCTCTACCCCATCACCCTAGCCCTCTATTCCTGTTCCCTACCCCATCACCCTAGCCCTCTATTCCTGTTCCCTACCCCATCACCCTAGCTCTCTATTCCTGTTCCCTACCCCATCACCCTAGCTCTCTATTCCTGTTCCCTACCCTATCACCCTAGCTCTCTATTCCTGTTCCCTACCCCATCACCCTAGCTCTCTATTCCTGTTCCCTACCCTATCACCCTAGCTCTCTATTCCTGTTCCCTACCCCCATCACCTTAGCCCTCTATTCATGTTCCCTACCCCCATCACCATAGCCCACTATTCATGTTCCCTACCCCATCACCCTAGCTCTCTATTCCTGTTCCCTACCCTATCACCCTAGCTCTCTATTCGTGTTCCATACCCACATCACCCTAGCTCTCTATTCCTGTTCCCTACCCCATCACCCTAGCCCTCTATTCCTGTTCCCTACCCCATCACCCTAGCTCTCTATTCCTGTTCCCTACCCCCATCACCCTAGCCCTCTATTCATGTTCCCTACCCCATCACCCTAGCTCTCTATTCCTGTTCCCTACCCTATCACCCTAGCTCTCTATTCCTGTTCCCTACCCCATCACCCTAGCCCTCTATTCCTGTTCCCTACCCCCATCACCCTAGCCCTCTATTCATGTTCCCTACCCCATCACCCTAGTCCTCTATTTGTGTTCCCTACCCCATCACCCTAGCTCTCTATTCCTGTTCCCTACCCCCATCACCTTAGCCCTCTATTCATGTTCCCTACCCCCATCACCATAGCCCACTATTCATGTTCCCTACCCCATCACCCTAGCTCTCTATTCCTGTTCCCTACCCTATCACCCTAGCTCTCTATTCGTGTTCCATACCCACATCACCCTAGCTCTCTATTCCTGTTCCCTACCCACATCACCCTAGCTCTCTATTCCTGTTCCCTACCCCCATCACCTTAGCCCTCTATTCATGTTCCCTACCCCCATCACCATAGCCCACTATTCATGTTCCCTACCCCATCACCCTAGCTCTCTATTCCTGTTCCCTACCCTATCACCCTAGCCCTCTATTCCTGTTCCCTACCCCATCACCCTAGCTCTCTATTCCTGTTCCCTACCCACATCACCCTAGCCCTCTATTTGTGTTCCCTACCCCCATCACCCTAGCTCTCTATTCCTGTTCTCTACCCCATCACCCTAGCCCTCTATTCCTGTTCCCTACCCCATCACCCTAGCCCTCTATTCATGTTCCCTACCCCATCACCCTAGCCCTCTATTCCTGTTCCCTACCCCCATCACCACAGCCCACTATTCATGTTCCCTACCCCATCACCCTAGCCCTCTATTCCTGTTCCCTACCCCCATCACCCTAGCCCTCTATTCCTGTTCCCTACCCCATCACCCTAGCCCTCTATTCCTGTTCCCTACCCCCATCACCATAGCCCACTATTCATGTTCCCTACCCCATCACCCTAGCTCTCTATTCCTATTCCCTACCCCATCACCCTAGTCCTCTATTCATGATCCCTACCCCATCACCCTAGCCCTCTATTTGTGTTCCCTACCCACATCACCCTAGCCCTCTATTCATGATCCCTACCCCATCACCCTAGCCCTCTATTTGTGTTCCCTACCCCATCACCCTAGCCCTCTATTTGTGTTCCCTACCCCATCACCCTAGCCCTCTATTCATGTTCCCTACCCCATCACCCTAGCTCTCTATTCATGTTCCCTACCCCATCACCCTAGCTCTCTATTCCTGTTCCCTACCCCATCACCCTAGCTCTCTATTCCTGTTCCCTACCCACATCACCCTAGCCCTCTATTCATGATCCCTACCCCATCACCCTAGCCCTCTATTTGTGTTCCCTACCCCATCACCCTAGCCCTCTATTCATGTTCCCTACCCCATCACCCTAGGTCTCTATTCCTGTTCCCTACCCCCATCACCCTAGCCCTCTATTCCTGTTCCCTACCCTATCACCCTAGCCCTCTATTTGTGTTCCCTACCCCATCGCCCTAGCTCTCTATTCCTGTTCCCTACCCCATCACCCTAGCTCTCTATTCCTGTTCCCTACCCACATCACCCTAGCCCTCTATTTGTGTTCCCTACCCCATCACCCTAGCCCTCTATTCCTGTTCCCTACCCACATCACCCTAGCCCTCTATTCCTATTCCCTACCCCCATCACCCTAGCCCTCTATTCCTGTTCCCTACCCCATCACCCTAGCCCTCTATTCCTGTTCCCTACCCTATCACCCTAGCCCTCTATTCCTGTTCCCTACCCCATCACCCTAGCCCTCTATTCCTGTTCCCTACTCCCATCACCCTAGCCCTCTATTCATGTTCCCTACCCCATCACCCTAGCCCTCTATTCATGTTCCCTACTCCCATCACCCTAGCCCTCTATTCCTATTCCCTACCCCATCACCCTAGCCCTCTATTCCTGTTCCCTACCCCATCACCCTCGCTCTCTATTCCTGTTCCCTACCCCATCACCCTACCCCCCATCACCCTAGCCCTCTATTCCTGTTCCCTACTCCATCACCCTAGCCCTCTATTCCTGTTCCCTACCCCATCACCCTAGCTCTCTATTTGTGTTCCCTACCCCATCACCCTAGCCCTCTATTCCTATTCCCTACCCCATCACCCTAGCCCTCTATTCCTGTTCCCTACCCCATCACCCTAGCTCTCTATTCCTGTTCCCTACCCCATCACCATAGCCCTCTATTCATGTTCCCTACCCTATCACCCTAGCCCTCTATTCCTGTTCCCTACCCCATCACCCTAGCTCTCTATTCCTGTTCCCTACCCACATCACCCTAGCCCTCTATTTGTGTTCCCTACCCCCATCACCCTAGCTCTCTATTCCTGTTCCCTACCCCATCACCCTAGCCCTCTATTCCTGTTCCCTACCCCATCACCCTAGCTCTCTATTCCTGTTCCCTACCCACATCACCCTAGCTCTCTATTCCTGTTCCCTACCCCATCACCATAGCCCTCTATTCATGTTCCCTACCCTATCACCCTAGCCCTCTATTCCTGTTCCCTACCCCATCACCCTAGCCCTCTATTTGTGTTCCCTACCCCATCACCCTAGCTCTCTATTCCTGTTCCCTACCCACATCACCATAGCTCTCTATTCCTGTTCCCTACCCCATCACCCTAGCCCTCTATTCATGTTCCCTACCCTATCACCCTAGCTCTCTATTCCTGTTCCCTACCCTATCACCCTACCTCTCTATTCATGTTCCCTACCCCATCACCCTAGCTCTCTATTCCTGTTCCCTACCCCATCACCCTAGCTCTCTATTCCTGTTCCCTACCCACATCACCCTAGCCCTCTATTTGTGTTCCCTACCCCATCACCCTAGCTCTCTATTCCTGTTCCCTACCCACATCACCATAGCTCTCTATTCCTGTTCCCTACCCCATCACCCTAGCCCTCTATTCCTGTTCCCTACCCCATCACCCTAGCCCTCTATTTGTGTTCCCTAACCCATCACCCTAGCCCTCTATTCCTGTTCCCTACCCACATCACCCTAGCTCTCTATTCATGTTCCCTACCCCATCACCCTAGCCCTCTATTCCTGTTCCCTACCCCCATCACCCTAGCCCTCTATTCCTGTTCCCTACCCCATCACCCTAGCCCTCTATTTGTGTTCCCTACCCCCATCACCCTAGCCCTCTATTCATGTTCCCTACCCCCATCACCCTAGCCCTCTATTCATGTTCCCTACCCCATCACCCCAGCCCTCTATTTGTGTTCCCTACCCCATCACCCTAGCTCTCTATTCCTGTTCCCTACCCCCATCACCCTAGCCCTCTATTCATGTTCCCTACCCCATCACCCTAGCTCTCTATTCCTGTTCCCTACCCTATCACCCTAGCTCTCTATTCCTGTTCCCTACCCCATCACCCTAGCCCTCTATTCCTGTTATCTACCCCCATCACCCTAGCCCTCTATTCATGTTCCCTACCCCATCACCCTAGTCCTCTATTTGTGTTCCCTACCCCATCACCCTAGCTCTCTATTCCTGTTCCCTACCCCCATCACCTTAGCCCTCTATTCATGTTCCCTACCCCCATCACCATAGCCCACTATTCATGTTCCCTACCCCATCACCCTAGCTCTCTATTCCTGTTCCCTACCCTATCACCCTAGCTCTCTATTCGTGTTCCATACCCACATCACCCTAGCTCTCTATTCCTGTTCCCTACCCCATCACCCTAGCCCTCTATTCCTGTTCCCTACCCCATCACCCTAGCTCTCTATTCCTGTTCCCTACCCCATCACCCTAGCTCTCTATTCCTGTTCCCTACCCTATCACCCTAGCTCTCTATTCGTGTTCCATACCCACATCACCCTAGCTCTCTATTCCTGTTCCCTACCCACATCACCCTAGCTCTCTATTCCTGTTCCCTACCCCCATCACCTTAGCCCTCTATTCATGTTCCCTACCCCCATCACCATAGCCCACTATTCATGTTCCCTACCCCATCACCCTAGCTCTCTATTCCTGTTCCCTACCCTATCACCCTAGCCCTCTATTCCTGTTCCCTACCCCATCACCCTAGCTCTCTATTCCTGTTCCCTACCCACATCACCCTAGCCCTCTATTTGTGTTCCCTACCCCCATCACCCTAGCTCTCTATTCCTGTTCTCTACCCCATCACCCTAGCCCTCTATTCCTGTTCCCTACCCCATCACCCTAGCCCTCTATTCATGTTCCCTACCCCATCACCCTAGCCCTCTATTCCTGTTCCCTACCCCCATCACCACAGCCCACTATTCATGTTCCCTACCCCATCACCCTAGCCCTCTATTCCTGTTCCCTACCCCCATCACCCTAGCCCTCTATTCCTGTTCCCTACCCCATCACCCTAGCCCTCTATTCCTGTTCCCTACCCCCATCACCATAGCCCACTATTCATGTTCCCTACCCCATCACCCTAGCTCTCTATTCCTATTCCCTACCCCATCACCCTAGTCCTCTATTCATGATCCCTACCCCATCACCCTAGCCCTCTATTTGTGTTCCCTACCCACATCACCCTAGCCCTCTATTCATGATCCCTACCCCATCACCCTAGCCCTCTATTTGTGTTCCCTACCCCATCACCCTAGCCCTCTATTTGTGTTCCCTACCCCATCACCCTAGCCCTCTATTCATGTTCCCTACCCCATCACCCTAGCTCTCTATTCATGTTCCCTACCCCATCACCCTAGCTCTCTATTCCTGTTCCCTACCCCATCACCCTAGCTCTCTATTCCTGTTCCCTACCCACATCACCCTAGCCCTCTATTCATGATCCCTACCCCATCACCCTAGCCCTCTATTTGTGTTCCCTACCCCATCACCCTAGCCCTCTATTCATGTTCCCTACCCCATCACCCTAGGTCTCTATTCCTGTTCCCTACCCCCATCACCCTAGCCCTCTATTCCTGTTCCCTACCCTATCACCCTAGCCCTCTATTTGTGTTCCCTACCCCATCGCCCTAGCTCTCTATTCCTGTTCCCTACCCCATCACCCTAGCTCTCTATTCCTGTTCCCTACCCACATCACCCTAGCCCTCTATTTGTGTTCCCTACCCCATCACCCTAGCCCTCTATTCCTGTTCCCTACCCACATCACCCTAGCCCTCTATTCCTATTCCCTACCCCCATCACCCTAGCCCTCTATTCCTGTTCCCTACCCCATCACCCTAGCCCTCTATTCCTGTTCCCTACCCTATCACCCTAGCCCTCTATTCCTGTTCCCTACCCCATCACCCTAGCCCTCTATTCCTGTTCCCTACTCCCATCACCCTAGCCCTCTATTCATGTTCCCTACCCCATCACCCTAGCCCTCTATTCATGTTCCCTACTCCCATCACCCTAGCCCTCTATTCCTATTCCCTACCCCATCACCCTAGCCCTCTATTCCTGTTCCCTACCCCATCACCCTCGCTCTCTATTCCTGTTCCCTACCCCATCACCCTACCCCCCATCACCCTAGCCCTCTATTCCTGTTCCCTACTCCATCACCCTAGCCCTCTATTCCTGTTCCCTACCCCATCACCCTAGCTCTCTATTTGTGTTCCCTACCCCATCACCCTAGCCCTCTATTCCTATTCCCTACCCCATCACCCTAGCCCTCTATTCCTGTTCCCTACCCCATCACCCTAGCTCTCTATTCCTGTTCCCTACCCCATCACCATAGCCCTCTATTCATGTTCCCTACCCTATCACCCTAGCCCTCTATTCCTGTTCCCTACCCCATCACCCTAGCTCTCTATTCCTGTTCCCTACCCACATCACCCTAGCCCTCTATTTGTGTTCCCTACCCCCATCACCCTAGCTCTCTATTCCTGTTCCCTACCCCATCACCCTAGCCCTCTATTCCTGTTCCCTACCCCATCACCCTAGCTCTCTATTCCTGTTCCCTACCCACATCACCCTAGCTCTCTATTCCTGTTCCCTACCCCATCACCCTAGCTCTCTATTCCTGTTCCCTACCCCATCACTCTAGCCCTCTATTTGTGTTCCCTACCCCATCACCCTAGCCCTCTATTCCTGTTCCCTACCCCATCACCCTAGCCCTCTATTTGTGTTCCCTACCCCATCACCCTAGCCCTCTATTCATGTTCCCTACCCCATCACCCTAGCTCTCTATTCCTGTTCCCTACCCTATCACCCTAGCTCTCTATTCCTGTTCCCTACCCCATCACCCTAGCCTTCTATTTGTGTTCCCTACCCCATCACCCTAGCCCTCTATTCATGTTCCCTACCCCATCACCCTAGCTCTCTATTCCTGTTCCCTACCCCATCACCCTAGCCCTCTATTCCTGTTCCCTACCCACATCACCCTAGCACTCTATTCGTGTTCCCTACCCCATCACCCTAGCCCTCTATTCATGTTCCCTACCCCATCACCCTAGCCCTCTATTCATGTTCCCTACCCCATCACCCTAGCTCTCTATTCCTGTTCCCTACCCCCATCACCATAGCTCTCTATTCCTGTTCCCTACCCCATCACCCTAGCTCTCTATTCCTGTTCCCTACCCCATCACCCTAGCCCTCTATTTGTGTTCCCTACCCTATCACCCTAGCCCTCTATTCCTGTTCCCTACCCCATCACCCTAGCCCTCTATTTGTGTTCCCTACCCCATCACCCTAGCTCTCTATTCCTGTTCCCTACCCACATCACCATAGCTCTCTATTCCTGTTCCCTACCCCATCACCCTAGCCCTCTATTCATGTTCCCTACCCTATCACCCTAGCTCTCTATTCCTGTTCCCTACCCTATCACCCTACCTCTCTATTCATGTTCCCTACCCCATCACCCTAGCTCTCTATTCCTGTTCCCTACCCCATCACCCTAGCTCTCTATTCCTGTTCCCTACCCACATCACCCTAGCCCTCTATTTGTGTTCCCTACCCCATCACCCTAGCTCTCTATTCCTGTTCCCTACCCACATCACCATAGCTCTCTATTCCTGTTCCCTACCCCATCACCCTAGCCCTCTATTCCTGTTCCCTACCCCATCACCCTAGCCCTCTATTTGTGTTCCCTAACCCATCACCCTAGCCCTCTATTCCTGTTCCCTACCCACATCACCCTAGCTCTCTATTCATGTTCCCTACCCCATCACCCTAGCCCTCTATTCCTGTTCCCTACCCCCATCACCCTAGCCCTCTATTCCTGTTCCCTACCCCATCACCCTAGCCCTCTATTTGTGTTCCCTACCCCCATCACCCTAGCCCTCTATTCATGTTCCCTACCCCCATCACCCTAGCCCTCTATTCATGTTCCCTACCCCATCACCCTAGCCCTCTATTTGTGTTCCCTACCCCATCACCCTAGCTCTCTATTCCTGTTCCCTACCCCCATCACCCTAGCCCTCTATTCATGTTCCCTACCCCATCACCCTAGCTCTCTATTCCTGTTCCCTACCCTATCACCCTAGCTCTCTATTCCTGTTCCCTACCCCATCACCCTAGCCCTCTATTCCTGTTATCTACCCCCATCACCCTAGCCCTCTATTCATGTTCCCTACCCCATCACCCTAGTCCTCTATTTGTGTTCCCTACCCCATCACCCTAGCTCTCTATTCCTGTTCCCTACCCCCATCACCTTAGCCCTCTATTCATGTTCCCTACCCCCATCACCATAGCCCACTATTCATGTTCCCTACCCCATCACCCTAGCTCTCTATTCCTGTTCCCTACCCTATCACCCTAGCTCTCTATTCGTGTTCCATACCCACATCACCCTAGCTCTCTATTCCTGTTCCCTACCCCATCACCCTAGCCCTCTATTCCTGTTCCCTACCCCATCACCCTAGCTCTCTATTCCTGTTCCCTACCCCATCACCCTAGCCCTCTATTCATGTTCCCTACCCCCATCACCCTAGCCCTCTATTCCTGATCCCTACCCCCATCACCATAGCCCTCTATTCCTGTTCCCTACCCCATCACCCTAGCCCTCTATTCATGTTCCCTACCCCATCACCCTAGCCCTCTATTCCTGTTCCCTACCCCCATCACCCTAGCCCTCTATTCCTGTTCCCTACCCCCATCACCCTAGCCCTCTATTCCTGTTCCCTACCCCATCACCCTAGCCCTCTATTCCTGTTCCCTACCCCCATCACCATAGCTCTCTATTCCTGTTCCCTACCCCATCACCCTAGCCCTCTATTCCTGTTCCCTACCCCATCACCCTAGCCCTCTATTCGTGTTCCCTACCCCATCACCCTAGCCCTCTATTCATGTTCCCTACCCCATCACCCTAGCCCTCTATTTGTGTTCCCTACCCCATCACCCTAGCCCTCTATTCATGTTCCCTACTCCCATCACCCTAGCCCTCTATTCCTGTTCCCTACTCCCATCACCCTAGCCCTCTATTCATGTTCCCTACCCCATCACCCTAGCCCTCTATTCCTGTTCCCTACTCCCATCACCATAGCCCTCTATTCCTGTTCCCTACCCCCATCACCCTAGCCCTCTATTCATGTTCCCTACCCCATCACCCTAGCCCTCTATTCCTGTTCCCTACCCTATCACCCTAGCCCTCTATTCCTGTTCCCTACTCCCATCACCATAGCCCTCTATTCCTGTTCCCTACCCCCATCACCCTAGCCCTCTATTCATGTTCCCTACCCCATCACCCTAGCCCTCTATTTGTGTTCCCTACCCCATCACCCTAGCTCTCTATTCCTGTTCCCTACCCCATCACCCTAGCTCTCTATTCCTGTTCCCTACCCACATCACCCTAGCCCTCTATTTGTGTTCCCTACCCCCATCACCCTAGCTCTCTATTCCTGTTCCCTACCCCAGCACCCTAGCCCTCTATTTGTTCCCTACCCCATCACCCTAGCCCTCTATTCATGTTCCCTACCCCATCACCCTAGCTCTCTATTCCTGTTCCCTACCCCATCACCCTAGCTCTCTATTCCTGTTCCCTACCCCAACACCCTAGCCCTATATTCCTGTTCCCTACCCTATCACCCTAGCACTCTATTCCTGTTCCCTACCCCATCACCCTAGCTCTCTATTCCTGTTCCCTACCCCAACACCCTAGCCCTCTATTCCTGTTCCCTACCCTATCACCCTAGCCCTCTATTCCTGTTCCCTACCCCATCACCCTAGCCCTCTATTCCTGTTCCCTACTCCCATCACCCTAGCCCTCTATTCATGTTCCCTACCCCCATCACCCTAGCCCTCTATTTGTGTTCCCTACCCACATCACCCTAGCCCTCTATTTGTGTTCCCTACCCCATCACCCTAGCCCTCTATTCCTGTTCCCAACCCCATCACCCTAGCCCTCTATTCATGTTCCCTACCCCATCACCCTAGCCCTCTATTTGTGTTCCCTACCCCATCACCCTAGCCCTCTATTTGTGTTCCCTACCCCATCACCCTAGCCCTCTATTCCTGTTCCCTACCCCATCACCCTAGCCCTCTATTCATGTTCCCTACCCCATCACCCTAGCCCTCTATTCATGTTCCCTACCCCATCACCCTAGCTCTCTATTCCTGTTCCCTACCCTATAACCCTAGCCCTCTATTCCTGTTCCCTACCCCATCACCCTAGCTCTCTATTCCTGTTCCCTACTCCCATCACCCTAGCCCTCTATTCCTGTTCCCTACTCCCATCACCCTAGCCCTCTATTCCTGTTCCCTACTCCCATCACCAGAGCCCTCTATTCATGTTCCCTACCCCATCACCCTAGCTCTCTATTCCTGTTCCCTACCCCAACACCCTAGCCCTCTATTCCTGTTCCCTACCCTATCACCCTAGCTCTCTATTCCTGTTCCCTACCCCATCACCCTAGCCCTCTATTCATGTTCCCTACCCTATCACCCTAGCCCTCTATTCATGTTCCCTACCCCATCACCATAGCCCTCTATTCCTGTTCCCTACCCCATCACCCTAGCCCTCTATTCCTGTTCCCTACCCCATCACCCTAGCTCTCTATTCCTGTTCCCTACCCCATCACCCTAGCTCTCTATTCCTGTTCCCTACCCCATCACCCTAGCTCTCTATTCCTGTTCCCTACCCACATCACCCTAGCCCTCTATTTGTGTTCCCTACCCCCATCACCCTAGCTCTCTATTCCTGTTCCCTACCCCATCACCCTAGCTCTCTATTCGTGTTCCCTACCCACATCACCATAGCTCTCTATTCCTGTTCCCTACCCCATCACCCTAGCTCTCTATTCCTGTTCCCTACCCACATCACCATAGCTCTCTATTCCTGTTCCCTACCCCATCACCCTAGCCCTCTATTCCTGTTCCCTACCCCATCACCCTAGCCCTCTATTTGTGTTCCCTACCCCATCACCCTAGCCCTCTATTCCTGTTCCCTACCCCCATCACCCTAGCCCTCTATTCCTGATCCCTACCCCCATCACCCTATTCCTGATCCCTCCCCCTATCACCATAGCCCTCTATTCCTGTTCCCTACCCCATCACCCTAGCCCTCTATTCATGTTCCCTACCCCATCACCCTAGCCCTCTATTCCTGTTCCCTACCCCATCACCCTAGCCCTCTATTCCTGTTCCCTACCCCATCACCCTAGCCCTCTATTCATGTTCCCTACCCCATCACCCTAGCCCTCTATTCATGTTCCCTACCCCATCACCCTAGCCCTCTATTTGTGTTCCCTACCCCATCACCCTAGCTCTCTATTCCTGTTCCCTACCCCCATCACACTAGCCCTCTATTCCTGATCCCTACCTCATCACCCTAGCTCTCTATTTGTGTTCCCTACCCCATCACCATAGCCCTCTATTCCTGTTCCCTACCCCATCACCCTAGCCCTCTATTTGTGTTCCCTACCCCATCACCATAGCCCTCTATTCCTGTTCCCTACCCCATCACCCTAGCCCTCTATTCATGTTCCCTACCCCATCACCCTAGCCCTCTATTCCTGTTCCCTACCCCTATCACCATAGCTCTCTATTCCTGTTCCCTACCCCATCACCCTAGCCCTCTATTTGTGTTCCCTACCCCATCACCCTAGCCCTCTATTCCTGTTCCCTACCCCATCACCCTAGCCCTCTATTCCTGTTCCCTACCCACATCACCCTAGCCCTGTGTTTGTGTTCCCTACCCCATCACCCTAGCTCTCTATTCCTGTTCCCTACCCCATCACCCTAGCTCTCTATTCCTGTTCCCTACCCTATCACCCTAGCTCTCTATTCCTGTTCCCTACCCACATCACCCTAGCCCTCTATTTGTGTTTCCTACCCCATCACCCTAGCCCTCTATTCCTGTTCCCTACCCTATCACCCTAGCCCTCTATTCCTGTTCCCTACCCCATCACCCTACCCCTCTATTCATGTTCCCTACCCCATCACCCTAGCCCTCTATTCCTGTTCCCTACCCCATCACCCTAGCCCTCTATTCCTGTTCCCTACCCCATCACCCTAGCCCTCTATTTGTGTTCCCTACCCCCATCACCCTATTCCTGATCCCTCCCCCTATCACCATAGCCCTCTATTCCTGTTCCCTACCCCCATCACCATAGCTCTCTATTCCTGTTCCCTACCCCATCACCCTAGCCCTCTATTCCTGTTCCCTACCCCATCACCCTAGCCCTCTATTCCTGTTCCCTACCCCATCACCCTAGCCCTCTATTTGTGTTCCCTACCCCCATCACCCTATTCCTGATCCCTCCCCCTATCACCATAGCCCTCTATTCCTGTTCCCTACCCCATCACCCTAGCCCTCTATTCATGTTCCCTACCCCATCAACCTAGCCCTCTATTCCTGTTCCCTACCCCATCACCCTAGCCCTCTATTCCTGTTCCCTACCCCATCACCCTAGCCCTCTATTCATGTTCCCTACCCCATCACCCTAGCCCTCTATTCATGTTCCCTACCCCATCACCCTAGCCCTCTATTTGTGTTCCCTACCCCATCACCCTAGCTCTCTATTCCTGTTCCCTACCCCCATCACACTAGCCCTCTATTCCTGATCCCTACCTCATCACCCTAGCTCTCTATTTGTGTTCCCTACCCCATCACCATAGCCCTCTATTCCTGTTCCCTACCCCATCACCCTAGCCCTCTATTTGTGTTCCCTACCCCATCACCATAGCCCTCTATTCCTGTTCCCTACCCCATCACCCTAGCCCTCTATTCATGTTCCCTACCCCATCACCCTAGCCCTCTATTCCTGTTCCCTACCCCTATCACCATAGCTCTCTATTCCTGTTCCCTACCCCATCACCCTAGCCCTCTATTTGTGTTCCCTACCCCATCACCCTAGCCCTCTATTCCTGTTCCCTACCCCATCACCCTAGCCCTCTATTCCTGTTCCCTACCCACATCACCCTAGCCCTCTGTTTGTGTTCCCTACCCCATCACCCTAGCTCTCTATTCCTGTTCCCTACCCCATCACCCTAGCTCTCTATTCCTGTTCCCTACCCTATCACCCTAGCTCTCTATTCCTGTTCCCTACCCACATCACCCTAGCCCTCTATTTGTGTTTCCTACCCCATCACCCTAGCCCTCTATTCCTGTTCCCTACCCTATCACCCTAGCCCTCTATTCCTGTTCCCTACCCCATCACCCTACCCCTCTATTCATGTTCCCTACCCCATCACCCTAGCCCTCTATTCCTGTTCCCTACCCCATCACCCTAGCTCTCTATTCCTGTTCCCTACCCACATCACCCTAGCTCTCTATTCATGTTCCCTACCCTATCACCCTAGCTCTCTATTCCTGTTCCCTACCCCATCACCCTAGCTCTCTATTCCTGTTCCCTACCCCATCACCCTAGCCCTCTATTTGTGTTCCCTACCCCATCACCCTAGCCCTCTATTTGTGTTCCCTACCCCATCACCCTAGCCCTCTATTCCTGTTCCCTACCCCCATCACCCTAGCCCTCTATTTGTGTTCCCTACCCCATCACCCTAGCCCTCTATTTGTGTTCCCTACCCCATCACCCTAGCTCTCTATTCCTGTTCCCTACCCCATCACCCTAGCTCTCTATTCCTGTTCACTACCCACATCACCCTAGCCCTCTATTTGTGTTCCCTACCCCCATCACCCTAGCTCTCTATTCCTGTTCCCTACCCCATCACCCTAGCTCTCTATTCCTGTTCCCTACTCCATCACCCTAGCCCTCTATTCCTGTTCCCTACCCCATCACCCTAGCTCTCTATTCGTGTTCCCTACCACATCACCCTAGCCCTCTATTCATGTTCCCTACCCCATCACCCTAGCTCTCTATTCCTGTTCCCTACCCCATCACCCTAGCTCTCTATTCCTGTTCCCTACCCCATCACCCTAGCTCTCTATTCCTGTTCCCTACTCCATCACCCTAGCCGTCTATTCCTGTTCCCTACCCCATCACCCTAGCTCTCTATTCGTGTTCCCTACCCCATCACCCTAGCCCTCTATTCATGTTCCCTACCCCATCACCCTAGCTCTCTATTCCTGTTCCCTACCCCATCACCCTAGCTCTCTATTCCTGTTCACTACCCACATCACCCTAGCCCTCTATTTGTGTTCCCTACCCCCATCACCCTAGCTCTCTATTCCTGTTCCCTACTCCATCACCCTAGCCGTCTATTCCTGTTCCCTACCCCATCACCCTAGCTCTCTATTCGTGTTCCCTACCCCATCACCCTAGCCCTCTATTCATGTTCCCTACCCCATCACCCTAGCTCTCTATTCCTGTTCCCTACCCCATCACCCTAGCTCTCTATTCCTGTTCCCTACCCCATCACCCTAGCTCTCTATTCCTGTTCCCTACCCCATCACCCTAGCCCTCTATTCCTGTTCCCTACCCCCATCACCCTAGCCCTCTATTCCTGTTCCCTACCCCATCACCCTAGCCCTCTATTCCTGTTCCCTACCCCATCACCCTAGCCCTCTATTCCTGTTCCCTACCCCATCACCCTAGCTCTCTATTCCTGTTCCCTACCCACATCACCATAGCTCTCTATTCCTGTTCCCTACCCCATCACCCTAGCCCTCTATTCCTGTTCCCTACCCCATCACCCTAGCCCTCTATTTGTGTTCCCTACCCCATCACCCTAGCTCTCTATTCCTGTTCCCTACCCCATCACCCTAGCTCTCTATTCCTGTTCCCTACCCCCATCACACTAGCCCTCTATTCCTGATCCCTACCTCATCACCCTAGCTCTCTATTTGTGTTCCCTACCCCATCACCATAGCCCTCTATTCCTGTTCCCTACCCCATCACCCTAGCCCTCTATTTGTGTTCCCTACCCCATCACCATAGCCCTCTATTCCTGTTCCCTACCCCATCACCCTAGCCCTCTATTCATGTTCCCTACCCCATCACCCTAGCCCTCTATTCCTGTTCCCTACCCCTATCACCATAGCTCTCTATTCCTGTTCCCTACCCCATCACCCTAGCCCTCTATTTGTGTTCCCTACCCCATCACCCTAGCCCTCTATTCCTGTTCCCTACCCCATCACCCTAGCCCTCTATTCCTGTTCCCTACCCACATCACCCTAGCCCTCTGTTTGTGTTCCCTACCCCATCACCCTAGCTCTCTATTCCTGTTCCCTACCCCATCACCCTAGCTCTCTATTCCTGTTCCCTACCCTATCACCCTAGCTCTCTATTCCTGTTCCCTACCCACATCACCCTAGCCCTCTATTTGTGTTTCCTACCCCATCACCCTAGCCCTCTATTCCTGTTCCCTACCCTATCACCCTAGCCCTCTATTCCTGTTCCCTACCCCATCACCCTACCCCTCTATTCATGTTCCCTACCCCATCACCCTAGCCCTCTATTCCTGTTCCCTACCCCATCACCCTAGCTCTCTATTCCTGTTCCCTACCCACATCACCCTAGCTCTCTATTCATGTTCCCTACCCTATCACCCTAGCTCTCTATTCCTGTTCCCTACCCCATCACCCTAGCTCTCTATTCCTGTTCCCTACCCCATCACCCTAGCCCTCTATTTGTGTTCCCTACCCCATCACCCTAGCCCTCTATTTGTGTTCCCTACCCCATCACCCTAGCCCTCTATTCCTGTTCCCTACCCCCATCACCCTAGCCCTCTATTTGTGTTCCCTACCCCATCACCCTAGCCCTCTATTTGTGTTCCCTACCCCATCACCCTAGCTCTCTATTCCTGTTCCCTACCCCATCACCCTAGCTCTCTATTCCTGTTCACTACCCACATCACCCTAGCCCTCTATTTGTGTTCCCTACCCCCATCACCCTAGCTCTCTATTCCTGTTCCCTACCCCATCACCCTAGCTCTCTATTCCTGTTCCCTACTCCATCACCCTAGCCCTCTATTCCTGTTCCCTACCCCATCACCCTAGCTCTCTATTCGTGTTCCCTACCACATCACCCTAGCCCTCTATTCATGTTCCCTACCCCATCACCCTAGCTCTCTATTCCTGTTCCCTACCCCATCACCCTAGCTCTCTATTCCTGTTCCCTACCCCATCACCCTAGCTCTCTATTCCTGTTCCCTACTCCATCACCCTAGCCGTCTATTCCTGTTCCCTACCCCATCACCCTAGCTCTCTATTCGTGTTCCCTACCCCATCACCCTAGCCCTCTATTCATGTTCCCTACCCCATCACCCTAGCTCTCTATTCCTGTTCCCTACCCCATCACCCTAGCTCTCTATTCCTGTTCACTACCCACATCACCCTAGCCCTCTATTTGTGTTCCCTACCCCCATCACCCTAGCTCTCTATTCCTGTTCCCTACTCCATCACCCTAGCCGTCTATTCCTGTTCCCTACCCCATCACCCTAGCTCTCTATTCGTGTTCCCTACCCCATCACCCTAGCCCTCTATTCATGTCCCTACCCCATCACCCTAGCTCTCTATTCCTGTTCCCTACCCCATCACCCTAGCTCTCTATTCCTGTTCCCTACCCCATCACCCTAGCTCTGTATTCCTGTTCCCTACCCCATCACCCTAGCCCTCTATTCCTGTTCCCTACCCCCATCACCCTAGCCCTCTATTCCTGTTCCCTACCCCATCACCCTAGCCCTCTATTCCTGTTCCCTACCCCATCACCCTAGCCCTCTATTCCTGTTCCCTACCCCATCACCCTAGCTCTCTATTCCTGTTCCCTACCCACATCACCATAGCTCTCTATTCCTGTTCCCTACCCCATCACCCTAGCTCTCTATTCGTGTTCCCTACCCCATCACCCTAGCCCTCTATTCATGTTCCCTACCCCATCACCCTAGCTCTCTATTCCTGTTCCCTACCCCATCACCCTAGCTCTCTATTCCTGTTCACTACCCACATCACCCTAGCCCTCTATTTGTGTTCCCTACCCCCATCACCCTAGCTCTCTATTCCTGTTCCCTACTCCATCACCCTAGCCGTCTATTCCTGTTCCCTACCCCATCACCCTAGCTCTCTATTCGTGTTCCCTACCCCATCACCCTAGCCCTCTATTCATGTCCCTACCCCATCACCCTAGCTCTCTATTCCTGTTCCCTACCCCATCACCCTAGCTCTCTATTCCTGTTCCCTACCCCATCACCCTAGCTCTGTATTCCTGTTCCCTACCCCATCACCCTAGCCCTCTATTCCTGTTCCCTACCCCCATCACCCTAGCCCTCTATTCCTGTTCCCTACCCCATCACCCTAGCCCTCTATTCCTGTTCCCTACCCCATCACCCTAGCCCTCTATTCCTGTTCCCTACCCCATCACCCTAGCTCTCTATTCCTGTTCCCTACCCACATCACCATAGCTCTCTATTCCTGTTCCCTACCCCATCACCCTAGCCCTCTATTCCTGTTCCCTACCCCATCACCCTAGCCCTCTATTTGTGTTCCCTACCCCATCACCCTAGCTCTCTATTCCTGTTCCCTACCCTATCACACTAGCCCTCTATTCCTGTTCCCTACCCCATCACCCTAGCTCTCTATTCCTGTTCCCTACTCCCATCACCCTAGCCCTCTATTCCTGTTCCCTACTCCCATCACCCTAGCCCTCTATTCCTGTTCCCTACTCCCATCACCAGAGCCCTCTATTCATGTTCCCTACCCCATCACCCTAGCTCTCTATTCCTGTTCCCTACCCCAACACCCTAGCCCTCTATTCCTGTTCCCTACCCTATCACCCTAGCTCTCTATTCCTGTTCCCTACCCCATCACCCTAGCCCTCTATTCATGTTCCCTACCCTATCACCCTAGCCCTCTATTCATGTTCCCTACCCCATCACCATAGCCCTCTATTCCTGTTCCCTACCCCATCACCCTAGCCCTCTATTCCTGTTCCCTACCCCATCACCCTAGCTCTCTATTCCTGTTCCCTACCCCATCACCCTAGCTCTCTATTCCTGTTCCCTACCCCATCACCCTAGCTCTCTATTCCTGTTCCCTACCCACATCACCCTAGCCCTCTATTTGTGTTCCCTACCCCCATCACCCTAGCTCTCTATTCCTGTTCCCTACCCCATCACCCTAGCTCTCTATTCGTGTTCCCTACCCACATCACCATAGCTCTCTATTCCTGTTCCCTACCCCATCACCCTAGCTCTCTATTCCTGTTCCCTACCCACATCACCATAGCTCTCTATTCCTGTTCCCTACCCCATCACCCTAGCCCTCTATTCCTGTTCCCTACCCCATCACCCTAGCCCTCTATTTGTGTTCCCTACCCCATCACCCTAGCCCTCTATTCCTGTTCCCTACCCCCATCACCCTAGCCCTCTATTCCTGATCCCTACCCCCATCACCATAGCCCTCTATTCCTGTTCCCTACCCCCATCACCATAGCTCTCTATTCCTGTTCCCTACCCCATCACCCTAGCCCTCTATTCCTGTTCCCTACCCCATCACCCTAGCCCTCTATTCCTGTTCCCTACCCCATCACCCTAGCCCTCTATTTGTGTTCCCTACCCCCATCACCCTAGCCCTCTATTCCTGATCCCTACCCCCATCACCATAGCCCTCTATTCCTGTTCCCTACCCCATCACCCTAGCCCTCTATTCATGTTCCCTACCCCATCACCCTAGCCCTCTATTCCTGTTCCCTACCCCATCACCCTAGCCCTCTATTCCTGTTCCCTACCCCATCACCCTAGCCCTCTATTCATGTTCCCTACCCCATCACCCTAGCCCTCTATTCATGTTCCCTACCCCATCACCCTAGCCCTCTATTTGTGTTCCCTACCCCATCACCCTAGCTCTCTATTCCTGTTCCCTACCCCCATCACCCTAGCCCTCTATTCCTGATCCCTACCCCATCACCCTAGCTCTCTATTTGTGTTCCCTACCCCATCACCATAGCCCTCTATTCCTGTTCCCTACCCCATCACCCTAGCCCTCTATTTGTGTTCCCTACCCCATCACCATAGCCCTCTATTCCTGTTCCCTACCCCATCACCCTAGCCCTCTATTCATGTTCCCTACCCCATCACCCTAGCCCTCTATTCCTGTTCCCTACCCCCATCACCATAGCTCTCTATTCCTGTTCCCTACCCCATCACCCTAGCCCTCTATTTGTGTTCCCTACCCCATCACCCTAGCCCTCTATTCCTGTTCCCTACCCCATCACCCTAGCCCTCTATTCCTGTTCCCTACCCACATCACCCTAGCCCTCTGTTTGTGTTCCCTACCCCATCACCCTAGCTCTCTATTCCTGTTCCCTACCCCATCACCCTAGCTCTCTATTCCTGTTCCCTACCCTATCACCCTAGCTCTCTATTCCTGTTCCCTACCCACATCACCCTAGCCCTCTATTTGTGTTTCCTACCCCATCACCCTAGCCCTCTATTCCTGTTCCCTACCCTATCACCCTAGCCCTCTATTCCTGTTCCCTACCCCATCACCCTACCCCTCTATTCATGTTCCCTACCCCATCACCCTAGCCCTCTATTCCTGTTCCCTACCCCATCACCCTAGCTCTCTATTCCTGTTCCCTACCCACATCACCCTAGCTCTCTATTCATGTTCCCTACCCTATCACCCTAGCTCTCTATTCCTGTTCCCTACCCCATCACCCTAGCTCTCTATTCCTGTTCCCTACCCCATCACCCTAGCTCTCTATTTGTGTTCCCTACCCCATCACCCTAGCCCTCTATTTGTGTTCCCTACCCCATCACCCTAGCCCTCTATTCCTGTTCCCTACCCCCATCACCCTAGCCCTCTATTTGTGTTCCCTACCCCATCACCCTAGCCCTCTATTTGTGTTCCCTACCCCATCACCCTAGCTCTCTATTCCTGTTCCCTACCCCATCACCCTAGCCCTCTATTCCTGTTCCCTACCCCATCACCCTAGCTCTCTATTCCTGTTCCCTACCCCAACACCCTAGCCCTCTATTCCTGTTCCCTACCCTATCACCCTAGCTCTCTATTCCTGTTCCCTACCCCATCACCCTAGCCCTCTATTCCTGTTCCCTACCCTATCACCCTAGCCCTCTATTCATGTTCCCTACCCCATCACCATAGCCCTCTATTCCTGTTCCCTACCCCATCACCCTAGCCCTCTATTCCTGTTCCCTACCCCATCACCCTAGCCCTCTATTCCTGTTCCCTACCCCATCACCCTAGCTCTCTATTCCTGTTCCCTACCCCATCACCCTAGCTCTCTATTCCTGTTCACTACCCCATCACCCTAGCTCTCTATTCCTGTTCCCTACCCACATCACCCTAGCCCTCTATTTGTGTTCCCTACCCCCATCACCCTAGCTCTCTATTCCTGTTCCCTCCCCCATCACCCTAGCTCTCTATTCCTGTTCCCTACTCCATCACCCTAGCCCTCTATTCCTGTTCCCTACCCCATCACCCTAGCTCTCTATTCGTGTTCCCTACCACATCACCCTAGCCCTCTATTCATGTTCCCTACCCCATCACCCTAGCTCTCTATTCCTGTTCCCTACCCCATCACCCTAGCTCTCTATTCCTGTTCCCTACCCCATCACCCTAGCTCTCTATTCCTGTTCCCTACTCCATCACCCTAGCCCTCTATTCCTGTTCCCTACCCCATCACCCTAGCTCTCTATTCGTGTTCCCTACCCCATCACCCTAGCCCTCTATTCATGTTCCCTACCCCATCACCCTAGCTCTCTATTCCTGTTCCCTACCCCATCACCCTAGCTCTCTATTCCTGTTCCCTACCCCATCACCCTAGCCCTCTATTTGTGTTCCCTACCCCATCACCCTAGCTCTCTATTCCTGTTCCCTACCCACATCACCATAGCTCTCTATTCCTGTTCCCTACCCCCATCACCCTAGCCCTCTATTCCTGTTCCCTACCCCCATCACCCTAGCCCTCTATTCCTGTTCCCTACCCCATCACCCTAGCCCTCTATTCCTGTTCCCTACCCCATCACCCTAGCCCTCTATTCCTGTTCCCTACCCCATCACCCTAGCTCTCTATTCCTGTTCCCTACCCACATCACCATAGCTCTCTATTCCTGTTCCCTACCCCATCACCCTAGCCCTCTATTCCTGTTCCCTACCCCATCACCCTAGCCCTCTATTTGTGTTCCCTACCCCATCACCCTAGCCCTCTATTCCTGTTCCCTACCCCCATCACCCTAGCCCTCTATTCCTGATCCCTACCCCCATCACCATAGCCCTCTATTCCTGTTCCCTACCCCCATCACCATAGCTCTCTATTCCTGTTCCCTACCCCATCACCCTAGCCCTCTATTCCTGTTCCCTACCCCATCACCCTAGCCCTCTATTCCTGTTCCCTACCCCATCACCCTAGCCCTCTATTTGTGTTCCCTACCCCCATCACCCTAGCCCTCTATTCCTGATCCCTACCCCCATCACCATAGCCCTCTATTCCTGTTCCCTACCCCATCACCCTAGCCCTCTATTCATGTTCCCTACCCCATCACCCTAGCCCTCTATTCCTGTTCCCTACCCCATCACCCTAGCCCTCTATTCCTGTTCCCTACCCCATCACCCTAGCCCTCTATTCATGTTCCCTACCCCATCACCCTAGCCCTCTATTCATGTTCCCTACTCCATCACCCTAGCCCTCTATTTGTGTTCCCTACCCCATCACCCTAGCTCTCTATTCCTGTTCCCTACCCCCATCACCCTAGCCCTCTATTCCTGATCCCTACCCCATCACCCTAGCCCTCTATTCATGTTCCCTACCCCATCACCCTAGCCCTCTATTTGTGTTCCCTACCCCATCACCATAGCCCTCTATTCCTGTTCCCTACCCCATCACCCTAGCCCTCTATTCATGTTCCCTACCCCATCACCCTAGCCCTCTATTCCTGTTCCCTACCCCCATCACCATAGCTCTCTATTCCTGTTCCCTACCCCATCACCCTAGCCCTCTATTTGTGTTCCCTACCCCATCACCCTAGCCCTCTATTCCTGTTCCCTACCCCATCACCCTAGCCCTCTATTCCTGTTCCCTACCCACATCACCCTAGCCCTCTATTTGTGTTCCCTACCCCATCACCCTAGCTCTCTATTCCTGTTCCCTACCCCATCACCCTAGCTCTCTATTCCTGTTCCCTACCCTATCACCCTAGCTCTCTATTCCTGTTCCCTACCCACATCACCCTAGCCCTCTATTTGTGTTCCCTACCCCATCACCCTAGCCCTCTATTCCTGTTCCCTACCCTATCACCCTAGCCCTCTATTCCTGTTCCCTACCCCATCACCCTACCCCTCTATTCATGTTCCCTACCCCATCACCCTAGCCCTCTATTCCTGTTCCCTACCCCATCACCCTAGCTCTCTATTCCTGTTCCCTACCCACATCACCCTAGCTCTCTATTCATGTTCCATACCCTATCACCCTAGCTCTCTATTCCTGTTCCCTACCCCATCACCCTAGCTCTCTATTCCTGTTCCCTACCCCATCACCCTAGCCCTGTATTTGTGTTCCCTACCCCATCACCCTAGCCCTCTATTTGTGTTCCCTACCCCATCACCCTAGCCCTCTATTCCTGTTCCCTACCCCCATCACCCTAGCCCTCTATTTGTGTTCCCTACCCCATCACCCTTGCCCTCTATTTGTGTTCCCTACCCCATCACCCTAGCTCTCTATTCCTGTTCCCTACCCCATCACCCTAGCCCTCTATTCCTGTTCCCTACCCCATCACCCTAGCCCTCTATTCATGTTCCCTACCCCATCACCCTAGCCCTCAATTTGTGTTCCCTACCCCATCACCCTAGCCCTCTATTCATGTTCCCTACCCCATCACCCTAGCCC
Source organism: Hypanus sabinus (assembly GCF_030144855.1). Lineage (NCBI taxonomy): Eukaryota > Metazoa > Chordata > Chondrichthyes > Myliobatiformes > Dasyatidae > Hypanus > Hypanus sabinus. The sequence goes on from NC_082712.1 coordinate 2,807,787, forward strand.
TCTATTCCTGTTCCCTACCCCATCACCCTAGCTCTCTATTCCTGTTCCCTACTCCCATCACCCTAGCCCTCTATTCCTGTTCCCTACTCCCATCACCCTAGCCCTCTATTCCTGTTCCCTACCCACATCACCCTAGCTCTCTATTCCTGTTCCCTACCCACATCACCCTAGCTCTCTATTCCTGTTCCCTACCCCATCACCCTAGCTCTCTATTCCTGTTCCCTACCCCATCACCCTAGCCCTCTATTCCTGTTCCCTACCCCATCACCCTAGCCCTCTATTCCTGTTCCCTACCCCATCACCCTAGCCCTCTATTCCTGTTCCCTACCCCCATCACCCTAGCCCTCTATTCCTATTCCCTACCCACATCACCCTAGCTCTCTATTCCTGTTCCCTACCCACATCACCCTAGCCCTCTATTTGTGTTCCCTACCCCATCACCCTAGCTCTCTATTCCTGTTCCCTACCCACATCACCATAGCTCTCTATTCCTGTTCCCTACCCCATCACCCTAGCCCTCTATTCCTGTTCCCTACCCCATCACCCTAGCCCTCTATTTGTGTTCCCTACCCCATCACCCTAGCCCTCTATTCCTGTTCCCTACCCCATCACCCTAGCCCTCTATTCATGTTCCCTACCCCCATCACCATAGCCCTCTATTCCTGTTCCCTACCCCATCACCCTAGCTCTCTATTCCTGTTCCCTACCCCATCAACCTAGCTCTCTATTCCTGTTCCCTACCCCATCACCCTAGCCCTCTATTTGTGTTCCCTACCCCCATCACCCTAGCCCTCTATTCCTGTTCCCTACCCCATCACCCTAGCCCTCTATTCCTGTTCCCTACCCCATCACCCTAGCCCTCTATTTGTGTTCCCTACCCCCATCACCCTAGCCCTCTATTCCTGTTCCCTACCCCATCACCCTAGCCCTCTATTCCTGTTCCCTACCCCTATCACCCTAGCCCTCTATTTGTGTTCCCTACCCCCATCACCCTAGCCCTCTATTCCTGTTCCCTACCCCATCACCCTAGCCCTCTATTTGTGTTCCCTACCCCCATCACCCTAGCCCTCTATTCCTGTTCCCTACCCCATCACCCTAGCCCTCTATTTGTGTTCCCTACCCCATCACCCTAGCCCTCTATTTGTGTTCCCTACCCCCATCACCCTAGCCCTCTATTCCTGATCCCTACACCCATCACCATAGCCCTCTATTCCTGTTCCCTACCCCATCACCCTAGCCCTCTATTCATGTTCCCTACCCCATCACCCTAGCCCTCTATTCCTGTTCCCTACCCCATTACCCTAGCCCTCTATTCCTGTTCCCTACCCCATCACCCTAGCCCTCTATTCATGTTCCCTACCCCATCACCCTAGCCCTCTATTCGTGTTCCCTACCCCATCACCATAGCCCTCTATTCCTGTTCCCTACCCCATCACCCTAGCCCTCTATTCATGTTCCCTACCCCATCACCCTAGCCCTCTATTCCTGTTCCCTACCCCCATCACCATAGCTCTCTATTCCTGTTCCCTACCCCATCACCCTAGCCCTCTATTTGTGTTCCCTACCCCATCACCCTAGCCCTCTATTCCTGTTCCCTACCCCATCACCCTAGCCCTCTATTCCTGTTCCCTACCCACATCACCCTAGCCCTCTATTTGTGTTCCCTACCCCATCACCCTAGCCCTCTATTCCTGTTCCCTACCCCATCACCCTAGCCCTCTATTTGTGTTCCCTACCCCATCACCCTAGCCCTCTATTCCTGTTCCCTACCCCCATCACCCTAGCCCTCTATTTGTGTTCCCTACCCCATCACCCTAGCCCTCTATTCCTGTTCCCTACCCCCATCACCCTAGCCCTCTATTCCTGTTCCCTACCCCATCACCCTACCCCTCTATTCATGTTCCCTACCCCATCACCCTAGCCCTCTATTCCTGTTCCCTACCCCATCACCCTAGCTCTCTATTCCTGTTCCCTACCCACATCACCCTAGCTCTCTATTCATGTTCCCTACCCTATCACCCTAGCTCTCTATTCCTGTTCCCTACCCCATCACCCTAGCTCTCTATTCCTGTTCCCTACCCCATCACCCTAGCCCTCTATTTGTGTTCCCTACCCCATCACCCTAGCCCTCTATTTGTGTTCCCTACCCCTATCACCCTAGCCCTCTATTCCTGTTCCCTACCCCCATCACCCTAGCCCTCTATTTGTGTTCCCTACCCCATCACCCTAGCCCTCTATTTGTGTTCCCTACCCCATCACCCTAGCCCTCTATTCCTGTTCCCTACCCACATCACCCTAGCTCTCTATTCCTGTTCCCTACCCACATCACCCTAGCTCTCTATTCCTGTTCCCTACCCCATCACCCTAGCCCTCTATTCATGTTCCCTACCCCATCACCCTAGCTCTCTATTCCTGTTCCCTACCCCATCACCCTAGCTCTCTATTCCTGTTCCCTAACCCTATCACTCTAGCCCTCTATTCATGTTCCCTACCCCATCACCCTCGCCCTCTATTCCTGTTCCCTACCCCATCACCCTCGCTCTCTATTCCTGTTCCCTACCCCTATCACCATAGCAATCTATTCCTGTTCCCTGCCCCATCACCCTAGCCCTCTATTCCTGTTCCCTACCCCCATCACCCTAGCCCTCTATTCCTGTTCCCTACCCCATCACCCTAGCCCTCTATTCCTGTTCCCTACCCCATCACCCTAGCTCTCTATTCCTGTTCCCTACCCCTATCACCATAGCAATCTATTCCTGTTCCCTGCCCCATCACCCTAGCCCTCTATTCCTGTTCCCTACCCCCATCACCCTAGCCCTCTATTCTTGTTCCCTACCCCATCACCCTAGCCCTCTATTCCTGTTCCCTACCCCCATCACCCTAGCCCTCTATTCCTGTTCCCTACCCCATCACCCTAGCCCTCTATTCCTGTTCCCTACCCCCATCACCCTAGCCCTCTATTCATGTTCCCTAACCCTATCACCATAGCTCTCTATTCCTGTTCCCTACCCCATCACCCTAGCCCTCTATTCCTGTTCCCTACCCCATCACCCTAGCCCTCTATTCCTGTTCCCTACCCCATCACCCTAGTCCTCTGTTCCTGTTTCCTACCTCTATCACCATAGCTCTCTATTCCTGTTCCCTACCATATAACCATATAACAATCACAGCATGGAAACAGGCCATCTTGGCCCCCCTAGTCCGTGCCGAACTCTTAATCTCACCTAGTCCCACCTACCCGCACTCAGCCCATAACCCTCCACTCCTTTCCTGTCCATATACCTATCCAATTTTACCTTAAATGACACAACTGAACTGGCCTCTACTACTTCTACAGGAAGCTCATTCCACACAGCTATCACTCTTTGAGTAAAGAAATTCCCCCTCGTGTTACCCCTAAACTTTTGCCCCTTAACTCTCAAATCATGTCCTCTCATTTGAATCTCCCCTACTCTCAATGGAAACAGCCTATTCACGTCAACTCTATCTATCCCTCTCAAAATTTTAAATACCTCGATCAAATCCCCCTTCAACCTTCTACGCTCCAATGAATAGAGACCTAACTTGTTCAATCTTTCTCTGTAACTTAAGTGCTGAAACCCAGGTAACATCCTAGTAAATCGTCTCTGCACTCTCTCTAATTTATTGATATCTTTCCTATAATTCAGTGACCAGAACTGCACACAATATTCTAAATTTGGCCTTACCAATGCCTTGTACAATTTTAACATTACATTCCAACGTCTGTACTCAATGCTTTGATTTATAAAGGCCAGCATTCCAAAAGCCTTCTTCACCATCCTATCTACATGAGACTCCACCTTCAGGGATCTATGCACTGTTATTCCTAGATCTCTCTGTTCTTCTGCATCCTCAATGCCCTACCATTTACCCTGTATGTTCTATTTGGATTATTCCTGCCAAAATGTAGAACCTCACACTTCTCAGCATTAAACTCCATCTGCCAATGTTCAGTCCATTCTTCTAACCGGCATAAATCTCCCTGCAAGCTTTGAAAACCCACCTCATTATCCACAACACCTCCTACCTTAGTATAATTGGCATACTTACTAATCCAATTTACCACCCCATCATCCAGATCATTTATGTATATTACAAACAACATTGGGCCCAAAACAGATCCCTGAGGCTGATCACTGGCCTCCATCCCGATAAACAATTATCCACCACTACTCTCTGGCATCTCCCATCTAGCCACTGTTGAATCCATTTTATTACTCCAGCATTAATACCTAACGACTGAACCTTCTTAACTAACCTTCCATGTGGAACTTTGTCAAAGGCTTTGCCGAAGTCCATATAGACTACATCCACTGCCTTACCCTCGTCAACGTTCCTCGTAACTTCTTCAAAAAATTCAATAAGGTTTGTCAAACATGACCTTCCATGCACAAATCCATGCTGGCTACTCCTAATCAGATCCTGTCTATCCAGATAATTATTAATACTATCTCTAAGAATACTTTCCATTAATTTACCCATCACTGATGTCAAACTGACAGGTCTATAATTGCTAGGCTTACTTCTAGAACCCTTTTTAAACAATGGAACCACATGAGCAATACGCCAATCCTCCGGCACAATCCCTGTTTCTAATGACATCTTAAAGATCTCCGTCAGAGCTCCTGCTATTTCTACACAAACTTCCCTCAAGGTCCTGGGGAATATCCTGTCAGGACCCAGAGATTTATCCACTTTTAAATTTCTTAAAAGCGCCAGTACTTCCACCTCTTTAATTGTCATAGTTTCCGTAACTTCCTTACTTGTTTCCCACACCTTACACAATTCAATATCCTTCTCCTTAGTGAATACCGAAGAGAAGAAATCGTTCAAAATCTCTCCCATCTCCCTCGGCTCCACACATAGCTGACCACTCTATTCTCTAAGGGGCCAATTTTATCCCTCACTATCCTCTTGCTTTTAATATAACTGTAGAAACCTTTCGGATTTACTTTCACCTTATTTGCCAAACCAACCTCATATCTTCTTTTAGCTTTTCTAATCTCTTTCTTAAGATTCCTTTTACATTCTTTATATTCCTCGAGCAATTCCTTTACTCCATGCTGCCTATATCTATTGTAGACATCCCTCTTTTTCCGAACCAAATTTCTAATATCCCTTGAAAACCATGGTGCTTTCAAACCTTTAACCTTTCCTTTCAACCTAACAGGAACATAAAGATTCTGTACCCTCATAATTTCACCCTTAAATGACCTCCATTTCTCTATTACATCCTTCCCATAAAACAACTTGACCCAATCCACTCTCTCTAAATCCCTTCGCATCTCCTCAAAGTTAGCCTTTCTCCAATCAAAAATCTCAACTCTAGGTCCTGTCCTGTCCTTCTCCATAATTATATTGAAGCTAATGCTATTGTGATCACTGGACCCAAAGTGCTCCCCAACACATACATCTGTCAGCTGACCTATTGCATTCCCTAACAGGAGATCCAACACTGCCCCATCTCTAGTTGGTACTTCTATGTATTGTTGCAAAAAACTATCCTGCACACATTTCACAAACTCTAAACCATCCAGCCCTTTTACAGAATGAGCTTCCCAGTCTACGTGTGGAAAATTAAAATCTCCCACAATCACCACCTTGTGTTTACTACAAATATCTGCTATCTCCTTACACATTTGCTCTTCCAACTCATGCTCCCCATTAGGTGGCCTATAATACACTCCTATCAGTGTTACTACACCTTTCCCATTCCTCAATTCCACCCAAATAGTCTCCCTAGAGGAGCTCTCTAATCTATCCTTCCAAAGCACCGCCATAAGATTTTCTCGGACAAGCAATGCAACACCTCCTCCTCTGGCCCCTCCTACTCTATCACACCTGAAGCAACTAAATCCAGGAATACTTAGTTGCCAATCACACCCTTCCTGCAACCATGTTTCACTAATAGCTACAACATCATAATTCCAGGTATCAATCCACGCTTTAAGCTCATCCACCTTTCTTACAATGCTCCTAGCATTAAAATAGATACATTTAAGATACTCTCCACCCCCTCCTCTCTTTTCATCCCTAACAATGCATTCAAATTTATTATCCTTTTCTTTCTTCTCCCCTACATCTTCGGGCTGAGGGCATTTCTTCTCCATCACCTGCCCTTCCTCCCTCACACACTGTCTATTTACTTGCTCTACTGGTGAACTAACCTCCTCTCCCATGGTTTCCTCAAATTGATTCCCGCCCCCCCCCATCTTACTAGTTTAAAGTCTGCCCTGTACCCCATAGCTCTCTATTCCTGTTCCCTACCCCATCACCCTAGCCCTCTATTCCTGTTCCCTACCCCATCACCCTAGCTCTCTATTCCTGTTCCCTACCCCTATCACCCTAGCTCTCTATTCCTGTTCCCTACCCCTATCACCATCGCTCTCTATTCCTGTTCCCTACCCCATCACCCTAGCCCTCTATTCCTGTTCCCTACCCCTTTACCCAGCCCTCTATTCGTGTTCCCTACCCCATCACCCGATGCATAACAGTCCTGACTTCCTCACTCATGCAGTTCATTGTTGCGCAGAACTCCCATTTCCTCCTAGCACAAAAATTAACAGATCACCCACCTGCCAATCGTCCACAAGAAAGGAGACACTGCAAAACTGATGGAAACCAATATAAAGTACAGTTCAATAATCACATAAATCTCAGAATATAGGAAACATCTTTTCATTTGTGTACGAGGAGAGTAGAGTCCTTTTGAAAGAGTGGCCTCTGACCTGGGCTGAACAAGCTGATCCGGCTGCTGACCTCCTCCGCATTCACCTTGACACTGCGATCTTCCTTGTCGCCTCAAGATGGAGTCGTTCATGACCTCATGCCTCGTCTCTGGTCTTTTCCACAAGTCAGCTTGTGTTCGTGGACCTTTTCAGCCCCATCTCTAACGTCCACGAGGAAGCTCTCCTAACACAGCACCTTTGATCGAGTTACAATCAGTACGTCACAGGCTCCTACTGTTTCCATAACACAAATGAGTCGAAAGAACAAGCAGAAAGTGTAGAAAATGTAAAATAATTGAATAGATTTGCTCTCTACAAGATGTAGCTCAAGGAATCATTGTTCACTGACACCATCTTGACTGTAAAGTGTCTGAAGTCAATGATTCAAGAGCAAGGATGTCCTTACAAGAGCAAGGATGTCCTTTTGCATTTGTACAGGGCCCTGGTGAGACCACACCTGGAATATTATGTACAGTTTTGGTCTCCAGGTTTAAGGAAGGACATTCTGGCAATTGAGGAAGTGCAGCGTAGATTCACTAGGTTGATTCCTGGGATGGCAGGGCTGTCTTACGCAGAGAGATTGGAGAAATTGGGCTTGTACACGCTGGAATTGAGGAGATTGAGAGGGGATCTGATTGAAACGTTTAAGATAATTAAAGGATTTGGTAGGATTGAGGCAGGAAATATGTTCCAGATGTTGGGAGAGTCCAGTACCAGAGGGCATGGATTGAGAATAAGAGGTCAGTTATTTAAAACAGAGTTGAGGAAGAGCTTCTTCTCCCAGAGAGTTGTGGAGGTGTGGAATGCACTGCCTCGGAAGACGGTGGAGGCCATTTCTCTGGATGCTTTCAAGATGGAGCTAGATAGATATCTGATGGATAGGGGAATCAAGGGATATGGGGACAAGGCAGGGACTGGGTATTGATAGTGAATGATCAGCCATGATCTCAGAATGGCGGTGCAGACTCGAGGGGCTGAATGGTCTACTTCTGCACCTATTGTCTATTGTTCATGAGTTTGTTGAGCCTCTGTGTAGAGTTTCTGGCTGCTACATTGCTCCCACACCACGTCAGATCTTTCTTTCTTTCTTTCTAAATCTTTTTATTAATATTAATAATATGGACAGAATACAGATGATATATTGATAAAGAAATTACCAACATACACATTCCATTACATATGAAAAAAAAACATACATAATAGTTACAATATAAATGAGTTTACCAAGACATAAGCCATAAGATATATGTATGGACATAGTAAATCTAAATATTTCATAATGTATAATATAAAAAAAACAGAAAAAAGAAAAAAAAACAAAAAAAAATTATATAATGCAGAACTAACTAATCTAATTTAATAACTATAGCTAATAAGTAATATAAAAGAAAAAAAAACAAACAAAAGAGAAGGAAAAAAAGTGGGCTGTTTATAATATCTCACAAAAATAAGTATTCATCAATGCCGTCACTTCCGGTCCTCTCAAAATACATAAACTAAAAGCTGGGAAATCAAATGTACTTGGCAAAGGGTCATATTACATCATATGAAAATGTTGAATAAATGGTCTCCATAACTTTTCAAATTTAATAGAAGTCTCAAAAGTACCACTTCTAATTTTTTCTAAATTTAAACATAACATAGTTTGAGAGAACCAATTAAATACAGTGGGAGGATCAATTTCTTTCCAATTCAACAATATAGATCTTCTAGCCATCAAAGTTAGAAATGCAATCATTCGACGGGCTGAAGAAGATAAATGCTGTGAATCTAACATTGGTAAACCAAAAATTGCGGTAATAGGATGAGGTTGTAAATCAATATTCAAAACCGCAGATATAATATCAAAAATATCTTTCCAATATTTCTCCAAAAATGAACACGACCAAAACATGTGAGTTAAAGACGCAATTTCAGAATGACATCTATCACAAATAGGACTTATATGAGAGTAAAAATGAGCTAATTTATCCTTAGACATATGGGCCCTATGTACAACCTTAAATTGTATTAGTGAATGTTTGGCACATAACGATGATGTATTAACTAATTGAAGAATTCTATCCCAATTCTCACTAGAAATACTAAAACTAAGCTCTCTTTCCCAATCCTGTTTAGTCTTATAAAGGGGCTCTGAACGTATCTTCATAATTATATTATAAAGTTTTGAAATAAGCCCTTTTTGAAAAGGGTCTAATTCAAATAAACTCTCCAAAGTATCTGAAGGCACAAAATTTGGAAACGTAGAGAGTACAGAACTTAAAAAATGTCTAATCTGTAAATATCTAAAAAAATGAAATCTCGGCAAGTTATATCTGTTGGATAATTGTTCAAAAGACATGAAACAATTATCTAAAAATAAATCAGAAAATCTTAGTAATCCCTTAGTTTTCCAAGCCGAATAAGCTTGATCTATAATGGAAGGGTGAAAAAAACAATTAGATACAATAGGACTATTTAAAACGAATTGAGTCAACCCAAAAAATCTCCGAAATTGAAACCATATACGCAATGTATGTTTAACTATCGGGTTGTCAATTCGTTTCGGCAATTTAGAAAGAGCAAAAGGGAGAGAAGTCCCTAAAATAGAACCCAAAGCATAAGCTGATACCGATTTAGTTTCTAAACTCACCCAACAAGGGCCAAAAGATCCACCCCCATCTTTCAACCAGCATAACAAATATCTAATATTAGCTGCCCAATAGTAAAATCTGAAATTAGGTAATGCTAACCCGCCTTCCTTTTTTGTCTTCTGTAAATATGTTTTACCTAACCTGGGATTTTTATTCTGCCATATATATGAAGAAATTTTAGAGTCAACATTAGTAAAAAAAGATTTCAGGATAAAAATTGGTATCGCTTGAAAAATATATAAAAACTTAGGTAAAATAACCATCTTAATAGCATTAATCCTGCCTATTAGAGATAGAGACAAAGGTGACCACCTTGTAAACAAACCTTTAATCTGATCAATTAAGGGTAAAAAATTAAATCCAAACAAATCTTTATGGTTCTTTGTGATTTTGATCCCTAAATAAGTAAAAGAGTCATTAACTAATTTAAAGGGTAAATTTCCATAAATTGGGACCCGTTTATTTAATGGAAACAATTCACTTTTATTAAGATTTAACTTATACCCAGAAAACTCACTAAATTGAGCCAATAATGATAAAACTGCTGGAATGGATTTCTCCGGGTTAGAAATGAATAGTAATAAATCATCTGCATACAAAGATAACTTATGAATATCTGTCCCACGATTAATACCCAAAATATCCTGTGATTGTCTGATGGCAATTGCCAAAGGTTCTAAGGCAATGTTAAATAGTAATGGACTAAGAGGACATCCCTGTCTAGTGCCCCGAAATAGGCGAAAAAAGGGAGATCTTTGATTATTGGTAACCACTGAGGCTACTGGAGTATGATAAATCAATTTAATCCATGATATAAATATCGGACTAAAATTAAACTTCTCCAACACATTAAATAAGTAAGGCCATTCAACTCTGTCAAATGCTTTCTCCGCATCTAATGAAATCACGCATTCTGAAGTATCATGTGAGGGAGTATAAACAATACTCAACAATCTCCTAATGTTAAAAAAAGAATAACGATTTTTAATAAAGCCAGTTTGATCATCTGAAATAATTTTGGGTAATACCTTCTCCAATCTAGATGCCAGTAACTTAGAAAAAATCTTGGAGTCTACATTCAATAAAGATATAGGTCTATAAGAAGCACAATTAGTAGGGTCTTTATCTTTCTTCAATATTAAAGAAATGGAAGCTCTATAAAAAGATTGTGGCAAATTCCCTAATCTAATGGCCTCCTCAAAAACCTTACCTAACCAAGGGGAAAGGGTAGCGGAAAAAAATTTAAAAAATTCAACTGTATAACCATCTGGACCCGGTGCTTTCCCAGAATTCATTGAGGAAATAGCCCCTTTAATTTCTACATCCGTAATAGGAGTATCCAATATCAAAAGATCATCAGATGATAACCTTGGAAAATTTAATTTCCCCAGAAAATCAGACATGGTATTATAATCTTGAGGAAATTCAGATTGATACAGGGAGGTATAGAAATCTTGAAATGCCTTATTTATCTCATCATGATTAACTGTCAGATTCCCATTCTGCTGACCAATCTTAGTGATTTGACGTTTAACCAGAGCATTCTTCAATTGACTAGCTAACAGTTTACCAGATTTATCACTATGTATATAAAAATCAGATTTAGTTTTCATTAATTGATTTTCAATCGAGGATGTAAGTAATAAACTATGTTCCATTTGAAGTTCAACCCTTTGTTTGTAAAGCTCCTTACTAGGAGCAATCGAATATTTCTTATCAATCTCTTTAATTTTATCAACCAATAAAAGAGTTTCCATCTTGATACGTTTCCTCAAACCAACAGAATAAGAAATAATCTGTCCACGTATATAAGCTTTAAAAGTGTCCCAAAGTGTTCCGTAGGAAATATCATCCGTAGAATTAGTTGAGAAGAAGAAGTCGATCTGCTCCTCCATAAATTTAATAAAGTCAGAGTCTTGCAACAAGGTAGAGTCAAATCGCCATTGTCTAGCATTAAAAGCTGTATCCGTAAATTTCATAGAAAGTAATAACGGAGCGTGATCAGAGATAGCTATAATATCATAGTTACAACCGATTACCAATGGAATAAAACAAGAGTCTACAAAAAAATAATCAATTCTTGAACAAGAGTGATGAACATGTGAGAAAAAAGAAAACTCTTTGTCATTAGAATGCCGAAATCTCCAAACATCAAAAACTCCATTGTCAGTCAAAAAGGAGTTAATACAAGTGGCCGACTTATTAGGTAAAGTCTGAATAGATAAAGATTTATCCATCAGAGGATTTAAACAACAATTAAAGTCACCACCCATTATTAACTTATATTCGTTTAGATTGGGTAAAGAAGTAAATAAAGACTTAAAAAAGTCAGGACAATCCACATTTGGAGCATAAACATTAACCAAAGCAACCTTTTTATTACAAAGTAAACCCGTAATTAACAAAAATCTGCCATTCGGATCCGAAAAAATATCATGTTGAACAAATGAAATAGAGGAGTCAATAAAAATTGAAACTCCTTTTACTTTAGCATTCGAATTTGCATGATACTGTTGACCCCGCCAAAATCTAAAAAAACGAAATTTGTCCTCCCTCCTCACATGAGTTTCTTGTACAAAAATGATATGAGCATTAAGTCTTTGGAATACTTTGAAAATCTTCTTTCGTTTAATTGGATGATTTAAACCATTAGTATTCCAAGACACAAAATTAATGGTCTGAGCCATAATTCTATAATCAACCCTTTGGTATAGAAAGGGTTAACCAACTTATAAACTCATGCACCCGGAAGAGGAACAAAAGTAGTGAGAAGACCCGGAAGTGACGACAACACAGACATATTTGAAGTTCAAAAACAGCCCGAATAAAAAAACTAACACAAACTGGTACAAAAAAAATAGAATTAGGAAACAGACCATCCCCCCACCCCCCGAGAAAAAGAGAAAAAGCCAAAATATGACTTAAAAAGAGAAAAAGTAAGACTAATCCTACCCCCATGTCAGCTGAAGAACACTCCATATAAAAAGGATATATATAAAAGAATCACCCCGACTTTAAAAATAAAATCGCTATAATAAAAACCATATTTCTAAGTATAGTTAGTTGTAAAAAGAATAAAAATATAATCACTAAAAACAATTATAACTCGGGCTCTGGCCCAGACAAAACAAAAAATATTTAAGCTAAGATAAGCGATGCCTTGTCTAGAAGAAACACGAAAAATATAAACATAATGCCATCTTAAGCAAAACCAAAAATCTTTTCCAAAAAACCACCATCTTAATCAAGGAAAAATTTACCTTCAAAGAATTAAAAATATACCTTCGAAGGAACAAAGTTAATAGACAAGTATGTAGTTAAATGATTAAAGTGTATAAGGCAAAAACAATTAACATGACGCAAACACACTTTAACTTGAGTATAAAGTGTAGGATGAACCTACACCAATAACCAGATTATAATTCTGGTTTAAGAGATCGAGAACCATCTTATACGATCAGAATCATTCATTTATTAAAGACTGGTGTCTGTAGCAGTAGGGAAGTTCTCCTCCAGATATTTTCTCACTTCTGAAGTTGAAAGGAAAATTTGTCGTGGAGCATTCGACGGAGAAATTCGAAGCTTCGCAGGGTATAGAAGCGCAGGTTTCAGATTTTTCTCATAACATTCAGCCATCAACGGTTTAAAAAGAAGCCTTCTTTTTAAAAGATCTGAACTAAAATCTTCGATCAGGCGGAAGGAAAAATCTTTGATTTTAATCATTCCTAGTCGACGAGCTGCTCTTATAACTAGTTCTTTGTCATGTACATAATGGAACCGGACAATTATCACCGAAGGTTTGTCTGTAACACTCGGTGATCGACGCCGAATTCTATGTGCCCGATCCAATAAAGGAGGGTTATTCGGGAAAATTGTCGGAAACGCTTCTTTTAAAAGTTGAGCAAAATATTTCGAAGGGTCATCTTTTTCTATGCCGTCTGGAAGACCAAGTATACGTACGTTCTGTCTTCTGGAGCGATTCTCAAAATCGTCACTCTTGGCTTTAAGGGCTTCCATCAGCTTAATGGTCGAAATTAAATCCTGTTGCAGTTTTCCAATAGTCAAATCTCGCTTCCGAGCTTCTTCTTGCAGAGACGCAATAAGAGTTTGTTGCTGTTTAATTACTAAATCCGTCTTAACCATGTACTCTTGAAAAGCCTTTATATCTTCTTTAAAAAATTGTTGTAGTTCAGCAAATTTTTGATTCAAAACCTCCATAAACAATTCAAAAGTTAATGGTGTTTGTTGAGTCGGAGCCTGCTTTTTTCCGTTACCGTTCGGATTACGTCCGGGATCCCGTCCCTTAGACCTGAGAGACATTTCTGTTTGCATATCATCAGAAGTTCACAACAAACGCTTAGCAGTAAATCCAAAAAAAAAGAATAAAGAAACTTTCGGTATAGGTAAAAATACGCTGAATAAGGGTGATCAAAGGTTAAAAAAAGTAAAAGTTATGGAGCGAATCCAAAACGGTACTCACTCCATGAGCGTCTCCAGCTGACTCCGTCAGATCTAAAACAGTCTGTTTCCAGACTGGGTCCTCACTACATTTCTCTAAGAAACCTTTCTGATTCCATTTGATGAAATTATCCTCATGGCAATTGGATTTGTCCAGATTCAGCCATGACTAACATTGTCTTGGTTGTTGGTGTGGTGGTGCCTTCAGAGTCTGTGGCAGTTCAGGAAGGCGTCTCACCACCCCAAGCACACGTAGGTGATGGGCACTTCCAGAATGTGGAGCTGCTCTGGGTGGACCATTGCTGACTGAATTCTCCTTCTCTTCCAGCGTATGAAGTCAGTGATTCCTCGTGAGGTTGATGTGGCCCTGCGTAGAGTTTCTGACCGCTACATGGATAAAAGCAAGGAGGTTGAGGAGGAGGCAGCCCTTAAGGATGAACAGGAGCTGCAGAAACAACAGAGCATCCAGGAAGAGCAGCAGACCCGACACTTGGAAATGGTGGATATCCACAGGAAATTGCAATTTGCCTGACCTGGAAAGAGCCAGTACTGGGAAATGGCAAGAATGGAGAAAAAATAGCAATGATTGAGAAATGGAATGAACTGGGAAAGAGTTGACATTGAGACTAGGATAGATCAAAGGCGAGAAAAGCTTGGGGCTGGATTAGAGTAGGCATTAACAATGGTACAAGGCTGGGTTAGTGAAAGGACTGGGAGTAGCAGGCATTAACAATGGTACAAGGCTGGGTTAGTGAAGGGACTGGATTAGAGCAGGCATTAACAATGGTACCAGGCTGGGTTAGTGAAGGGACTGGATTAGAGCAGGCATTAACAATGATACAGGGCTGGGTTAGTGAAGGGACTGGGAGTGGCAGGCATTAACAATGGTACCAGGCTGGGTTAGTGAAGGGACTGGGAGTGGCAGGCATTAACAATGATACAGGGCTGGGTTAGTGAAGGGACTGGGAGTGGCAGGCATTAACAATGATACAGGGCTGGGTTAGTGAAGGGACTGGATTAGAGCAGGCATTAACAATGATACAGGGCTGGGTTAGTGAAGGGACTGGATTAGCGCAGGCATTAACAATGGTACCAGGCTGGGTTAGTGAAGGGACTGGATTAGCGCAGGCATTAACAATGGTACCAGGCTGGGTTAGTGAAGGGACTGGATTAGAGCAGGCATTAACAATGATACAGGGCTGGGTTAGTGAAGGGACTGGGAGTGGCAGGCATTAACAATGATACAGGGCTGGGTTAGTGAAGGGACTGGGAGTGGCAGGCATTAACAATGATACAGGGCTGGGTTAGTGAAGGGACTGGATTAGAGCAGGCATTAACAATGGTACCAGGCTGGGTTAGTGAAGGGACTGGGAGTGGCAGGCATTAACAATGGTACCAGGCTGGGTTAGTGAAGGGACTGGATTAGAGCAGGCATTAACAATGATACAGGGCTGGGTTAGTGAAGGGACTGGGAGTGGCAGGCATTAACAATGGTACCAGGCTGGGTTAGTGAAGGGACTGGGAGTGGCAGGCATTAACAATGGTACCAGGCTGGGTTAGTGAAGGGACTGGATTAGAGCAGGCATTAACAATGGTACCAGGCTGGGTTAGTGAAGGGACTGGGAGTGGCAGGCATTAACAATGGTACCAGGCTGGGTTAGTGAAGGGACTGGGAGTGGCAGGCATTAACAATGGTACCAGGCTGGGTTAGTGAAGGGACTGGATTAGAGCAGGCATTAACAATGGTACCAGGCTGGGTTAGTGAAGGGACTGGGAGTGGCAGGCATTAACAATGGTACCAGGCTGGGTTAGTGAAGGGACTGGGAGTGGCTGGCATTAACAATGGTACCAGGCTGGGTTAGTGAAGGGACTGGGAGTGGCAGGCATTAACAATGGTACCAGACTGGGTTAGTGAAGGGACTGGGAGTGGCAGGCATTAACAATGATACAGGGCTGTGTTAGTGAAGGGACTGGGAGTGGCAGGCATTAACAATGGTACCAGGCTGGGTTAGTGAAGGGACTGGGAGTGGCTGGCATTAACAATGGTACCAGGCTGGGTTAGTGAAGGGACTGGGAGTGGCAGGCATTAACAATGATACAGGGCTGGGTTAGTGAAGGGACTGGGAGTGGCAGGCATTAACAATGATACAGGGCTGGGTTAGTGAAGGGACTGGGAGTGGCAGGCATTAACAATGATACAGGGCTGGGTTAGTGAAGGGACTGGATTAGAGCAGGCATTAACAATGGTACCAGGCTGGGTTAGTGAAGGGACTGGGAGTGGCAGGCATTAACAATGGTACCAGGCTGGGTTAGTGAAGGGACTGGGAGTGGCAGGCATTAACAATGGTACCAGGCTGGGTTAGTGAAGGGACTGGGAGTGGCAGGCATTAACAATGGTACCAGGCTGGGTTAGTGAAGGGACTGGATTAGAGCAGGCATTAACAATGGTACCAGGCTGGGTTAGTGAAGGGACTGGGAGTGGCAGGCATTAACAATGGTACCAGGCTGGGTTAGTGAAGGGACTGGGAGTGGCAGGCATTAACAATGATACAGGGCTGGGTTAGTGAAGGGACTGGGAGTGGCAGGCATTAACAATGATACAGGGCTGGGTTAGTGAAGGGACTGGGAGTGGCAGGCATTAACAATGATACAGGGCTGGGTTAGTGAAGGGACTGGATTAGAGCAGGCATTAACAATGGTACCAGGCTGGGTTAGTGAAGGGACTGGGAGTGGCAGGCATTAACAATGATACAGGGCTGGGTTAGTGAAGGGACTGGGAGTGGCAGGCATTAACAATGATACAGGGCTGGGTTAGTGAAGGGACTGGGAGTGGCAGGCATTAACAATGATACAGGGCTGGGTTAGTGAAGGGACTGGATTAGAGCAGGCATTAACAATGGTACCAGGCTGTGTTAGTGAAGGGACTGGGAGTGGCAGGCATTAACAATGATACAGGGCTGGGTTAGTGAAGGGACTGGGAGTGGCAGGCATTAACAATGATACAGGGCTGGGTTAGTGAAGGGACTGGGAGTGGCAGGCATTAACAATGATACAGGGCTGGGTTAGTGAAGGGACTGGGAGTGGCAGGCATTAACAATGATACAGGGCTGGGTTAGTGAAGGGACTGGGAGTGGCAGGCATTAACAATGATACAGGGCTGGGTTAGTGAAGGGACTGGATTAGAGCAGGCATTAACAATGGTACCAGGCTGGGTGAGTGAAGGGACTGGGAGTGGCAGGCATTAACAATGATACAAGGCTGGATTAATGAAGGGACTGGATTAGAGTAGGCGTTAACAATGATACAAGGCTGGGTTAGTGAAGGGACTGGCTTAGAGCAGGCATTAACAATGGTACAAGGCTAGGTTGGGGAAGACTGGGAGTGGCAGGAATTGAATGGTGAACAAGAGGGAAACAAATGGGAGTGGGGAAAAGATCAACAAATAGGGTGTGAGAGATTAGCAGATTTTAAAGCATTGTCACTCTCATACAAGCTGCAGTGTTCCTGTTCACTCCCCTGATAAACCTTCTCTTACTCTGCTTGTTTCAGCTGCATAAAGCAAAGAGGCAGAATAAAGAGTTGGTGGAAAAAGTGCAGGGATCAATCATCCCTGTTTCCAAAAAGATGCCACGAGAAATGGAGAACACCATCTTGAAACGCAAGCAAGAGCTGAGAAAGCAAGAAGCTGAGGTAGGATATTGTTGCAATAAAACTGATGCAAGTTGTTGACCTGAAACAACAATTCCCACAGATGCTGCCTGACTTGCTAGGTGTCTGCAGCATTTCAGTTTTATTACTATATTTACATGAGGGAGAAGCCTTTGAAAACAGCTGTTTGCAGGATAATAGTTGAAGGTCAGAGGGTTAGTGTGATGGGGTAGGGTTAGGGTTAGGGTAGTGAACACGAATAGAGAGCTAGGGTGATGGGGGTAGGGAACAGGAATAGAGAGCTAGGGTGATGGGGTAGTGAACACAAATAGAGAGCTCTGGTGATGGGGTAGGGAACACAAATAGAGAGCTAGGGTGATGGGAGTAGGGAACACAAATAGAGAGCTAGGGGGGTAGGGAACAGGAATAGAGAGCTAGGGTGATGGGGTAGGGAACAGGAATAGAGGGCTAGGGTGTTGGGGTAGGGAACAGGAATAGAGGGCTAGGGTGATGGGGTAGGGAACAGGAATAGAGGGCTAGGGTGATGGGGTAGGGAACAGGAATAGAGAGCTAGGGTGATAGGGGTAGGGAACAGGAATAGAGAGCTAGGGTGATGGGGTAGGGAACATGAATAGAGGGCTAGGGTGATGGGGTAGGGAACACGAATAGAGGGCTAGGGTGATGGGGGTAGGGAACAGGAATAGAGAGCTAGGGTGATGTGGGTAGGGAACACGAATAGAGAGCTAGGGTGATGGGGTAGGGAACACGAATAGAGAGCTAGGGTGATGGGGGTAGGGAACAGGAATACAGGGCTAGGGTGATGGGGGTAGGGAACAGGAATAGAGAGCTAGGGTGATGTGGGTAGGGAACACGAATAGAGAGCTAGGGTGATGGGGTAGGGAACACGAATAGAGAGCTAGGGTGATGGGGTAGGGAACACGAATAGAGGGCTAGGGTGATGGGGGTAGGGAACAGGAATAGAGAGCTAGGGTGATGGGGTAGGGAACACGAATAGAGAGCTAGGGTGATGGGGTAGGGAACAGGAATAGAGAGCGAGGGTGATGGGGTAGGGAACAGGAATAGAGAGCTAGGGTGATAGGGGTAGGGAACAGGAATAGAGAGCTAGGGTGATGGGGTAGGGAACAGGAATAGAGGGCTAGGGTGATGGGGTAGGGAACATGAATAGAGGGCTAGGGTGATGGGGGTAGGGAACAGGAATAGAGGGCTAGGGTGATGGGGTAGGGAACAGGAATAGAGGGCTAGGGTGATGGGGTAGGGAACAGGAATAGAGAGCTAGGGTGATGGGGGTAGGGAACAGGAATAGAGAGCTAGGGTGATAGGGGTAGGGAACAGGAATAGAGGGCTAGGGTGATGGGGTAGGGAACAGGAATAGAGGGCTAGGGTGATGGGGTAGGGAACAGGAATAGAGAGCTCGGGTGATGGGGGTAGGGAACAGGAATAGAGGGCTAGGGTGATGGGGGTAGGGAACACAAATAGAGGGCTAGGGTGATGGGGTAGGGAACACGAATAGAGAGCTAGGGTGATGGGGTAGGGAACAGGAATAGAGGGCTAGGGTGATGGGGTAGGGAACACAAATAGAGGGCTAGGGTGATGGGGTAGGGAACAGGAATAGAGAGCTAGGGTGATGGGGGTAGGGAACAGGAATAGAGGGCTAGGGTGATGGGGTAGGGAACAGGAATAGAGGGCTAGGGTGATGGGGCAGGGAACAGGAATAGAGAGCTAGGGTGATGGGGTAGGGAACAGGAATAGAGAGCTAAGGTGATGGGGTAAGGAACAGGAATAGAGAGCTAGGGTGATGGGGTAGGGAACAGGAATAGAGGGCTAGGGTGATGGGGTAGGGAACATGAATAGAGGGCTAGGGTGATGGGGTAGGGAACAGGAATAGAGGGCTAGGGTGATGGGGTAGGGAACAGGAATAGAGGGCTAGGGTGATGGGGTAGGGAACATGAATAGAGGGCTAGGGTGATGGGGTAGGGAACAGGAACAGAGGGCTAGGGTGATGGGGTAGGGAACATGAATAGAGGGCTAGGGTGATGGGGTAGGGAACAGGAATAGAGGGCTAGGGTGATGGGGTAGGGAACATGAATAGAGGGCTAGGGTGATGGGGTAGGGAACAGGAATAGAGGGCTAGGGTGATGGGGTAGGGAACAGGAATAGAGAGCTAGGGTGATGGGGTAGGGAACAGGAATAGAGAGCTAGGGTGATGGGGTAGGGAACAGGAATAGAGGGCTAGGGTGATGGGGTAGGGAACATGAATAGAGGGCTAGGGTGATGGGGTAGGGAACAGGAATAGAGGGCTAGGGTGATGGGGTAGGGAACAGGAATAGAGGGCTAGGGTGATGGGGTAGGGAACATGAATAGAGGGCTAGGGTGATGGGGTAGGGAACAGGAATAGAGGGCTAGGGTGATGGGGTAGGGAACATGAATAGAGGGCCTGGGTGATGGGGTAGGGAACAGGAATAGAGAGCTAGGGTGATGGGGGGTAGGGTGATGGGGTAGGGAACAGGAATAGAGAGCTAGGGTGATGGGGTAGGGAACAGGAATAGAGGGCTAGGGTGATGGGGTAGTGACCATGAATAGAGAGCTATGGTGATAGGGGTTGGGAACACGAATAGAGAGCTAGGGGAAAGAGGGTGGAGGGAGTCCACATGACAGGGGAACGCAAACACGAGGAAATCTGCAGATGCTGGAAATTCAAGCAACACACACAAAATGCTGGTGGAACGTTCCATTTTGTGTGTGTTACATGACAGGTGAAATTAGGATGGGCAATAATATTGTATATGAAGCACTTGGGGACCAAGAGGTGCATCAGAACTATGGGACAGAGGTTTTGGATTTTTTGTTAAGTAAGTGAAGGCCAAAAGTTTGTGTTGTCTTTCAAGTTGTTGTTGGTGTTTAGGAGCCTGTACCCTCAGGCTGTGACTATTGGTGCCAAGCTGGGATTTAGTTTCCATCCCAAAATGTGTCAAAAATTCCATCTCTCTCCTGGCTCGTGCTTTGTAAATGGTGGAAAGACCTTGGGTTATCAGGGGATTAATCACTCACTTTGGATTACCAGCCTCTGACCTACTGTTGTATCCACAGCATTTCTGTGCCTGTTCTAACTGAGTTTCTGTCCGTGACAACACCAGGAAACTGATGCTGAGGACTTGCCATTGAATGTGAAGGGAAGGTAGTCAGGGTGGATAGGTAGGATCATGTGAAGTGGGGTGGGCGCAGGACTGTCCAAGTTGGCCAGTGAGTATGGGGTCTGTAATGGAGGGAGGGTCAGATGTTGAGGTATAGGTATAACTCCAGTTAGTGGAGGGATGTGGGACTGAGCTTGGTACCTGTGCACTCACTGTGCTGTATGATTTCAGATGTTCAAAAGCGAAATTACAGAATTTGAAAAGATACTGAAGAAGCTGACACCTGCTGCAGGTGAAGAGGAGAGTGAGGGGTAAGTTCCAGAACTGAGAGAATCAGCAAACTCAGCTGCTCACCCAGCAAATGGTGGGAGACGCTGTCCTACCGATCATTCCAGACATGGACACATAGAAACAAACATATTCGTTTCCTTCAAATTTCAAAGTAAATTTATTATCAAAGTACCATATACATCCCTGAAATTCATTTTCGTGTGGGCATACTGAATAAGTCCATATAAGAATAATAGCCGTAATAGAAGGATGGCGTTCAACCACTGTGCAAAAGACATCAAACTGTGCAAATACAGAAATAAAGAAATAATGATAAATAATGTATATAAGCTATAAATATCGAGAACATGAGATGAAGAGACTTTGAAAATGTGTTCAAAGCTTATGGGAACAGCTCAGTAATGGAGCAAGTGAAGTTATCCCCTCTGGTTCAGGAGCCTGATGGTTGAGGGGTAATAGCTGTTCCTGAACCTGGTGGTGAGTCATGAGGCTTCTGTAGCTTCTTCCTGGTGGCTGCAGCGAGAAGAGAGCACGTCCGGTTTGGTGGGGGATCCTGATGATCGATGCTGCTTTCCAGTGACAACACTTTGTGTTGATGTGCTCACTGGTGGGGATGGCTTTACCCATGATGGTTGTGCCGTACTTTTTGTCAAATTTTCTGTTCAAGGGATTTGGTGCAACCAGTCAATACACATGAAGGCCATTTGACCCACTGAGGGTACATTGGATCTCAAATCCCAACAATCTCATTCCCAAATTTATTTCCACGAGCACCAGGATTATGCAGTTAATTAACTTGCCCATTTGGGATGTGGGAAGGTGCTAGAGCTGAAGCCTACATGGTCACAAGGACAATGTGCAAACTCCACAAGACCGCAGGAGGTCAAGATTGAACCTGGTTCTCTGATGCTGTGAAACAGTAACAATATCAGATTCACGACTGTCCATCCTGGCATGGTCATAGACACTACCTATAGAGAGAGCCAGAGACAATAAACACAAAGTACACTGCAGATGCTGTGGTCAAGTCAACATGTACAAACAAGCTGGGGGAACTCAGCAGGTCGGGCAGCATCCGTTGAAAGACGAAGGGTCTCGGCCCGAAATCTCAACAGATGCTGCCCGACCTGCTGAGTTCCTCCAGCTTGTTTGTACACGTTGATTTGAGCCAGGGGGCCCACACGCTTAAGGCAGCATCAGCCTGGCATGGTCCAGTGAAGGTTCACACACCCTTCACCCGGTGGTCCCTGATCCAGACACAATGGCATCTGACAGACCTACATGCTTCAGAATCAGGTTCAATATCACTGGCATATGTTGTGAAATCTGTTGCTTTATGGCAGCAGAACATTGCAATACCTAATTTTAAAAAACTATAAATTACAGTAAGAAATGGATACAAAAGTTAAATTAGTAGTTTAAAAAGTTAGCAAAAAAAAGTAGTGAGGTAGTGTACATGGGTTCATTTATCTATTCAGAAATCTGATGATGGAGAGGAAGAACTGTTTCTGAAACATTTGAGTCTTCAGGCTCCTGTACAACCTCCTTGATGGTAGCAGTGAGAAAATGGCATATCCTGCTTCACTGTTGGAGATAAGAGTGTTGGACAAAGAAACTGGATGTCTGGGACAGTCTGTTGGACAAATGCCGACACTGAGCCTCTCTGACAGACAGATTCACCTGGAATCCCTGCGAATGATCTCAGAGTGGGACTAGAGTAGCTTGATGTGTTAGCAGCAATGAATCTTAAAGGTGATTGACAAAAATGTTTGCAGTTCCATAAAATATACGAGCAGAAGTAGGCCATTCGGCCCATCGAGTCTGCTCTGCCATTGAATTGTAGGCTGATCCAATTCTTCCAGTCATCCCCACTCCCCTGCTTTCACCCCATGCCCTTTGATGCCCTGGCTAATCAAGAACCTATCTATCTCTGCCTTAAGAACTCCCAATGATTTGGCCTCCACAGCTGCTTGTGACAACAAGTTCCACATATTTACCACCCTCTGACTAAAGTAGTCTCTCCACATCTCAGTTCTAAATGGATGTCTGAAGTCGTGCCCTCTTGTCCTAGAATCCCCTACCATGGGAAACAACTATTATCACAGTTATCAATGACTTATGAAGCGACAACTGATTTCCATCACAAGTTTGGAGCTACCTCAACCCCAGAATGGAGTTCACTTAGTTCTTTACAACCTTTGACCCTGACTACCTCATTATATCAATCGCCAATCTGCCTCATCACTTATATTAATGCAACAGAACCTGAAAACAACTTCAGCTATTCATTTTGGAAACTAAGGTCAGGCTTAGGGCAACCAATTTCAGTTGCAGAAGTTGAAAAATCAGGCCAGTGCTCTACATTAGAGGTCCCGTTTTCACACCAGTTGTGATGGTAAGGATCTGGAACTTACTGACTGAATAAATCAGAAACCATAATCAGATTTAAAGTAGTATGTGGATGCATGCTCACAGTGCCACAGCGAACAGGAGAACTGACCTGGTACAGAAAGGTGGGATTATGCTGGACAACTTTTTTCAGCCAAACATGGAAACGATGGGCCATAAGACCATAAGATATAGGAGCAGAAGTAAGCCATTTGGCCCATCAAGTCTGCTCCGCCATTCAATTGTGGGCTGATCCAATTCTTCCAGTCATTCCCACTCTCCTGCTTTCTCCCCATACCCTTTGATGCCCCGGCTAATCAAGAACCTATCTATCTCTGCCTTAATACGTTCAACGACTTGGCCTCCACAGCCACTCATGGCAACAAATTCCACAGATGTACCATCCTCTGACTAAAGAAATTTCTCCACATCTCAGTTCTAAATGGACGTCCTTCAATCCTGAAGTCATGTCCTATTGTCCTAGAATCCCCTACCACGGGAAATAAATTTGCATGTCTAATCTGTTCAGGCCTTTTAACATTTGGAATGTTTCTATGAGATTCCACCCCCCCCCCCCCACCATTCTCCTGAATTCCAGGGAATACAGCCCAAGAGCTGCCAGACGTTCCACATACGGTAACCCTTTCATTCCTGGAATCATTCTCGTGAATCTTCTCTGAACCCTCTCCAACGTCACTATATCCTTTCTACTTTGTAAAATAAGGAGCCCAAAACTGCCCACAATACTCCAAGTATGGTCTCACATGAGCTTCAACATCACATCCCTGCTCTTATATTCTATACGTCTAGAAATGAATGCCAACATTGCATTCGCTTTCTTCACAACCAACTTAACCTGGAGGTTAATCTTTAGGGTATCTTGCACAAGGACTCCCAAGTCCCTTTGCATCTCTGCTTTTTGAATTCTCTCCCCATCTAAATGATAGTTTGCCCGTTTATTTCTTCCACCGAAGTGCATAACCAAACACTTTCCAACACTGTATTTCATTTGCCACTTCTTTGCCCATTCCCCTAAACTATCTAAGTCTCTGCAGGCTCTCTGTTTCCTCAACACTACCCATTCTTCCACCTATCTTTGTATCATTGGCAAGTTTAGCCACAAATCCATTAATACCATAGTCCAAATCGTTGACATACAGTTGGCCTTCCTTATCCGCTAATTCTGCATGCGCGAATTCAACCAACCGCGAATACCTGGAAGTGCTCTTCCAGCACTTGTTGTTCGAGCACATACAGAATTTTTTCTTGTCATTATTCCCGAAACAATGCAGTATAACAACTATTTTACATAGCATTTACATTGTATTTGTCATATGGGGGGTGTTGAGACTGGACCCAAATGTAGGACACAGACACTGAAGTACTAGGAACAGGGCGGGACAAAACTAAAGGACGGGACAGGTCGCAGTTCGTGGAGGCTTGGGTACAACGAGGCTAGAGTCCTGGGTTCTTGGGGATCTTGGAGACGTGGGTCCCTGGAGGACTTGGAGTGCTTGAAGGCATGGGTAGCTCGAGGCTAGAGTCTTGGATTCTCTGGAGCTGGCCTCCTGGGCAGGGAGCGGGACACAACCCGACGGAGGCTAGGAACAGGGAGGGACAGTACCAACTGCAGGGTAACAGCAATCAGCCTGGCTTACCTGTCAGAGGCGAGGGACAGGAAGGCAGCTCAGTCTGGGGTGGCTTCAAGACTCGAGGCGGCCAGTAACCTTGGTGGGCTACGGATCAACTAAATCCATAACTCACTGAAAGAACTCGCCTTTCACCAGTGGGTTACTCCAAGCGGAAACTGACAGGGTGATCCCCACAACTACACTCAATCCCAGAGCCACTTCTATTCCCAGCCAAAAAGATGAACATCAGGTGCAAATGCTTGAGCCCAACCGAAACAAGGGACAGTCGGAGGACCCGGAGTCTGCGGACCGGAATGTGAACCGGAATGCGGACTTAGGACTGGACCATGACAGTAATAGGTATTACAGTATAAGTAATCTAGATGTGATTTAAAGTATACGGGAGGATGTGCGTGGGTTATCGTGGATCGGGATCGAAAAATATCAGAAGTTCTCTTACTAAGTAAGTCGGAACAGGTACATCCGGTATTATTTAGCGTCAGGTAGTTAAATGTTTGTCTTAGTATATATCTTACCTTTCCATGCACATAAAACACTTAAGAACGTATGTTTCAGCGCCAGGCTTGGGAACGGAAGTTGCCGAGTTTGATCCAGTGACAGATCACTCCCGAGTGCGCTCTCCACCGTGCTGGGTTGATGTGGAGGATTAAAAACCCAATAATTAAACCACTGTGTTGCTTAGTAGTAATTGTAACTTTCATTGGGGCAGAGCCTTTCTCACCTTATCCTTTAAAATTGTTCCAATCATTGACCGACGTAGCCTATTGCTTTTCCAATGGCTGGTGGCAATTCACCTCTTTCCGATCGCTTTATTATTTCCACTTTATTTTCAATCGTGATCATGATTATTTTTGTGAACAGAAACAGTGTGGATTTAGAGTTCTGCCGCCAGGTCCTAAGTCCACTGCACTGAGACAGGTTAAATAAGGGACTTGAGCATCTGTGAATTTTGGTATCTACGAGGGGTCCCTCGCGGATAAGGAGGGCGGACTGTATATTGTAAAAAGCGGCGGTCCCAAAACCGATTCCTGTGGAACTCCACTAGTAACCGGCAGCCAGCCAGAATAGGATCCCTTTATTCCTACTTTCTGTTTTCTGCCGACCAGCCAATGCTCCACCCATGTTAGTAACTTCCCTGTAATTCCATGGGCTCTTACCTTGCTAAGCAGCCTCATGTGCCACACCTTGTCAAAGGCCTTCTGAAAATCCAAGTACACCATATCTACTACATCTCCTTTGTCTAAACTGTTTGTAATTTCCTCAAAAAATTGCAGTAGGTTTGTCAGGCAGGATTTTCCTTTCAGGAAAACATGTTGGCTTTTGCCTGTCTTGTCATTTGCCTCCAGAAATCCATAATCTCATCCCTAACAATTGATTCCAACAACTTCCCAACCACTGATGGCTAACAGGTCTATAGTTTCCTTTCTGCTGCCTCCCACCCTTCTTAAATAGCAGAGTAACATTTGCAATTTTCTAGTCATCTAGCACAATGCCAGAATCTATCGATTCTTGAAAGATTATTGTTAATACCTCCCCAGTCTCTCCTTTTACTTCCTTCAGAACCCGAGGGGGCATTCCATCAGGTCCAGGAGATTTATCCACCCTCAGACCATCAAGCTTCCTGAGCACCTTCACAGCCGTAATTTTCACTGCACATACTTCACTTCTCTGACACTTTTGAATGTCTGGTATACTACAGATGTCTTCCACTGTGAAGACTAATGCAAAAGACACATTCAGCTCCTCTGCCATCTCTGCATTTCTCATTGCAATATCTCCAACGGCATTTTGTATTGGTCCTGTATCTATCCTTGACTATCTTTTATCCTTTATATACTAAAAAGGCTTGAACAAAACAATAAGGAAATGGTTTCCAGTGGCAGGAAGGTGGTGAATCAGATGAAATAATTGCCAGTGGGTAGAGGTTGCTGTAGCTGGTGCAGGGGAATGGGAGAGGTTACAAGCCCCAGAAGTAATGGTACTGGCAGATGTGAAATATTACAGACGTGGACAAATGCCTAAGCAGCTGGGTGGTGTGGGCTGTGGGGGAGAGGGATGCTAGGCCATTGCAAGAGGTATGGCATGTTGAGTAACAGATCCCATTGATGCACAGCAGCCTGATTCTGCTGGCCAGAGCTGACC
Organism: Hypanus sabinus; assembly: GCF_030144855.1. NCBI lineage: Eukaryota > Metazoa > Chordata > Chondrichthyes > Myliobatiformes > Dasyatidae > Hypanus > Hypanus sabinus. The sequence continues at coordinate 2,834,900 of NC_082712.1, forward strand.
CCCTGCTCAGTAGCCCCTGCACCAGAGTGGAGGAGGGACAAAGCTTCATCGAGAATGTCCGCAGTCGACTGAAGGAGGACAGACGGGCTCGGAGGGAACGCGAGAAGCGGCGCCGCAGAGTCATGTTGGAGCTGTTCGAGGCACATGAGGCCCAGGAGGTGGGAGGAGTGACCACTAGAATATGGGGCAGAACAAGGGCAAAGGGAAGGGGAACTGGCCAATGAGGGGGTGAAGAAAGGATGGATTTGTGTGGGAGGAGGAGGTGGTGGTAAAAGAATGAGAGGGTAGGGAGTGGTTGGGATTGGGTAGGCTAGATGGGGGAGTAGAAGAATCAATGGGAGTGTGATAGTGTGGGGGTTGTGGGACAGGGTGAGCTGGGTAAGCTGAGCACCCTGGGGTGGTGCGAAGTGGAATGGGAGTGGGTGGGACAGGGTGAGCTGGGTAAGCTGAGCACCCTGGGGTGGTGCGGGGTGGAATGGGAGTGGGTGGGACAGGGCTGAGCTGGGTAAGCTGAGCACCCTGGGGTGGTGCGGGATGGAATGGGAGTGGGTGGGACAGGGTGAGCTGGGTAAGCTGAGCACCCTGGGGTGGCACGGGATGGAATGGGAGTGTGTGGGACAGGGTGTACATTGCTGCCCTGACCCTGTGCTCTGCCACCAGGAGGTGTACCAGGAGGAGGAACTGGTCAACAGGCTGATGCGACAGTCTCTGCAGGAGCGCCGGGTCACTGTGCAGCTCATGCAAGCTCGCCACGAGAAGCAGGTCATGAGACAGAACCGCATCTTCCGCGAGAAGCAGTATGAGGAGCAGCGGCTGAAGGAGTTCCAGCAGTCACTGGACCAAGAGGAAGTACGTTGGATAACCTCATCCTTGAAGCACCAGACAGTTCCCTGTCAGCAGCCATCTTGCAGGCAGGCTGCCAGGCCAGGTCTAATGGGCTGTGGCCTCATACACATTGGGGTGGGGAGGAGGGGATGAGAAAAGGATCTCTCTCCAGGGACTGCAAACTGCATATAATGTAACAGAGAACACAGCAAACACTCAGCACGTCAGGCAGCACCTGTGGGGAGAGTTTCCATTCTAGGACTCCTTGTCAGAACTGGGAAAGTCAGTTTTCATTGGAGAGAGGGTGGGGGTGAGTGGGTCAAACAAAGGGACCTTGAATCACCTTTTCTCTTTGGCCCCTTTCATGCACTCCTCCCCAACCCCCACATCGGCACCAGTTGTTGCTGCCCTGGGATCACCGGCTTCCTCTCCACAGATGTCTGATGACCATGTTGCTGCTGAGAGTCTAGTAGGATGGAAGGTATGGACAGTTCCTCTCCAGAGATGCTGCCTGACCTGCTGAGAGTTTCCCGCTGGTGATGGTTGCCACAACCACAACCTCTTCCTCACCCACCTCCAGTGACCACCCTCCTTTGCTTGCTTCTCCCCCTCGCTGATGTGTCTTTCTGTCTGACTGCCTGCAGATCCTGGCGAGGCAGGAGAGAGCGGAGCAGGGAGAGAGAATGGAGCAGGAACGGGAAGTGCATGAGCAGCTAATGGTGGAGAGGGCTGAACGACGATACCGCAAACATTACCGCCTGTGCCAGGAGGTGGTGACACATATCCTCGACCTGGTCACCAAGGTGGCTGAGTACAGAGAGCTCTGTGTTGGGTAGGTGAGCACACTGCACTCGAATAGGGGCAGCCTCATCCCTCAACCCCACTTCTCTCACCCATCCTTCACTGTATCTCACCCACCCGACACATTCATCCGTCATCCTCCCCGCCCATCACTGTCCCTACCGGTCACCCATGTGACAGATTCATCATCTGTCACCCTCCCCAACTGTCACAATCCCCACCCAAAACCTACCCGACACATTTGTCATCCTCACACTCCCCATTCATCACCCACCTATGCATCATTCACCCCACCTGTCACCCTCCCCAACCATCTATCACCCAGCTGACACAACCATCCTCCTCACAGTCCCCAACACATTCATCAACCGTCACCCGACCCACCCATGAATCATCTGCGCCACCTGTCGAGGGCCCAGCACCGACCCCTGCGGCACGCCGCTCACCGCTGATTGCCAACCAGAGTAGCACCCATGTATCTCAACTCTCTGCTTTCGTCCATCCATGCTAATATATCACCCCCAACTCTATGCATCCTTACTTTATGGATAAGTCTTTTCTACGGCACCTTATAGAATGCCTTCTGGAAATCCAAGTACCGGTAAATAACACCCATCTGTTCCCCTCTATCCACTGCGCTCATTATATCCTCAAAGAACTCCAGTAAGCTTGTCAAACAGGACCTGCCTTTGCTGAATCCATGCTGTGTCTGCCTGACGGATCCATTTCTTTCCAGATGCCTTACTATTTCTTCTTTAATGACAGCTTCAAGCATTTTCCCAACTACAGATGTTAAACTACCTGGCCTATAGTTACCTGCCTTTTGCCTACATCCTTCTTTGAACAGTGGCATGACTTTCACCTTCTTCCAATCCACCTAGATCTGCCCAGAGTTCAGAAAGTTTTGCTAAATTATCACCAAAGCCTCTACTGTAACCTCTTATTTCTTTCAGTTCCCTGGGATGCATTCCATCAGGGCCAGGGAATTTATCTCTAGAAACACAGAAACATAGAAAACCTACAGCACAATACAGGCCCTTCGGCCCACAAAGTTGTGCTGAACATGTCACTGCCTTAGAAATTACTAGGCTTACCTATAGCCCCCTATTTTACCAAGCTCCATGTACCTATCCAAAAGTCTCTTAAAAGACCCTTTCGTATCCACCTCCACCACTGTTGCCGGCAGCCCATTCCATGCACTCACCACTCTCTGCATAAAAAAACTTACCCCTGACATCTCTTCTGTACCTACTCCCCAGCACCTTAAACCTGTGTCCTCTTGTGGCAACTATTTCAGCCCTGGGAAAAAGCCTTTGACTATCCACACAATCAATGCCTCTCATAATCTTATACACCTCTATCAGGTCACCTCTCATCCTCTTCGCTCCAAGGAGAAAAGGCCGGGTTCACTCAACCTATTCTCATAAGGCATGCTCCCCAATCCAGGCAACATCCCTGTAAATCTCCTCTGCACCCTTTCTATGGCTTCCACATCCTTCCTGTAGTGAGGTGACCAGAACTGAGCACAGTACTCCAAGTGGGGTTTGACCAGGGTCCTATAGAGCAGCAATATTATCTCCGGCTCTTAAACTCAATCTCACGATTGATGAAGGCCAATCCACCATATGCCTTCTTAACCACAGTCAACCTGCATAGCAGCTTTGTGTGTCCTATGGACTCAGACCCCAATATCCCTTTGATCCTCCACACTACCAAGAGTCTTACCATTAATACTATATTCTGCCATCATACTTGACCTACCAAAATGAACCACCTCACACTTATCTGGTTTGAACTTCATCTGCCATTTCTCAGCCCCGTTTTGCATCCTATCAATGTCCCACCATCTCTTCTCAAAATCAAATAAAGGTTCAAAGGTTCGACTTCTAATTTTCTCCAAACTGAGACACAGCATCACTTGAGAGAACCATTGTGACAAAGTAGGAGCTGATATATCCTTCCATTTCAACAAGATGGCCCTCCTAGCTATCAATGTAACAAACGCAGTAACATGTTGGTCGGACACAGAAATACTGTGAATATTTTGAGGAATTATTCCAAAAAGCACAGTCAATTTATTAGGTTGTAAGTTGATTCTGAGTGCTTCAGAAATTGTTGAAAAGACTGACTTCCAAAACTGTTTTCATACAGAACATGAGCAGAACATTTGTGTCTGTGTAGCTATCTCAGTTTTACATCTATCACAATACTTGTCAACATTGGGAAATATTTTAGAAAGTCTCTTCTTCGTCGAATGTAAACTGAATTCAAGCTGAACAACATCACACTTATCTGGGTTGAACTCCATCTGCCACTTCTCAGCCCAGTTTTGCATCCTATCAATGTCCCGCTGTAACTTCTGACAGCCCTCCACACTATCCACAACACTCCCAACCTTTGTCATCAGCAAACTTACTAACCCATCTTCCGCACACTTCCTCATCTAGGTCATTTATAAAAATCGCAAAGAGTAAGGGTCCCAGAACAGATCCCTGATGCATACCACTGGTCACCAACCTCCATGCAGAATATGACCTGTCTACAACCACCCTTTGCCTTCTGTGGGCAAGCCAGTTCTGGGTCCAAAAGCAATGTCCCCTTCGATCCCATGCCTCCTTACCTTCTCAATAATCCTTTGATGGGGTACCTTATCAAATGCCTTGCTGAAATCCATATACATTCCATCTACTGTGCTTCCTTCATCAATGTGTTTAGTCACATGCTCAAAAAATTCAATCAGGCTTGTAAGGCATGACCTGCCCTTGACAAAGCCATGCTGACTATTCCTAATCATATTATACCTCTCCAAATGTTCATAAATCCTGCCTCTCAGAATCCTCTCCATCAACTTACCAACCACTGAAGTAAGACTCACTGGTCTATAATTTCCTGGGCTATCTCTACTCCATTTCTTGAATAAGGGAACAACATCCGCAACCCTCCAATCCTCCGGAACCTGTCCCATCCCCATTGATGGTTCAAAGATCAATGCCAGAGGCTCAGCAATCTCCTCTTTCACTTCCCACAGTAGCCTGTGGTACATCGCATCCGGTCCCGGTGACTTATCCAACTTGAAGCTTTCCAAAAGCTCCAGCACATCCTCTTTCTTAATATCTACATGCTTAAGTTTTTCAGTCCACTGTAAGTCATCACTACAATCACCAAATTACTTTTCCATAGTGAATACTGAAGTAAATTTTTCTTTAAGTACCTCTGCTATTTCCTCCGGTGCCATTCACACTTTCCCACTGTCACATTTGATAGGTCCTACTCTTTCACGTCTTATCCTCTTGCTCTTCACATACTTGTAGAATGCCTTGCGGTTTTCCTTAATCCTGCCCACCAAGGCCTTTTCATGGCCCCTTCTGGCTCTCCTAATTTCCTTCTTAAGCTCTTTCCTGCTAGCCTTATAATCTTCTAGATCTCTAACATTACCTAGCTCTCTGAACATTTTGTAAGCTTTTCTTTTCTTCTTGATTAGATTTCTTACAGCCTTTGTACACCACGGTTCCAGTACCCTACCATAACTTCCCTGACTCATTGGAATGTACCTATGCAGAACTCCACAAATATCCCCTGAACATTTGCCATATTTCTTCTGTACTTTTCCCTGAGAACATCTGTTCCCAAGTTAAGCTTCCAGTTTCCTTCCTAATAGCCTCATAATTCCCCTTATGTCAATTAAATGCTTTTCTAACTTGTCTGTTCCCATCTCTCTCCAATGCTATTATAAAGGAGATAGGATTCTGATCACTATCTCCAAAATGCTCTCCCACTGAGAGATCTGACACTTGACCAGGTTCATTTCCTAATATCAAATTAAGTACAGCCTCTCCTCTTGTAGGCTTATCTACATATTGTGTCAAGAAACCTTCCTGAACACACCTAACAAACTCCAACCCATTAAAATCTTCCATCACAACAACTCTGTTATAATTACACCTTTCCATGATCAGTTTCCCTATCTGCTCCTCGATATCCCTGTTACTATTGGGCGGCCTATAAAAAATACCCAGTAAAGTTATTGACCCCTTCTTGTTCCTAACCTCTTCCCGCAGAGACTCTGTAGACAATCTCTCCATGACGTCCTCCTTTACTGCAGCAGTGACACTCTTTGATCAGCAGTACCATGCCCCCACCTCTTTTGCCTCCCTCCCTGTCCATTCTGAAACATCTAAAACCGGGCACTTGAAGTAGCCATTCCTGTCCATGAGACATCCAAGTCTCTATAATGGCCACCACATCATAGCTCCAAGTACTGATCCACACTCTCTCATTTGCTTTGTTCACAATACTCCTTGTGTTAAAATAGACACATTTCAATCCGTTCATCTGAGTGTATCCCTTCTCTATCACCTGCCTATCCTCCCTCACACACTGTCTCCAAGCTTTCTCTATTTGTGAGTCAACCGCCTTTTCCACAGTCTCTTCAGTTCGGTTCCCAACCCCCAACAATTCTAGTTGAAACTCTCCCCAGTAACCTTAGCAAACCTCCCCGCTGGGATATTGGCCCCCCTGGGATTCAAGTGCAATCTGTCCTTTTTGTGCAGGTCACACCTGCCCCAAAAGAGGTCCCAATTTTCCAGAAATCTGAATCCCTGACCCCTGCTCTAATCCCTCAGCCATGCATTTATCCTCCACCTCATTCTATTCCTATACTCACTGTCACATGGCACAGGCAGTAATCCCAATATTACTGCCTTTGTGGTCCTGCTTCTCAACTTCCTTCCTAACTCCCTGTGGTCTTGTTTCAGGACTTCTACACTTTTCTTATCTATGTCATTGGTACCAATATGTACCATGACCTCTGGCTGTTCTCCCTCCCACCGCAGGACATCTTAGACACGATCCGAAACATCCCAGACCCCGGCACCTGGGAGGCAAACTACCCTTCGAGCTTCTTTCCTGCGTCCACAGAATCGCCTGTCTGAACCCCTGACTATAGAGTCCCCTATCACTTCTGCCTTCCTCTTCCTTCCCCTACCCTTCTGACCCACAGGGTTGGACTCTGTGCCAGAGGCACGGCCACTGTAGCTTCCCCCAGGCACGCTGTTTCCCCCCCCCCCAACAGTGCTCAAACAGGAGTATTTATTGTCAAGGGGTACAGCCACAGGAGTACTTTCTAGTACCTGACTCTTCCCCTTCCCTCTCCTGACTGTGACCACAAGTTTGTGCAGCAACAGTCGACGTGGAGAGCATGTTTCCTGTGCTGGGAGAGTCTAGGACTGGAGGACACAGCCTCAGAATAGAAGGGTGTCCTTTTAGAACTGAGATGAGGACAAAATTCATTGCCAAATCGCTATGGAGGCCCGGTCTTTATGTATCTTTAAGGCAGAGGTTGATAGATTCTTGACTAGTCACGGCATGAAGGGATATGGGGAGAAGGCAGGAGACTGGGGCTGAGGGGGAAAATGGATCAGCCATGATGAAATGGTGGAGCAGACTTGATGGGCCAAATGACCTGATTCTGCTCCTCTATCTTCTGGTCTTAAGCTGTCTCTGAGAATCCCTTCCAATAAATTTCCTGCCAAACCTCTATCATGTCACCTCTCATCGTTGTTCACTCCAACAAGAAAACCCCTATCTCGCTCAACCTATCCTCATACGACATCCTCTCTAATCCAGGCAGCATCCTGGGAAATCTCCTCTGCCTCCGCATCCTTCCTTTGAGGTGACCAGAGCTAAGTACAATATTCCAAGTGTGGTCTATAAAGCTGCACCATTATCTCATTGTGTAGGTCTCAATCCCCTGACCAATGTAGGCCCATATGCCGTATGCCTTCTTAACCACCATTATCAACTTGCGCTGCCACTTTGAGTGATCTGTGGAACCCTCAGTTCCTCCACACTTCTGAGAATCCTGCTGTTAAATCTGTATTCTGCCTTTAAATCAACCTTGCAAACTGACTCCCTTCGGTTTTTACTGGATTGAATCCCATCTGCCAGATGTCCCATCTCTCTCCCCTGTACTCAGTCTAGTCCATGCCCTTCTCCACGGGAATTATATGCGAGAGTGGGAAAGGAAAGGGCTAAGTCCTGTTCTGTCAAGGTTGGTGTTTGTTCCAGTGTAAAATGTATTTACCCCCACAGTTTGATTCCAAACAAGCTGATGAGAGAGTGGAAGGAACTGTTCTTCACGGAGATGCCCATCTATGAGCAACCAGCTGCACAGCTTGAGGCTTCAGGCGAGAGTGCGGTGGATAGCATTGAGCAGGCCAAGATGCACTTACTCAACTCGCAGGATTATGAAGATTACCAGGTACTAATACCATCCCAACACGATGTCTCAGTCCATCAGTCCTGTGTATGAGGTGGATTCCAGTCCGGGGCTGTGTCACGGTGCAAGTCTGCAGGCCAAGGCTTTGCTTTGAAAGGACAGGCAGGAAGGCAAAGGTGATAGGGTAGGTAGTGCTGAAGAGGCAGTGCCATTGCCGCAGGACTTAGACAATTGGAAGAATGGGCAAAAAAGTGGCAGATGGAATACAGTGGAGGGAAATGTATGATAATGCATTTTGGTAAAAGGAACAATAGTGTAGACTATTAGGTCGGCTGGTGGTACAGTGACATCAGCACCGGACTCCGGAATGGAGATTCCCGGGTTCAAGTCCAGTCAGGCTGTTCCCGAGTATGCTTTCCATCCGTGCCGGGTTGATTGTTGAGCTCACAACTCTAACCTTGTAAGATAAAGAAAAATACTGCGAAATGTCTGTGTGAGGAGTGGTGCGCCACACAGTCTTTCGCTCCGCACCTTGTAAGGCATGAAAATGGCCTCTCAGGCCTGAGTTGATGTCATCATCATCATTAGTTCAATGGGAAGAAGGTTCAAACATCAACGGTGCAGAGGGACTGAGGAGTCCTTGTGCAAAACTTACAGAAAGTTAATTTACAGGTTGGTGGCATCCATTAGACTCGCGAGACCATGGCTTCATCCCTGGAAAGCCTACTACAGTGGCCCCTCCAGGGCACAGGCCTGGTCAAGATTGTATGGAAAACCGGCAGCTGCCCATGCTGCAAGTCTCCCCTCTCCACGCCACCGATGTTGCTCAAGGGAAGGACAAGGGCCGATACAGCTTGGCACCAGTGTCGTGGCAGGAGTTGCCAGAGCGAAGCTGAAGACAACGTCGGACTGCCTTAAGGACTCCAGCTCCGGACTTATCCTCAGGGTTTACTCCCGAAGCCTTTCCCATGAGTGGGTATGGCCACAAGGCAGCGGAGGTTTGAAATCAGAGTTTTCCCTCTCTTAGATGGACTGCCTTCCCAGGCCGACGAGCTCCATCTACCTTTACAGGTTGAGTCTGTGGGAAAGAAGGCAAATGCAATGTTGACAATTATTTGTGTTAGAGATCTGGAACAGCAGCTGGAAGACTTTTGGCTTGTAGAGTGAGGAGATAATCGATCAGAGTTACAGGGAAGTCGTCACCCGGAGCTGCAGGAGGCAAGTGTCTGGGTGACTGTCAGGAGAAATGGAAATGTGAATAGGCAGTTAGCGTAGAGCACCCCTGTGGCCATTCACCTCAAAAATGAGTATACTGCTTTGGATACTTTTGTGAGGAATGACATACTGGGGGAATGTCACGGAGACCGGGTTACAGGCACTGATCATGGGTCCATTGTGCAGAAGGGAAAGAGAGAGAAAAGGGAGCGGGAGTGAGAGGGGACTCGATAGACTGGAGATTCTGTGGACTTGATCAGGATACCCGGATGGTATGTTGTCTCCCAGGTGCTGGGGTCAGGGACGTATCAGATCATGTCCACAGCATTTTGGAGAGGGACGGGGAGCAGTCAGATAACTTGGTACATATTGGTATCAATGACAAAGGAAGGAAAAGCCAAGAGGTCCTGAAAGGAGATTTTAGAGAGCTAGGTAGAAAGCTGAGAAGATGGACCTCCAGGGTAGTAATTTCTGGATTGCTGCCTGAGCCACATGCCAGTGGGGGTAGAAACAGGATGATCTGGCAGATAAATGCGTGGCTGAGAAGCTGGTGCAGGGGGCAGGGCTTCAGGTTCTTGGATCATTAGGATCTCTTCTCGTGGAGGTATGACCTGTTCAAAAGTGATGGGTTGCACCTGAACATGAGGGGGACCTATTATTCTCACTGGCAGGATTATTAGAGCTATTGGGGAGGGTTGAAAGAAATTTGACCGGAGTATGGAAACTGGAGTGATGGGACTCAGGATAGGATGGATGGTAAAAAAGTAGAGATAGTGTGCAGTCAGACAGTCAGGAAGGGCAGGCAGGTGATGGGGCATAGTTGCAGCCAACAGAGTGAATATCAGTACATTAGGGATGCAGAATCAAAAAGGGTAGCAAATACAGTACTCAAGGTGTTGTATCTCAATACGGTGGATGATCTTGTTGCTTTTACAGATTGCCAGGTACGATGTTGTGACCATCACTGAATTGTGGCTGAAGGATGGTTGTAGTTGGGAGCTGAATGTCCAAGGTTACACGTATTGGGGGGATAGGAGGTAGGCAGAGGGGTTAGAAAACATAGAAACATAGAAAACCTACAGCACATTACAGGCCCTTTGGCCCATAAAGCTGTTTGAACATGTCTTTACTATTGAAATCACCTTGGGTTACACATGGCCCTCTATTTTTCTAAGCTCCATGTACCTGTCCAGGAGTCTCTTAAAAGACCCTTTTGTATCTGCCTCCACCACCCACTGTTGGCAGCACATTCCACGCATTCACCACTCTCTGTGTAAAAAAACTTACCTCTGTCATCTCCTCTGTACCTCCTTCCAAGTACCTTAAAACTGAGCCCTCTGGTGCTAGCCATTTCAGCCCTGGGAAAAAGTCTTTGACTATTCACATGATCAATGCCTCTCATCATCTTATACACCTCTATCATGTCATCTCTTATCCTCTATCGCTCCAAGGAGAAAAGGCTGAGTTTGCTCAACCTTTTCTCATAAAGCATGCATCCTTGTACAACATCCTTGTAAATCTCCTTTGCACCCTTTCTATGCCTTCCACATCCTTCCTGTAGTGAGGCGACCAGAACTGAGCACAGTACTCCCAAGTGGGGTCTGACCAGGGTCCTATATAGCTGCAACATTTTCTCTTGGTTCTCAAACTCAATCCCATGATTGATGAAGGCCAACACACCATATGCCTTCTTAACCACAGAGTCAACTTGTGTAGCAGCTTTGAGTGTCCTATGGACTCAGATCCCAAGATCCCTCTGATCCTCCACCCTGCCAAGTGTCTTATCATTAATGCTATATTTTGCCATATATTTGACCTAACAAAATGAACCACTTCACACTTATCTGGGTTGAACTCCATCTGCCACTTCTCAGCCCAATTTTGCATCCTATCAATGTCTCACTGTAACCACTGACAGCCCTCTATACTATCCACAACACCATGAACCTTTTGTGTCATCAGCAAATTTACTAACCCATCCCTCCACTTCCTCATCCAGGTCATTTATAAAAATCGCAAAGAGTGAGGGTCCCAGAACAGATCCCTGAGGCACACCACTAGTCACCAACCACCATGCAGAATATGTCCTGTCTACAACCACTCTTTGCCTTCTGTGGGCAAGCCAGTTCTGGATCCACAAAGCAATGTCCCCTTGGATCCCGTGCCTCCTTACTTTCTCAATAAGCCTTTCATGGGGTACCTTATCAAATGCCATGCTGAAACCCATATGCACTACATCTGCTGCTCTACCCTCATGAATGTGTTTGCTCACATCCTCAAAAAATTCAATCAGGCTCGTAAGGCACAACCTGCCTTTGACAAAGGCATGCTGACTATTCCAAATCATATTATACCTCTCCAAATGTTCATAAATCCTGCCTCTCAGGATCTTTTGCATCAATTTAGCAACCACTAAAGTAAGACTCACTGGTCCATAATTTCCTGGGCTATCTCTACTCCCTTTCTTGAATAATGGAACAACAACCGTAACCCTCCAATCCTCCGAAACCTCTCCCATCCCCATTAGTGATGCAAAGATCATTGCCAGAGGCTCAGCAATCTCCTCCCTTGCCTCCCACAGTAGCCTGGGGTACATCTCGTCCAGTCACGGTGACTTATCCAACTTTATGCTTACAAAAGTTCCAGCACACCCACGTTTTTTAATGTCTATACGCTCAAGCTTTTACGTCCACTGTAAGTCATCCCTACAATTGCCAAGATCCTTTTCCATAGTAAATATTCAAGCAAAGTATTCATTGTACCTCTGCCATCTCCTCCGGTTCCATACACACTTTTCTACTGTCACACTTGATTGGTCCTATTCTCTCACATCTTATCCTCTTGCTCTTCACCTACTTGTAGAACGCCTTGGGATTTGCCTTAATCCTGTCCACCAAGGCCTTCTCATGGCCCCTTTTGGCTCTCCTCATTTAATTCTTAAGCTCCTTCCTGCTAGCGTAATAATCTTCTAGATCTCTATCATTACCTAGCTTTTTGAACCTTAAATAAGCTTTTATTTTCTTCTTGACTAGATTTACAACAGACTTTGTACACCACAGTTCCTGTACCCTACCATCCTTTCCCTGTCATTGCAACATACCTATGCAGAACACCACACAAATATCCACTGAACATTTATCTCATTTCTGCTGTACATTTCCCTGAGAATGTCTGTTCCCAATTTATGCTCCAAGTTCCTGCTTGATAGCCTCTTTTCTCCCCTTACTCCAATTAAACGCTTTCCTAACTTGACTGTTCCTATCCCTCTCCAATGCTATGGTAAAGGAGATAGAATTGTGATCACTATCTCCTAAATGCTCTCCCACTGAGAATTCTGACACCTGACCAAGTTCATTTCCCAATATCAGATCAAGTACAGCCTCTTCTTTTATCGGCTTATCTACATATTGTGTCAAGAAACCTTCCTGAACACACCTAACAGACTCTATGCCATCTCAACCCCTTGCTCTAGGGAGATACCAATCAATATTTGGGAAATTAAAATCTCCCATCATGACAACTCTGTTATTATTACACCTTCCAGAATCTGTCTCTTTATCAGCCCTTCATTGTCCCTGTTACTCTTGGGTAGCCTATAAAAAACACCCTGTAGAGTTATTGACCCCTTCCTGTTCCTAACTTCCATCCACAGAGACTCTATAGACAACCCCTCCACGACTTCCTCCTTTTCTGCAGCCGTGACACTATCTCTGATCAACAGTGCCACACCCCACCTCTTTTGCCTCCCTCCCTGTCCTTTCTGAAACATCTAAAGCCTGGCACTGGAAGTAACCATTCCTGCCCCTGAGCCATCCAAGTCTCTGTAATGGCCACAACATCATAGCTCCGAGTGCTGATACACGCTCTGAGCTCATGCTCTTTGTTCATAATACTCCTTGCATTAAAGTAGACATATCTCAAACAATCAGTCTGAGCACGTCCCTTCTCTATCACCTGCCTATCCTTCCTCTCGTACTGCTGACAAGCTTTGTCTATTTGTGAGCCAACCGTCTCTTCCTCCATCTCTTCAGTTTGGTTCCCATCCCCTAGCAATTCCAGTTTAAACTCTCCCCAACAGCCTTAGCAAACCTCCCCGCCAGGGTATTGGTCCCCCTTGGATTCAAGTGCAACCCATCATTTTTGAACAGGTCTCATCTGCCCCAAAAGAGGGCCCAATGATCCAGAAATCTGAATTCCTGCCCCCTGCTCCACTCTCTCAGACACACATTTATCCTCCACCTCATCCTATTCCTATTCTCACTGTCTCATGGCACAGGTAGTAATCCCAAGACTGCTGCCTTTGAGATGCTGCTTCTAAACTTCCTTCCTAACTCCCTGTAGTCTGTTTTCAGGACCTCCTCCCTTTCCCTACCTATGTCGTTGGTACCAATATGTACCACGACCTCTGGCTGTTCTTCTTCCCACTTCAGGATATCGTGGACACAATCAGAAACATCCCAGACCCTGGCACCCAGGAGGCAAACTACCATCTGAGCTTCTTTCCTGCATCCACAGAATCGCCTGTCTAACCCACTAACTATAGAGTCCCCTATCACTGCTGCCTTCCTCTTCCCTTCCCTACCCATCTGAGCCACAGGGCCAGATTCTGTGCCAGAGGCTCGGCCACTGTTGTTTCCCTCAGGCAGGCCGTACCCCCCCCCCCCCCAACAGTACTCAAACAGGAGTACTTAATGTTAAGGGGGACAGCTATGGGGTACTCTGTAACATCTGACTCTTGCCCTTCCCTCTCCTGACTGTCACCCACTTATCCGTCTCCCGAGGTCCTGGTGTGACTACTTGCCTATTGCTCCTATCTATCATCTCCTCACTCTCCCTGACCAGACAAAGGTCATCTCTAGTTCCCTAACGCAGTCCCTAAGGAGCTGCAGCTCGATGCACCTGGCCGTCCGGGAGGCTGGGACTCTCCAGGACTTCCTACATCTGACACGGAGCACAGAAAATTGGCCTCACTCACATACTTCCTGTCTGTACTCTACGTAGGCAACCTACCTCGCCTCGACCTGTTATCACCGAAGAACTGTCGAGCCAAAGCTCTCCTACTCTGTGTCCCTCTACACTGACACTCGCTCTATAAAGCTGCCTCCTTTTAAACTCTTCTTGCTGTACTCGCTGGCTGACGTCCACGCTCATGCACAGTTGTGCCTTGATCAAGCCGCTGCAGAAATAACCATCTCCTTTTAAATTCCTCTCGCTGTATTCACTGGCTGACATCCACATGCATGCTGTGGCTCTATTGGTAAAGAATGGCATTGAATCATTAGAAAGATGTGATTTAGGATCGGAAGATGTTGATTCCTTGTGGGTTGAGTTAAGAAACTACAAGGGTAAAAGGACTCTGATGGCAGTTATATACAGGCCTCCCAACAGTGACTGGGAGGTGGACCACAGATTACAACAGGAAATAGGAAAGGCATGTCAAAAGAGCAATGTTATGGTAGTCATGGGAGATTTCAACATGCAGGTTGATTAGAAAAATCAGGTTGGTAATGGATCTCAAGAGAGTGAGTTTGTTGAATGTCTAAGAGATGGTTTTTTAGAGCAGTTTGTCATTGAGCCTACTGGGAGATCAGATACTCTGGATTGGGTGTTATGTAATGAACCAGAGGCGATAAGGGAGCTGAAGGTAAAAGAACCCTTAGGAACCAGTGATCAGAATGTGATTGTGTTCAACTTGAAACTTGATAGGGAGAAAGTAGAGTCTGATGTAGCAGTATTTCAGTGGAGTAAGGGAAATTACTGTGGTATGAGAGAGGAGTTGGCCAAAGTAAATTGGAAGGAGCTGCTGGGAGGGGTGACAGCAGAGCAGCAATGGCGAGTGTTTATGGGAAAAATGAGGAAGGTGCAGGACATGTGTATTCCAAAAATGAAGAAATACTCAAATGTGAAAATATTGTACTCATGGCTGACAAGGGAAGTCAATGCTAATGTAAAAGCAAAAGAGAGCGCATACAACAAAGCAAAAATTAGTGGGAAGGTAGAGGATTGAGAAGTTTTGAAAATCCTACAGAGAGCAACTGAACGGAGCATTAGAAGGGAAAACATAGAATATGTGAAAGCAAGCTATAAAATAATATCCAAAGTAGATAGTAAAAGTTTTATCAAGTATGTAAAAAAATAAGAGAGAGATGAGAGTGGAATTAGGACCGCTAGAAAATGAGGCAGGAGAAATAATAACAGGGAACAAGGAGATGACAGATGAACTAAATGAGTATTTTGCATCAGTCTTCACTGTGGAAGACACTAGCTGTGTCCCAGATGTTGTAGTGTGTGAAGGAAGAGAAGTGGGTGCAGTTACTGTTACAAGGGAAAAGGTGCTCAAAAAGCGGAAAGACCTAAAGGTACAGAAGTCACCAGACCAGATGAACTGCCCCTTAGGGTTCTGAAAGAGGTATTGTTAGAGAATGTGGCGGCATTAGCAATGATCTTTCAGAAATCATTGGACTCTGATTGAAGCAGGAGGCTGAGAGTGAAGGAGTAAAGGAATCTCAGAGAGAAAGAAGTCATTTTTCTTTTACACTGCTCGGGGAAAAGAGGCTGGACTGTGCAGGTGTGTGACGTAGAGTGCCAGAGGTTTAAAAAGGAGAGGAATTTTCAACGGTCTCTTTTAAATCGAAGCAGGATGCTGAGAGTGAAGGAGTAAAGGAATCTTGGAGAGAAGTCATTTGTTTTACACTGCTCAGGGAAAAGAGGCTGGACTGCGCAGACGCGTGACGTAAAACATCAGAGGTTTAAAAAAGGACCACCATGTACAGTGGGCATTGTTGAGGGCAGCAGCAGAGTGGGACGGCTATGGCTCAATAGGCAGAGGCGAGGGTAGGTTCCGGTAAGTTTTGTTTTGTTTGTTTAGTAGAGAGAGAATGCCAGGCAGGATGTTGGAATGCTCCTCTTGCAGGATGTGGGAAGTCAGGCAGCTGCAGCTCCTAACAGACCGCGTTGGGGAACTGGAGCAGGAGCTGGATGACCTCCAGATCATTCGGGAGAATGAGGAGTTTATAGATAATAGTTCCAAGGAGGTAGTTACGCCAAAGGAGCAGCGCACAGGTAATTGGGTTACCATCAGGTGAAGGAAGGGGAAAGGGCAGGCAGAGCATGGCTCCCCTGTGGCCATTCCCCTCAACAACAAGTATACCAATTTGGATACCGTTGGGAGGGATAACTTACCTGGGACAAGCTGTGGCAGCGGGATCTCTGGCACTGAGTCTAGTTTTACAGTGCAGAAGGGAGGGTGGAAGAAGAGGAGAGCGGTAGTGATAGGGGACTCTATAGTTAGAGGTACAAACAGGAGGTGGTCGTGTCAGAGACTCCCGGGTGCCAGGGTCAGGGATGTCTCTGATCGTGTGCACAGCATTCTGCAGTGGGAGGGTGAGCAACCAGATGTCATGGTATACATCGGTATCAATAACGTAGGAAGAAAGAGTGAGGAGGTCCTGAAGATTGAGTATAGGGAGTTTGGTAGGAAGTTGAAAAGCAGGACCTCGAGGGTGGTAATCTCAGGAATGCTACCTGTGCTAGTGAGGGTAAGTATAGGATGCTCTGGAAGATGAACACGTGGCTGAGGAACTGGTGTAGGGGGAAGGGTTTCAGATTTCAGGATCACTGGGACCTCTTCTGGGGCACGTGGGGCCTGTACAAGAGAGACAGGTTACACCTGAACTACAAGAGGACCAATATCCTTGCAGGGAGGTTTGCCAGTGTTATTGGGGAGAGTTTAAACTAGATTTTCAGGGGGATGGGAACCAGAGTGACAGAGTAGATAGTGGAGCGGGGGTGAAAATAAATGACAATAAAAGTTCATGCAAAGTCACAAATAGAAGGTTTGTGTCTAGTGGTAATAATCTTCTGAGGTGTGTCTATTTCAATGCAACGAGTATTGTGGGGAAGGCTGATGAGCTGGGAGCGTGGATTGACACGTGGAATTACGACATTATAGCCATTAGTGAAACTTGGCTACAGGACTGGTAGGACTGGCAACTTAATGTTCCAGGGTTCTGATGTTTCAGACGTGATAGATCAGAGGGATGAAGGGTGGGGAGGGGGTGGCATTGCTAGTCAGGGAAAATGTTATGGCAGTACTCAGGCAGGACAGATTAGAGGGCTTGTCTACAGAGGCCATATGGGTGGAGCTGAGAAACAGGAAAGGTATGACCAACTTAATAGGGTTGTATTATAGACCACCCAATCGTCAGCAAGAATTGGAGGAGCAAATCTGCAGAGAGATAACAGACAACTGCAGGAAATATAAAGTTATGATTGTAGGGGATTTTAATTTTCCACATTTTGATTGGGACTCCCATACTGTTAAAGGTCTGGATGGATTGGAGTTTGTAAAATGTGTTCAGGAAAGTTTTCTAAATCAATATATAGAGGTACCAACTAAAGAGGATGCAATATTAGACCTCCTAAAAGGAAACGAGTTAGGACAGGTGACGGAAGTGTGTGTAGTGGAACACTTTAGTTCCAGTGATCATAACACCATTAGTTTCAACTTGATCATGGATAAAGATAGATCTGGTCCTCGGGTTGAGGTCCTAAACTGGAAAAAGGCCAACCAAATCAAAGCAAATAACACTAACATATAGTAAAAGCAGGAATGATATAATAAATTTACACCCTATATAAGGTAGAAATATTGGAGGTACAGTGTAGTTTCACTTATCAGACTTGGGAAGGCAGCGAACCAAAATCGATTTGGAGAAACAAAATCAGCATGTACACACATAAGTATGCGTGTGCGTACGTGTGTACACACAAGTGCAAACAACTGCCTGCACAAAGCTCCATGTCATTGTAGTCTTTCTCGGGGTAAACACACGTATAAAGCAGGCGTCCTTTTTTCATAAAAGTGAAAATCCTCTTTGGTTAGCGAAAACAGGTACTAGTGTAAGCCTTTCACAACAGCGAGTTGTCGTAAATCGAAAGTTCGAAAAGTGGGGGCCACCTGTATTTGGATAGACAGGGACTTATTAGGGAGAGTCAACTTGGCTTTGTGCGTGGTAGGTCATGTTTAACAAATCTATTAGAGTTTTTTGAGGAGATTACCAGTAAAGTGGATGAAGGGAAGGCATTGGATGTTGTCTACATGGACTTCAGTAAGGCCTTTGACAAGGTCCCACATGGGAGGTTAGCTAGGAAGATTCAGTCACTAGGTATACATGGAGAGGTAGTAAATTGGATTAGACATTGGCTCAATGGAAGAAGCCAGAGAGTGGTAGTGGAGGATTGCTACTCTGAGTGGAGGCCTGTGACTGGTGGTGTGCCACAGGGATCAGTGCTGGGTCCATTGTTATTTGTCATCTATATCAATGATCTGGATGATAATGTGGCAAATTGGATCAGCAAATTTGCTGATGATACAAAGATTGGAGGTGTAGTGGACAGTGAGGAAGGTTTTCAAAGCTTGCAGAGGGATTTGGACCAGCTGGAAAAATGGGCTGAAAAATAGCAGATGGAGTTTAATGCAGACAAGTGTGAGGTATTGCACTTTGGAAGGACAAACCAAGGTAGAACATACAAGATAAATGGTAGGACACTGAGGAGTGCAGTAGAACAGAGGGATCTGGGAATATGGATACAAAATTCCCTAAAAGTGGCGTCACAGGTAGGGTCATAAAGAGAGCTTTTGGTATATTGCCCTTTATAAGTCAAAGTACTGAGTATAAGAGTTGGAATGTAATGGTGAGGTTGTATAAGACATTGGTGAGGCTGAATTTGGAGTATTGTGTTCAGTTTTGGTCACCGAATTACAGGAAGGATATTAATAAGGTTGAAAGAGTGCAGAGAAGGTTTACAAGGACGTAGCCAAGACTTGAGAAACTGAGTTACTGAGAAAGGTTGAATATGTTAGGACTTTATTCCCTGGAGCGTAGAAGAATGAGGGGAGACTTGATAGAGGTGTATAAAATTATGATGGGTATAGATAGAGTGAATGCAAGCACTGAGGCTCGGGGAGAAAAAAAACAGAGGTTATGGGTTAGGGTGAAGGGGAAAAAGTTTATAGCGAACATTTAGGGGGAGCTTCTTCACACAGAGATTGGTGGGAGTGTGGAATGAGCTGCCAGATGAAGTGGTAAATGCAGGCTCTCTTTTAACATTTAAGAAAAACTTGGACAGGTACATGGATGAGAGGTGTATGGAGGGATATGGTCCGGGTACAGGTCAGTGGGTCTAGGCAGAAAAATGGTTCAGCACAGCCAAGAAGGGCCAAAAGGCCTGTTTTTATGATTCTGGCATAATGCCTGAGGACTGGAAAATTGCAAATGTCACTCCACTCTTTAAGAAAGGGGGAAGGCAGCAGAAAGGAAATTATAGACCAGTTAGCCTGACCTCAGTGGTTGGGAAGATGTTAGTGTCAACTGTTAAGGATGAGGTGATGGAGTACTTGGTGACACAAGACAAGATAGTACAAGGTCAGCATGGTTTCCTTAAGGAGAAAATCCTGCCTGATGAACCTGTTGGAATTCTTTGAGGAGGTTACAAGTAGGGTAGGTAAAGGGAATACAATGGATGTATATTTGAGCTTTCAGAAGGCCTTTGACAAGGTGCCACATGTGAGGCTGCTTACCAAGTTAAGAGCCCGTGGTATTACAGGAAAGTTACTAACCTGGTTAGAGTGTTGGCTGATTGGAAGATGGCAGCAAGTGGGAATAAAAGGATCCTTGTCTGGTTGGCTGCCAGTGACTTGTGTTCCGCAGGGGTCAGTGTTGGGACCTCTTTTTATGCTGTGTATCAATAGTTTAGATGATGAAATAGATGGCTTTGTTGCCAAGTTTGCAGAAGGTAGGAAGATTGGTGGAGGGGCAGGTTGTGTTGAGGAAACTGGTAGGCTGGAGAGGGACTTAAAAGGACTCGGAGAATGGGCAAGGAAGTGGCAAATGAATTACAATGTTGGAAAATGCATGGCCAAGTACTTTGGTAGTGGAAATAAATGTGTGGACTATTTTCTAGATGGGGAGAAAATCCAAACATCTGGATGAAAAGGGACTTGGGAGGTTAACTTGCAGGTTGAGTTGGTGAGGAAGGCAAATACAGTGTTAGCATTCATTACAAGAGGTCTAGAATACAAGAGCAGGGATGTGATGCACTGGTGAGGCCTCACCTTGAGTATTGTGAACAGTTTTGGGCCCCTCACCTTAGAAAAAATGTACTGGCATTAGAGAGAGTCCAGAAGAGGTTCACAAGGGTGATTCCACGAATGAAATGGTCATCATATGAGGAACGTCTGATGGCTCTGGGTCTGTACTCACTGGAATTCAGAAGGATGAGAGGTGAAATCATTGAAACCTTTTGGATGTTGAAAGGCCTAGACAGAGCAGATATGGAAAGGATGTTTAAAAGGATTAGATAGGGTGGATGTGGAGAGGATATTTCCTGTGATGGGGGTAACCAGAACTAGAGGGCACAGCCTCAAAATTAAGGGTCAACCTTTTAAAACAGAGGCACGGTGTGATCGCGGGCCGGGACTGTGTCACGGTGTGACCGCGGGCCGGGACTGTGTCACGGTGTGACCGCGGACCGGGACTGTGTCGCGGTGTGACCGCGGGCCGGGACTGTGTCACGGTGTGATCGCGGGCCGGGACTGTGTCACGGTGTGATCGCGGGCCGGGACTGTGTCACGGTGTGATCGCGGGCCAGTGTTGTATCACGGTGTGACCGCGGACCGGGACTGTGTCGCGGTGTGACCACGGGCCGGGACTGTGTCACGGTGTGATCGCGGGCCAGTGTTGTATCACGGTGTGATTGCGGGCCGGGGCTGTGTCAGGGTGTGACCGCGGACCGGGACTGTGTCGCGGTGTGACCACGGGCCGGGACTGTGTCACGGTGTGATCGCGGGCCAGTGTTGTATCACGGTGTGACCACGGGCCGGGACTGTGTCCCAGTGTGATCGCGGGCCAGTGTTGTGTCACGGTGTGATTGCGGGCCGGGGCTGTGTCACGTTGTGGGAATTGGTTTTGTTGCATAGGTTGTCTTATGGTCTTAAAGTGTGATCGTGGTCTGAGACTGTGTCACGGTGAGGGATCACAGTCCGGGACTGTGTCACGGTGTGATCGCGGGCCGGGACTGTGTCGCGGTGTGATCGCGGGCCAGTGTTGTGTCACGGTGTGATCGCGGGCCGGGGTTGTATCATGGTGTGATCGCTGGCCGGGGTTGTATCATGGTGTGATCGCGGGCCAGTGTTGTGTCACGGTGTGATCGCGGGCCGGGGCTGTATCACGGTGTGATCGCAGGCCGGGGCTGTGTCACGGTGTGATCGCGGGCCGGGGTTGTATCACGGTGTGATCGCGGGCCAGTGTTGTGTCACGGTG
Organism: Hypanus sabinus; assembly: GCF_030144855.1. Lineage (NCBI taxonomy): Eukaryota > Metazoa > Chordata > Chondrichthyes > Myliobatiformes > Dasyatidae > Hypanus > Hypanus sabinus. Next base: position 2,856,281 of record NC_082712.1, read on the forward strand.
TGATCGCGGGCCGGGGTTGTATCACGGTGTGATCGCGGGCCAGTGTTGTGTCACGGTGTGATCGCGGGCCGGGGTTGTATCACGGTGTGATCGCGGGCCGGGGTTGTATCGCGGTGTGATCGCGGGCCGGGTCTGTGTCCCAGTGTGATCGCGGGCCGGGGCTGTGTCCCAGTGTGATCGCGGGCCAGTGTTGTGTCACGGTGTGATTGCGGGCCGGGGCTGTGTCACGTTGTGGGGTTTGGTTTTGTTGCATAGGTTGTCTTATGGTCTTAAAGTGTGATCGTGGTCTGAGACTGTGTCACGGTGAGGGATCACAGTCCGGGACTGTGTCGCGGTGTGATCGCGGGCCGGGTCTGTGTCCCTGTGTGATCGCGGGCCGGGGCTGTGTCCCAGTGTGATCGCGGGCCAGTGTTGTGTCTCAGTGTGATAGCGGGCCGGGGTTGTATCACGGTGTGATCGCGGGCCGGGGCTGTATCACGGTGTGATCGCGGGCCAGTGTTGTGTCACGGTGTGATCGCGGGCCGGGGTTGTATCACGGTGTGATCGCGGGCCGGGGTTGTATCGCGGTGTGATCGCGGGCCGGGTCTGTGTCCCAGTGTGATCGCGGGCCGGGGCTGTGTCCCAGTGTGATCGCGGGCCAGTGTTGTGTCACGGTGTGATTGCGGGCCGGGGCTGTGTCACGTTGTGGGGTTTGGTTTTGTTGCATAGGTTGTCTTATGGTCTTAAAGTGTGATCGTGGTCTGAGACTGTGTCACGGTGAGGGATCACAGTCCGGGACTGTGTCGCGGTGTGATCGCGGGCCGGGTCTGTGTCCCTGTGTGATCGCGGGCCGGGGCTGTGTCCCAGTGTGATCGCGGGCCAGTGTTGTGTCACAGTGTGATAGCGGGCCGGGGTTGTATCACGGTGTGATCGCGGGCCGGGGCTGTATCACGGTGTGATCGCGGGCCGGGGTTGTATCACGGTGTGATCGCGGGCCAGTGTTGTGTCACGATGTGATCGCGGGCCGGGGCTGTGTCACGGTGTGATCGCGAGCCGGGGTTGTATCACGGTGTGATCGCGGGCCAGTGTTGTGTCACGGTGTGATCGCGGGCCGGGGTTGTATCACGGTGTGATCGCGGGCCGGGACTGTGTCACGGTGTGATCGCGGCCCGGGGCTGTGTCACGGTGTGATCGCGGGCCGGGACTGTGTCACGGTGTGATCACGGGCCGGGGCTGTGTCCCGGTGTGATCGCGGGCCGGGACTGTGTCCCAGTGTGATCGCGGGCCAGTGTTGTATCACGGTGTGATCGCGGGCCAGGGTTGTATCACGGTGTGATCGCGGGCCGGGACTGTGTCACGGTGTGATCGCGGGCCGGGACTGTGTCACGGTGTGATCGCGGGCCGGGGCTGTGTCACGGTGTGATCGCGGGCCGGGGCTGTGTCACGGTGTGATCGCGGGCCGGGGTTGTATCACGGTGTGAATCATGGGCCGGGACTGTGTCACGGTGTGATCGCGGGCCGGTGTTGTGTCACGGTGTGATCGCGGGCCGGGACTGTGTCCCAGTGTGATCGCGGGCCGGGACTGTGTCACAGTGTGATCGCGGGCCGGGGCTGTGTCGCGGTGTGATCGCGGGCCGGGGCTGTGTCGCGGTGTGATCGCGGGCCGGGACTGTGTCGCGGTGTGATCGCGGGCCGGGGCTGTGTCGCGGTGTGATCGCGGGCCGGGGCTGTGTCACGGTGTGATCGCGGGCCGGGGCTGTGTCACGGTGTGATCGCGGGCCGGGGCTGTGTCACGGTGTGATCGCGGGCCGGGACTGTGTCACGGTGTGATCGCGGGCCGGGGATGTGTCACGGTGTGATCGCGGGCCGGGGCTGTGTCACGGTGTGCTCGCGGGCCGGGGCTGTGTCGCGTTGTGATCGCGGGCCGGGACTGTGTCGCGGTGTGATCGCGGACCGGGACTGTGTCGCGGTGTGATCGCGGGCCAGTGTTGTGTCACGGTGTGATCGCGGGCCGGGACTGTGTCCCGGTGTGATCATGGGCTTGGACTGTGTCACGGTGTGATCGCGGGCCGGGACTGTGTCACGGTGTGATCACGGGCCGGGACTGTGTCACGGTGTGATCGCGGGCCGGGGCTGTGTCACGGTGTGATCGCGGGCCGGGACTGTGTCACGTTGTGGGGTTTGGTTTTGTTGCATAGGTTGTCTTATGGTCTTAAAGTGTGATCGTGGTCTGAGACTGTGTCACGGTGAGGGATCACAGTCCGGGACTGTGTCACGGTGTGATCGCGGGCCGGGGCTGTGTCACGGTGTGATCGCGGGCCGGGGTTGTATCACAGTGTGATCGTGGGAGAGTGTTGTGTCACGGTGTGATCGCGGGCCGGGGTTGTATCGCGGTGTGATCGCGGGCCGGGTCTGTGTCCCAGTGTGATCGCGGGCCGGGGCTGTGTCCCAGTGTGATCGCGGGCCAGTGTTGTGTCACGGTGTGATTGCGGGCCGGGGCTGTGTCACGTTGTGGGGTTTGGTTTTGTTGCATAGGTTGTCTTATGGTCTTAAAGTGTGATCGTGGTCTGAGACTGTGTCACGGTGAGGGATCACAGTCCGGGACTGTGTCACGGTGTGATCGCGGGCCGGGACTGTGTCGCGGTGTGATCGCGGGCCAGTGTTGTGTCACGGTGTGATCGCGGGCCGGGGTTGTATCATGGTGTGATCGCGGGCCGGGGTTGTATCACGGTGTGATCGCGGGCCAGTGTTGTGTCACGGTGTGATCACGGGCCGGGGTTGTATCACGGTGTGATCGCGGGCCGGGGCTGTGTCACGGTGTGATCGCGGGCCGGGGTTGTATCACGGTGTGATCGCGGGCCGGTGTTGTGTCACGGTGTGATCGCGGGCCGGGGTTGTATCACGGTGTGATCGCGGGCCAGTGTTGTGTCACGGTGTGATCGCGGGCCGGGGTTGTATCACGGTGTGATCGCGGGCCGGGACTGTGTCACGGTGTGATCGCGGGCCGGGGCTGTGTCACGGTGTGATCGCGGGCCGGGGCTGTGTCACGGTGTGATCGCGGGCCGGGGCTGTGTCACGGTGTGATCGCGGGCCGGGGCTGTGTCACGGTGTGATCGCGGGCCGGGGCTGTGTCACGGTGTGATCGCGGGCCGGGACTGTGTCACGGTGTGATCGCGGGCCGGGGATGTGTCACGGTGTGATCGCGGGCCGGGGCTGTGTCACGGTGTGATCGCGGGCCGGGGCTGTGTCGCGTTGTGATCGCGGGCCGGGACTGTGTCGCGGTGTGATCGCGGACCGGGACTGTGTCGCGGTGTGATCGCGGGCCAGTGTTGTGTCACGGTGTGATCGCGGGCCGGGACTGTGTCCCGGTGTGATCATGGGCTTGGACTGTGTCACGGTGTGATCGCGGGCCGGGACTGTGTCACGGTGTGATCACGGGCCGGGGCTGTGTCACGGTGTGATCGCGGGCCGGGACTGTGTCACGTTGTGGGGTTTGGTTTTGTTGCATAGGTTGTCTTATGGTCTTAAAGTGTGATCGTGGTCTGAGACTGTGTCACGGTGAGGGATCACAGTCCGGGACTGTGTCACGGTGTGATCGCGGGCCGGGGCTGTGTCACGGTGTGATCGCGGGCCGGGGTTGTATCACAGTGTGATCGTGGGCCAGTGTTGTGTCACGGTGTGATCGCGGGCCGGGGTTGTATCGCGGTGTGATCGCGGGCCGGGTCTGTGTCCCAGTGTGATCGCGGGCCGGGGCTGTGTCCCAGTGTGATCGCGGGCCAGTGTTGTGTCACGGTGTGATTGCGGGCCGGGGCTGTGTCACGTTGTGGGGTTTGGTTTTGTTGCATAGGTTGTCTTATGGTCTTAAAGTGTGATCGTGGTCTGAGACTGTGTCACGGTGAGGGATCACAGTCCGGGACTGTGTCACGGTGTGATCGCGGGCCGGGACTGTGTCGCGGTGTGATCGCGGGCCAGTGTTGTGTCACGGTGTGATCGCGGGCCGGGGTTGTATCATGGTGTGATCGCGGGCCGGGGTTGTATCACGGTGTGATCGCGGGCCAGTGTTGTGTCACGGTGTGATCGCGGGCCGGGGTTGTATCACGGTGTGATCGCGGGCCGGGGCTGTGTCACGGTGTGATCGCGGGCCGGGGTTGTATCACGGTGTGATCGCGGGCCAGTGTTGTGTCACGGTGTGATCGCGGGCCGGGGTTGTATCACGGTGTGATCGCGGGCCAGTGTTGTGTCACGGTGTGATCGCGGGCCGGGGTTGTATCACGGTGTGATCGCGGGCCGGGGTTGTATCACGGTGTGATCGCGGGCCGGGGTTGTATCACGGTATGATCGCGGGCCAGTGTTGTGTCACGGTGTGATCGCGGGCCGGGGCTGTGTCACGGTGTGATCGCGAGCCGGGGTTGTATGACGGTGTGATCGCGGGCCAGTGTTGTGTCACGGTGTGATCGCGGGCCGGGGTTGTATCACGGTGTGATCGCGGGCCGGGGTTGTATCACGGTGTGATCGCGGGCCGGGGTTGTATCACGGTGTGATCGCGGACCGGGGTTGTGTCGCGGTGTGATCGCGGGCCGGGGTTGTATCGCGGTGTGATCGCGGGCCGGGGCTGTATCGCGGTGTGATCGCGGGCCGGGGCTGTGTCGCGGTGTGATCGCGGGCCGGGGCTTTGTCACGGTGTGATCGCGGGCCGGGACTGTGTCGCGGTGTGATCGCGGGCCAGGGTAGTATCACGGTGTGATCGCGGGCCGGGACTGTGTCGCGGTGTGATCGTGGGCCGGGACTGTGTCACGGTGTGATCGCGGGCCGGGACTGTGTCCCGGTGTGATCGCGGGCCAGTGTTGTATCACGGTGTGATCGCGGGCCAGGGTTGTATCACGGTGTGATCGCGGGCCGGGACTGTGTCACGGTGTGATCGCGGGCCGGGACTGTGTCACGGTGTGATCGCGGGCCGGGGCTGTGTCACGGTGTGATCGCGGGCCGGGGCTGTGTCACGGTGTGATCGCGGGCCGGGGCTGTGTCACGGTGTGATCGCGGGCCGGGACTGTGTCACGGTGTGATCGCGGGCCGGGACTGTGTCACGGTGTGATCGCGGGCCAGGACTGTGTCCCAGTGTGATCGCGGGCCGGGATTGTGTCACGGTGTGATCGCGGGCCGGGGCTGTGTCACGGTGTGATCGCGGGTCGGGGCTGTGTCGCAGTGTGATCGCGGGCCGGGACTGTGTCGCGGTGTGATCGTGGGCCGGGGTTGTATCGCGGTGTGATCGCGGGCCAGGGTTGTATCACGGTGTGATCGCGGGCCAGTGTTGTGTCACGGTGTGATCGCGGGCCGGGACTGTGTCCCAGTGTGATCGCGGGCCGGGACTGTGTCGCGGTGTGATCGCGGGCCGGGGCTGTGTCGCGGTGTGATCGCGGGCCGGGGCTGTGTCGCGGTGTGATCGCGGGCCGGGACTGTGTCGCGGTGTGATCGCGGGCCGGGACTGTGTCGCGGTGTGATCGCGGGCCGGGACTGTGTCCTGGTGTGATCGCGGGCCAGTGTTGTATCACGGTGTGATCGCGGGCCAGGGTTGTATCACGGTGTGATCGCGGGCCGGGACTGTGTCACGGTGTGATCGCGGGCCGGGACTGTGTCACGGTGTGATCGCGGGCCGGGGCTGTGTCACGGTGTGATCGCGGGCCGGGGCTGTGTCACGGTGTGATCGCGGGCCGGGGCTGTGTCACGGTGTGATCGCGGGCCGGGACTGTGTCACGGTGTGATCGCGGGCCGGGACTGTGTCACGGTGTGATCGCGGGCCAGGACTGTGTCCCAGTGTGATCGCGGGCCGGGACTGTGTCACGGTGTGATCGCGGGCCGGGGCTGTGTCACGGTGTGATCGCGGGTCGGGGCTGTGTCGCGGTGTGATCGCGGGCCGGGACTGTGTCGCGGTGTGATCGTGGGCCGGGGTTGTATCGCGGTGTGATCGCGGGCCAGGGTTGTATCACGGTGTGATCGCGGGCCAGTGTTGTGTCACGGTGTGATCGCGGGCCGGGACTGTGTCCCAGTGTGATCGCGGGCCGGGACTGTGTCGCGGTGTGATCGCGGGCCGGGGCTGTGTCGCGGTGTGATCGCGGGCCGGGGCTGTGTCGCGGTGTGATCGCGGGCCGGGACTGTGTCGCGGTGCGATCGTGGGCCGGGGTTGTATCGCGGTGCGATCGCGGGCCGGGGTTGTATCGCGGTGTGATCGCGGGCCGGGACTGTGTCCCAGTGTGATCGCGGGCCGGGACTGTGTCGCGGTGTGATCGCGGGCCGGGGCTGTGTCCCAGTGTGATCGCGGGCCGGGACTGTGTCACGGTGTGATCGCGGGCCGGGACTGTGTCACGGTGTGATCGCGGGCCGGGGCTGTGTCACGGTGTGATCGCGGGCCGGGGCTGTGTCCCGGTGTGATCGCGGGCCGGGGCTGTGTCACGGTGTGATCGCGGGCCGGGGCTGTGTCACGGTGTGATCGCGGGCCGGGGCTGTGTCACGGTGTGATCGCGGGCCGGGGCTGTGTCACGGTGTGATCGCGGGCCGGGGCTGTGTCACGGTGTGATCGCGGGCCGGGGATGTGTCACGGTGTGATCGCGGGCCAGTGTTGTGTCACGGTGTGATCGCGTGCCGGGACTGTGTCCCAGTGTGATCGCGGGCCGGGACTGTGTCGCGGTGTGATCGCGGGCCGGGGCTGTGTCGCGGTGTGATCGCGGGCCGGGGCTGTGTCGCGGTGTGATCGCGGGCCGGGACTGTGTCGCGGTGCGATCGTGGGCCGGGGTTGTATCGCGGTGCGATCGCGGGCCCGGGTTGTATCGCGGTGCGATCGCGGGCCGGGACTGTGTCGCGGTGTGATCGCGGGCCGGGGCTGTGTCGCGGTGTGATTGCGGGCCGGGGCTGTGTCACGGTGTGATCGCGGGCCGGGGTTGTGTCACGGTGTGATCGCGGGCCGGGGTTGTGTCACGGTGTGATCGCGGGCCGGGACTGTGTCGCGGTGTGATCGCGGGCCGGGGCTGTGTCGCGGTGTGATCGCGGGCCGGGACTGTGTCACGGTGTGATCGCGGGCCGGGGTTGTATCACGGTGTGATCGCGGGCCGGGGTTGTGTCACGGTGTGATCGCGGGCCAGTGTTGTATCACGGTGTGATCGCGGGCCGGGACTGTGTCACGGTGTGATCGCGGGCCAGTGTTGTATCACGGTGTGATCGCGGGCCGGGACTGTGTCACGGTGTGATCGCGGGCCGTGACTGTGTCGCGGTGTGATCGCGGGCCGGGACTGTGTCGCGGTGTGATCGCGGGCCGGGTTTGTGTCACGGTGTGATCGCGGGCCGGGGTTGTGTCACGGTGTGATCGCGGGCCGGGGTTGTATCACGGTGTGATCCTGGGCCGGGGCTGTGTCCCAGTGTGATCGCGGGCCGGGACTGTGTCGCGATGTGATCGCGGGCCGGGGCTGTGTCCCAGTGTGATCGCGGGCCGGGACTGTGTCACGGTGTGATCGCGGGCCGGGACTGTGTCACGGTGTGATCGCGGGCCGGGACTGTGTCACGGTGTGATCACGGGTCGGGGCTGTGTCCCGGTGTGATCGCGGTCCGGGACTGTGTCACGGTGTGATCGCGGGCCGGGGCTGTGTCACGGTGTAATCGCGGGCCGGGGCTGTGTCACGGTGTGATCGCGGGCCGGGGCTGTGTCACGGTGTGATCGCGGGCCGGGGCTGTGTCACGGTGTGATCGCGGGCCGGGGCTGTGTCACGGTGTGATCGCGGGCCGGGGATGTGTCACGGTGTGATCGCGGGCAGGGGCTGTGTCACGGTGTGCTCGCGGGCCAGGGCTGTGTCGCGGTGTGATCGCGGGCGGGGACTGTGTCGCGGTGTGATCGCGGACCGGGACTGTGTCGCGGTGTGATCGCGGGCCGGTGTTGTGTCACGGTGTGATCGTGGGCCGGGACTGTGTCCCGGTGTGATCATGGGCTTGGACTGTGTCACGGTGTGATCGCGGGCCGGGACTGTGTCACGGTGTGATCGCGGGCCGGGGCTGTGTCACGGTGTGATCGCGGGCCGGGACTGTGTCACGGTGTGATCGCGGGCCGGGGCTGTGTCACGGTGTGATCGCGGGCCGGGGTTGTATCATGGTGTGATCGTGGGCCAGTGTTGTGTCACGGTGTGATCGCGGGCCGGGGTTGTATCGCGGTGTGATCGCGGGCCGGGTCTGTGTCCCAGTGTGATCGCGGGCCGGGGCTGTGTCCCAGTGTGATCGCGGGCCAGTGTTGTGTCACGGTGTGATTGCGGGCCGGGGCTGTGTCACGTTGTGGGGTTTGGTTTTGTTGCATAGGTTGTCTTATGGTCTTAAAGTGTGATCGTGGTCTGAGACTGTGTCACGGTGAGGGATCACAGTCCGGGACTGTGTCACGGTGTGATCGCGGGCCAGTGTTGTGTCGCAGTGTGATCGCGGGCCGGGGTTGTATCACGGTGTGATCGCGGGCCGGGACTGTGTCACGGTGTGATCGCGGGCCGGGGCTGTGTCACCGTGTGATCGCGGGCCGGGGCTGTGTCACGGTGTGATCGCGGGCCGGTGCTGTGTCACGGTGTGATCGCGGGCCGGGGCTGTGTCACGGTGTGATCGCGGGCCGGGGCTGTGTCACGGTGTGATCGCGGGCCGGGACTGTGTCACGGTGTGATCGCGGGCCGGGGATGTGTCACGGTGTGATCGCGGGCCGGGGCTGTGTCACGGTGTGCTCGCGGGCCGGGGCTGTGTCGCGTTGTGATCGCGGGCCGGGACTGTGTCGCGGTGTGATCGCGGACCGGGACTGTGTCGCGGTGTGATCGCGGGCCAGTGTTGTGTCACGGTGTGATCGCGGGCCGGGACTGTGTCCCGGTGTGATCATGGGCTTGGACTGTGTCACGGTGTGATCGCGGGCCGGGACTGTGTCACGGTGTGATCACGGGCCGGGGCTGTGTCACGGTGTGATCGCGGGCCGGGACTGTGTCACGTTGTGGGGTTTGGTTTTGTTGCATAGGTTGTCTTATGGTCTTAAAGTGTGATCGTGGTCTGAGACTGTGTCACGGTGAGGGATCACAGTCCGGGACTGTGTCACGGTGTGATCGCGGGCCGGGGCTGTGTCACGGTGTGATCGCGGGCCGGGGTTGTATCACAGTGTGATCGTGGGCCAGTGTTGTGTCACGGTGTGATCGCGGGCCGGGGTTGTATCGCGGTGTGATCGCGGGCTGGGTCTGTGTCCCAGTGTGATCGCGGGCCGGGGCTGTGTCCCAGTGTGATCGCGGGCCAGTGTTGTGTCACGGTGTGATTGCGGGCCGGGGCTGTGTCACGTTGTGGGGTTTGGTTTTGTTGCATAGGTTGTCTTATGGTCTTAAAGTGTGATCGTGGTCTGAGACTGTGTCACGGTGAGGGATCACAGTCCGGGACTGTGTCACGGTGTGATCGCGGGCCGGGACTGTGTCGCGGTGTGATCGCGGGCCAGTGTTGTGTCACGGTGTGATCGCGGGCCGGGGTTGTATCATGGTGTGATCGCGGGCCGGGGTTGTATAAAGGTGTGATCGCGGGCCGGTGTTGTGTCACGGTGTGATCGCGGGCCGGGGTTGTATCACGGTGTGATTGCGGGCCGGGGCTGTGTCACGGTGTGATCGCGGGCCGGGGTTGTATCACGGTGTGATCGCGGGCCAGTGTTGTGTCACGGTGTGATCGCGGGCCTGGGTTGTATCACGGTGTGATCGCGGGCCAGTGTTGTGTCACGGTGTGATCGCGGGCCGGGGTTGTATCACGGTGTGATTGCGGGCCGGGGTTGTATCACGGTGTGATCGCGGGCCGGGGTTGTATCACGGTGTGATCGCGGGCCAGTGTTGTGTCACGGTGTGATCGCGGGCCGGGGCTGTGTCACGGTGTGATCGCGGGCCAGTGTTGTGTCACGGTGTGATCGCGGGCCGGGGTTGTATCACGGTGTGATCGCGGGCCGGGACTGTGTCACGGTGTGATCGCGGGCCGGGGCTGTGTCACGGTGTGATCGCGGGCCGGGACTGTGTCACGGTGTGATCACGGGCCGGGGCTGTGTCCCAGTGTGATCGCGGGCCGGGTCTGTGTCACGGTGTGATCGCGGGCCGGGTCTGTGTCACGGTGTGATCACGGGCCGGGGCTGTGTCCCAGTGTGATCGCGGGCCGGGGTTGTATCACGGTGTGATCGCGGACCGGGGTTGTGTCGCGGTGTGATCGCGGGCCGGGGTTGTATCGCGGTGTGATCGCGGGCCGGGGTTGTATCGCGGTGTGATCGCGGGCCGGGGCTGTGTCGCGGTGTGATCGCGGGCCGGGGCTTTGTCACGGTGTGATCGCGGGCCGGGACTGTGTAGCGGTGTGATCGCGGGCCAGGGTAGTATCACGGTGTGATCGCGGGCCGGGACTGTGTCGCGGTGTGATCGTGGGCCGGGACTGTGTCACGGTGTGATCGCGGGCCGGGACTGTGTCCCAGTGTGATCGCGGGCCAGTGTTGTATCACGGTGTGATCGCGGGCCAGGGTTGTATCACGGTGTGATCGCGGGCCGGGACTGTGTCACGGTGTGATCGCGGGCCGGGACTGTGTCACGGTGTGATCGCGGGCCGGGGCTGTGTCACGGTGTGATCGCGGGCCGGGGCTGTGTCACGGTGTGATCGCGGGCCGGGGCTGTGTCACGGTGTGATCGCGGGCCGGGACTGTGTCACGGTGTGATCGCGGGCCGGGACTGTGTCACGGTGTGATCGCGGGCCGGGACTGTGTCGCGGTGTGATCGCGGGCCGGGGTTGTGTCACGGTGTGATCGCGGGCCGGGGTTGTGTCGCGGTGTGATCGCGGGCCGGGACTGTGTCGCGGTGTGATCGCGGGCCGGGGCTGTGTCACGGTGTGATCGCGGGCCGGGACTGTGTCACGGTGTGATCGCGGGCCGGGGCTGTGTCACGGTGTGATCGCGGGCCGGGACTGTGTCACGTTGTGGGGTTTGGTTTTGTTGCATAGGTTGTCTTATGGTCTTAAAGTGTGATCGTGGTCTGAGACTGTGTCACGGTGAGGGATCACAGTCCGGGACTGTGTCACGGTGTGATCGCGGGCCGGGGCTGTGTCACGGTGTGATCGCGGGCCGGGGTTGTATCACAGTGTGATCGTGGGCCAGTGTTGTGTCACGGTGTGATCGCGGGCCGGGGTTGTATCGCGGTGTGATCGCGGGCCGTGTCTGTGTCCGAGTGTGATCGCGGGCCGGGGCTGTGTCCCAGTGTGATCGCGGGCCAGTGTTGTGTCACGGTGTGATTGCGGGCCGGGACTGTGTCACGGTGTGATCGCGGGCCGGGGCTGTGTCACGGTGTGATCGCGGGCCGGGACTGTGTCACGGTGTGATCGCGGGCCGGGGTTGTATCGCGGTGTGATCGCGGGCCGGGTCTGTGTCCGAGTGTGATCGCGGGCCGGGGCTGTGTCCCAGTGTGATCGCGGGCCAGTGTTGTGTCACGGTGTGATTGCGGGCCGGGGCTGTGTCACGTTGTGGGGTTTGGTTTTGTTGCATAGGTTGTCTTATGGTCTTAAAGTGTGATCGTGGTCTGAGACTGTGTCACGGTGAGGGATCACAGTCCGGGACTGTGTCACGGTGTGATCGCGGGCCGGGACTGTGTCGCGGTGTGATCGCGGGCCAGTGTTGTGTCACGGTGTGATCGCGGGCCGGGGTTGTATCATGGTGTGATCGCGGGCCGGGGTTGTATCACGGTGTCATCGCGGGCCAGTGTTGTGTCACAGTGTGATCGCGGGCCGGGGTTGTATCACGGTGTGATCGCGGGCCGGGGCTGTGTCACGGTGTGATCGCGGGCCGGGGTTGTATCACGGTGTGATCGCGGGCCAGTGTTGTGTCACGGTGTGATCGCGGGCCGGGGTTGTATCACGGTGTGATCGCGGGCCAGTGTTGTGTCACGGTGTGATCGCGGGCCGGGGTTGTATCACGGTGTGATTGCGGGCCGGGGCTGTGTCACGTTGTGGGGTTTGGTTTTGTTGCATAGGTTGTCTTATGGTCTTAAAGTGTGATCGTGGTCTGAGACTGTGTCACGGTGAGGGATCACAGTCCGGGACTGTGTCACGGTGTGATCGCGGGCCGGGACTGTGTCGCAGTGTGATCGCGGGCCAGTGTTGTGTCACGGTGTGACCGCGGGCCGGGGTTGTATCACGGTGTGATCGCGGGCCGGGGCTGTGTCACGGTGTGATCGCGGGCCGGGGCTGTGTCACGGTGTGATCGCGGGCCGGGGCTGTGTCACGGTGTGCTCGCGGGCCGGGGCTGTGTCCCAGTGTGATCGCGGGCCAGTGTTGTGTCACTGTGTGATCGCGGGCCGGGGCTGTGTCACGGTGTGATCGCGGGCCGGGGCTGTGTCACGGTGTGATCGCGGGCCGGGGCTGTGTCACGGTGTGCTCGCGGGCCGGGGCTGTGTCGCGTTGTGATCGCGGGCCGGGACTGTGTCGCGGTGTGATCGCGGACCGGGACTGTGTCGCGGTGTGATCGCGGGCCAGTGTTGTGTCACGGTGTGATCGCGGGCCGGGACTGTGTCCCGGTGTGATCATGGGCTTGGACTGTGTCACGGTGTGATCGCGGGCCGGGACTGTGTCACGGTGTGATCACGGGCCGGGGCTGTGTCACGGTGTGATCGCGGGCCGGGGTTGTATCACAGTGTGATCGTGGGCCAGTGTTGTGTCACGGTGTGATCGCGGGCCGGGGTTGTATCGCGGTGTGATCGCGGGCCGGGTCTGTGTCCCAGTGTGATCGCGGGCCGGGGCTGTGTCCCAGTGTGATCGCGGGCCAGTGTTGTGTCACGGTGTGATTGCGGGCCGGGGCTGTGTCACGTTGTGGGGTTTGGTTTTGTTGCATAGGTTGTCTTATGGTCTTAAAGTGTGATCGTGGTCTGAGACTGTGTCACGGTGAGGGATCACAGTCCGGGACTGTGTCACGGTGTGATCGCGGGCCGGGACTGTGTCGCGGTGTGATCGCGGGCCAGTGTTGTGTCACGGTGTGATCGCGGGCCGGGGTTGTATCATGGTGTGATCGCGGGCCGGGGTTGTATCACGGTGTGATCGCGGGCCAGTGTTGTGTCACGGTGTGATCGCGGGCCGGGGTTGTATCACGGTGTGATCGCGGGCCGGGGCTGTGTCACGGTGTGATCGCGGGCCGGGGTTGTATCCCGGTGTGATCGCGGGCCAGTGTTGTGTCACGGTGTGATCGCGGGCCGGGGTTGTATCACGGTGTGATCGCGGGCCAGCGTTGTGTCACGGTGTGATCGCGGGCCGGGGTTGTATCACGGTGTGATCGCGGGCCGGGACTGTGTCACGGTGTGATCGCGGGCCGGGGCTGTGTCACGGTGTGATCGCGGGCCGGGGCTGTGTCACGGTGTGATCGCGGGCCGGTGCTGTGTCACGGTGTGATCGCGGGCCGGGGCTGTGTCACGGTGTGATCGCGGGCCGAGGCTGTGTCACGGTGTGATCGCGGGCCGGGACTGTGTCACGGTGTGATCGCGGGCCGGGGATGTGTCACGGTGTGATCGCGGGCCGGGGCTGTGTCACGGTGTGCTCGCGGGCCGGGGCTGTGTCGCGTTGTGATCGCGGGCCGGGACTGTGTCGCGGTGTGATCGCGGACCGGGACTGTGTCGCGGTGTGATCGCGGACCGGGACTGTGTCGCGGTGTGATCGCGGGCCAGTGTTGTGTCACGGTGTGATCGCGGGCCGGGACTGTGTCCCGGTGTGATCATGGGCTTGGACTGTGTCACGGTGTGATCGCGGGCCGGGACTGTGTCACGGTGTGATCACGGGCCGGGGCTGTGTCACGGTGTGATCGCGGGCCGGGACTGTGTCACGTTGTGGGGTTTGGTTTTGTTGCATAGGTTGTCTTATGGTCTTAAAGTGTGATCGTGGTCTGAGACTGTGTCACGGTGAGGGATCACAGTCCGGGACTGTGTCACGGTGTGATCGCGGGCCGGGGCTGTGTCACGGTGTGATCGCGGGCCGGGGTTGTATCACAGTGTGATCGTGGGCCAGTGTTGTGGCACGGTGTGATCGCGGGCCGGGGTTGTATCGCGGTGTGATCGCGGGCCGGGTCTGTGTCCCAGTGTGATCGCGGGCCGGGGCTGTGTCCCAGTGTGATCGCGGGCCAGTGTTGTGTCACGGTGTGATTGCGGGCCGGGGCTGTGTCACGTTGTGGGGTTTGGTTTTGTTGCATAGGTTGTCTTATGGTCTTAAAGTGTGATCGTGGTCTGAGACTGTGTCACGGTGAGGGATCACAGTCCGGGACTGTGTCACGGTGTGATCGCGGGCCGGGACTGTGTCGCGGTGTGATCGCGGGCCAGTGTTGTGTCACGGTGTGATCGCGGGCCGGGGTTGTATCATGGTGTGATCGCGGGCCGGGGTTGTATAAAGGTGTGATCGCGGGCCGGTGTTGTGTCACGGTGTGATCGCGGGCCAGGGTTGTATCACGGTGTGATTGCGGGCCGGGGCTGTGTCACGGTGTGATCGCGGGCCGGGGTTGTATCACGGTGTGATCGCGGGCCAGTGTTGTGTCACGGTGTGATCGCGGGCCTGGGTTGTATCACGGTGTGATCGCGGGCCAGTGTTGTGTCACGGTGTGATCGCGGGCCGGGGTTGTATCACGGTGTGATCGCGGGCCGGGGTTGTATCACGGTGTGATCGCGGGCCGGGGTTGTATCACGGTGTGATCGCGGGCCAGTGTTGTGTCACGGTGTGATCGCGGGCCGGGGCTGTGTCACGGTGTGATCGCGGGCCAGTGTTGTGTCACGGTGTGATCGCGGGCCGGGGTTGTATCACGGTGTGATCGCGGGCCGGGACTGTGTCACGGTGTGATCGCGGGCCGGGGCTGTGTCACGGTGTGATCGCGGGCCGGGACTGTGTCACGGTGTGATCACGGGCCGGGGCTGTGTCCCAGTGTGATCGCGGGCCGGGTCTGTGTCACGGTGTGATCGCGGGCCGGGTCTGTGTCACGGTGTGATCACGGGCCGGGGCTGTGTCCCAGTGTGATCGCGGGCCGGGGTTGTATCACGGTGTGATCGCGGACCGGGGTTGTGTCGCGGTGTGATCGCGGGCCGGGGTTGTATCGCGGTGTGATCGCGGGCCGGGGTTGTATCGCGGTGTGATCGCGGGCCGGGGCTGTGTCGCGGTGTGATCGCGGGCCGGGGCTTTGTCACGGTGTGATCGCGGGCCGGGACTGTGTCGCGGTGTGATCGCGGGCCAGGGTAGTATCACGGTGTGATCGCGGGCCGGGACTGTGTCGCGGTGTGATCGTGGGCCGGGACTGTGTCACGGTGTGATCGCGGGCCGGGACTGTGTCCCAGTGTGATCGCGGGCCAGTGTTGTATCACGGTGTGATCGCGGGCCAGGGTTGTATCACGGTGTGATCGCGGGCCGGGACTGTGTCACGGTGTGATCGCGGGCCGGGACTGTGTCACGGTGTGATCGCGGGCCGGGGCTGTGTCACGGTGTGATCGCGGGCCGGGGCTGTGTCACGGTGTGATCGCGGGCCGGGGCTGTGTCACGGTGTGATCGCGGGCCGGGACTGTGTCACGGTGTGATCGCGGGCCGGGACTGTGTCACGGTGTGATCGCGGGCCGGGACTGTGTCCCGGTGTGATCGCGGGCCGGGACTGTGTCACGGTGTGATCGCGGGCCGGGGCTGTGTCACGGTGTGATCGCGGGTCGGGGCTGTGTCGCGGTGTGATCGCGGGCCGGGACTGTGTCGCGGTGTGATCGTGGGCCGGGGTTGTATCGCGGTGTGATCGCGGGCCAGGGTTGTATCACGGTGTGATCGCGGGCCAGTGTTGTGTCACGGTGTGATCGCGGGCCGGGACTGTGTCCCAGTGTGATCGCGGGCCGGGACTGTGTCACGGTGTGATCGCGGGCCGGGGCTGTGTCGCGGTGTGATCGCGGGCCGGGGCTGTGTCGCGGTGTGATCGCGGGCCGGGACTGTGTCGCGGTGCGATCGTGGGCCGGGGTTGTATCGCGGTGCGATCGCGGGCCGGTGTTGTATCGCGGTGTGATCGCGGGCCGGGACTGTGTCGCGGTGTGATCGCGGGCCGGGGCTGTGTCGCGGTGTGATCGCGGGCCGGGGCTGTGTCGCGGTGTGATCGCGGGCCGGGGTTGTGTCACGGTGTGATCGCGGGCCGGGGTTGTGTCGCGGTGTGATCGCGGGCCGGGACTGTGTCGCGGTGTGATCGCGGGCCGGGGCTGTGTCACGGTGTGATCGCGGGCCGGGACTGTGTCACGGTGTGATCGCGGGCCGGGGCTGTGTCACGGTGTGATCGCGGGCCGGGACTGTGTCACGTTGTGGGGTTTGGTTTTGTTGCATAGGTTGTCTTATGGTCTTAAAGTGTGATCGTGGTCTGAGACTGTGTCACGGTGAGGGATCACAGTCCGGGACTGTGTCACGGTGTGATCGCGGGCCGGGGCTGTGTCACGGTGTGATCGCGGGCCGGGGTTGTATCACAGTGTGATCGTGGGCCAGTGTTGTGTCACGGTGTGATCGCGGGCCGGGGTTGTATCGCGGTGTGATCGCGGGCCGGGTCTGTGTCCCAGTGTGATCGCGGGCCGGGGCTGTGTCCCAGTGTGATCGCGGGCCAGTGTTGTGTCACGGTGTGATTGCGGGCCGGGGCTGTGTCACGTTGTGGGGTTTGGTTTTGTTGCATAGGTTGTCTTATGGTCTTAAAGTGTGATCGTGGTCTGAGACTGTGTCACGGTGAGGGATCACAGTCCGGGACTGTGTCACGGTGTGATCGCGGGCCGGGACTGTGTCGCGGTGTGATCGCGGGCCAGTGTTGTGTCACGGTGTGATCGCGGGCCGGGGTTGTATCATGGTGTGATCGCGGGCCGGGGTTGTATCACGGTGTGATCGCGGGCCAGTGTTGTGTCACAGTGTGATCGCGGGCCGGGGTTGTATCACGGTGTGATCGCGGGCCGGGGCTGTGTCACGGTGTGATCGCGGGCCGGGGTTGTATCACGGTGTGATCGCGGGCCAGTGTTGTGTCACGGTGTGATCGCGGGCCGGGGTTGTATCACGGTGTGATCGCGGGCCAGTGTTGTGTCACGGTGTGATCGCGGGCCGGGGTTGTATCACGGTGTGATCGCGGGCCGGGGTTGTATCACGGTGTGATCGCGGGCCGGGGTTGTATCACGGTGTGATCGCGGGCCAGTGTTGTGTCACGGTGTGATCGCGGGCCGGGGCTGTGTCACGGTGTGATCGCGGGCCAGTGTTGTGTCACGGTGTGATCGCGGGCCGGGGTTGTATCACGGTGTGATCGCGGGCCGGGACTGTGTCACGGTGTGATCGCGGGCCGGGGCTGTGTCACGGTGTGATCGCGGGCCGGGGCTGTGTCACGGTGTGATCGCGGGCCGGGACTGTGTCACGGTGTGATCACGGGCCGGGGCTGTGTCCCTGTGTGATCGCGGGCCGGGTCTGTGTCACGGTGTGATCGCGGGCCGGGTCTGTGTCACGGTGTGATCACGGGCCGGGGCTGTGTCCCAGTGTGATCGCGGGCCGGGGTTGTATCACGGTGTGATCGCGGACCGGGGTTGTGTCGCGGTGTGATCGCGGGCCGGGGTTGTATCGCGGTGTGATCGCGGGCCGGGGTTGTATCGCGGTGTGATCGCGGGCCGGGGCTGTGTCGCGGTGTGATCGCGGGCCGGGGCTTTGTCACGGTGTGATCGCGGGCCGGGACTGTGTCGCGGTGTGATCGCGGGCCAGGGTTGTATCACGGTGTGATCGCGGGCCGGGACTGTGTCGCGGTGTGATCGTGGGCCGGGACTGTGTCACGGTGTGATCGCGGGCCGGGACTGTGTCCCAGTGTGATCGCGGGCCAGTGTTGTATCACGGTGTGATCGCGGGCCAGGGTTGTATCACGGTGTGATCGCGGGCCGGGACTGTGTCACGGTGTGATCGCGGGCCGGGACTGTGTCACGGTGTGATCGCGGGCCGGGGCTGTGTCACGGTGTGATCGCGGGCCGGGGCTGTGTCACGGTGTGATCGCGGGCCGGGGCTGTGTCACGGTGTGATCGCGGGCCGGGACTGTGTCACCGTGTGATCGCGGGCCGGGACTGTGTCACGGTGTGATCGCGGGCCAGGACTGTGTCCCAGTGTGATCGCGGGCCGGGACTGTGTCACGGTGTGATCGCGGGCCGGGGCTGTGTCACGGTGTGATCGCGGGTCGGGGCTGTGTCGCGGTGTGATCGCGGGCCGGGACTGTGTCGCGGTGTGATCGTGGGCCGGGGTTGTATCGCGGTGTGATCGCGGGCCAGGGTTGTATCACGGTGTGATCGCGGGCCAGTGTTGTGTCACGGTGTGATCGCGGGCCGGGACTGTGTCCCAGTGTGATCGCGGGCCGGGACTGTGTCACGGTGTGATCGCGGGCCGGGGCTGTGTCGCGGTGTGATCGCGGGCCGGGGCTGTGTCGCGGTGTGATCGCGGGCCGGGACTGTGTCGCGGTGTGATCGTGGGCCGGGGTTGTATCGCGGTGCGATCGCGGGCCGGGGTTGTATCGCGGTGTGATCGCGGGCCGGGACTGTGTCGCGGTGTGATCGCGGGCCGGGGCTGTGTCGCGGTGTGATCGCGGGCCGGGGCTGTGTCACGGTGTGATCGCGGGCCGGGGTTGTGTCACGGTGTGATCGCGGGCCGGGGTTGTGTCACGGTGTGATCGCGGGCCGGGACTGTGTCGCGGTGTGATCGCGGGCCGGGGCTGTGTCGCGGTGTGATCGCGGGCCGGGACTGTGTCACGGTGTGATCGCGGGCCGGGGTTGTATCACGGTGTGATCGCGGGCCGGGGTTGTGTCACGGTGTGATCGCGGGCCAGTGTTGTATCACGGTGTGATCGCGGGCCGGGACTGTGTCACGGTGTGATCGCGGGCCAGTGTTGTATCACGGTGTGATCGCGGGCCGGGACTGTGTCACGGTGTGATCGCGGGCCGTGACTGTGTCGCGGTGTGATCGCGGGCCGGGACTGTGTCGCGGTGTGATCGCGGGCCGGGCTTGTGTCACGGTGTGATCGCGGGCCGGGGTTGTGTCACGGTGTGATCGCGGGCCGGGGTTGTATCACGGTGTGATCATGGGCCGGGGCTGTGTCCCAGTGTGATCGCGGGCCGGGACTGTGTCGCGCTGTGATTGCGGGCCGGGGCTGTGTCCCAGTGTGATCGCGGGCCGGGACTGTGTCACGGTGTGATCGCGGGCCGGGACTGTGTTACGGTGTGATCGCGGGCCGGGACTGTGTCACGGTGTGATCACGGGCCAGTGTTGTGTCACGGTGTGATTGCGGGCCGGGGCTGTGTCACGTTGTGGGGTTTGGTTTTGTTGCATAGGTTGTCTTATGGTCTTAAAGTGTGATCGTGGTCTGAGACTGTGTCACGGTGAGGGATCACAGTCCGGGACTGTGTCACGGTGTGATCGCGGGCCGGGACTGTGTCGCAGTGTGATCGCGGGCCAGTGTTGTGTCACGGTGTGACCGCGGGCCGGGGTTGTATCACGGTGTGATCGCGGGCCGGGGCTGTGTCACGGTGTGATCATGGGCTTGGACTGTGTCACGGTGTGATCGCGGGCCGGGGCTGTGTCCCAGTGTGATCGCGGGCCAGTGTTGTGTCACGGTGTGATTGCGGGCCGGGGCTGTGTCACGTTGTGGGGTTTGGTTTTGTTGCATAGGTTGTCTTATGGTCTTAAAGTGTGATCGTGGTCTGAGACTGTGTCAAGGTGAGGGATCACAGTCCGGGACTGTGTCACGGTGTGATCGCGGGCCGGGACTGTGTCGCAGTGTGATCGCGGGCTAGTGTTGTGTCACGGTGTGACCGCGGGCCGGGGTTGTATCACGGTGTGATCTCGGGCCGGGGCTGTGTCACGGTGTGATAATGGGCTTGGACTGTGTCACGGTGTGATCGCGGGCCGGGACTGTGTCACGGTGTGATCGCAGGCCAGTGTTGTGTCACGGTGTGATCGCGGGCCGGGGTTGTATCACGGTGTGATCGCGGGCCGGGACTGTGTCACGGTGTGATCCCGGGCCAGTGTTGTGTCACGGTGTGATCGCGGGCCGGGGTTGTATCACGGTGTGATTGCGGGCCAGGGCTGTGTCACGGTGTGATCGCGGGCCGGGGCTGTGTCGCGGTGTGATCGCGGGCCGGGACTGTGTCACGGTGTGATCGCGGGCCGGGACTGTGTCGCGGTGTGATTGCGGGCCGGGACTGTGTCACGGTGTGATCGCCGGCCGGGACTGTGTCGCGGTGTGATCGCGGGCTGGGGCTGTGTCACGGTGTGATCATGGGCTTGGACTGTGTCACGGTGTGATCGTGGGCCAGTGTTGTATCACGGTGTGATCGCGGACCGGGGTTGTATCACGGTGTGATCGCCGGCCGGGACTGTGTCACGGTGTGATCGCGGGCCGGGGCTGTGTCACGGTGTGATCATGGGCTTGGACTGTGTCACGGTGTGATCGTGGGCCAGTGTTGTATCACGGTGTGATCGCGGTCCGGGGTTGTATCACGGTGTGATCGCGGGCCAGTGTTGTATCACGGTGTGATCGCGGGCCGGGACTGTGTCACGGTGTGATCGCGGGCCGGGACTGTGTCACGGTGTGATCGCGGGCCGGGACTGTGTCGCGGTGTGATCGCGGGCCAGTGTTGTATCACGGTGTGATCGCGGGCCGGGACTGTGTCACGGTGTGATCGCGGACTGGGGCTGTGTAACGGTGTGATCGCGGGCCGGGGCTGTGTCTCGTTGTGGGGTTTGGTTTTGTTGCATAGGTTGTTGATGGTGCCACACTTGGAATGCTGTGTACAGTTTTGGTCAACCTGTTTCTGGAACAATGTTTAAACTAGAACGAATGCAGAGATTATAAGGATGTTGCAAGGATTAGAGGGCCTGAATTCTAAGGAGTGTTTGGCCATCTAACTTCTTAAACTTTGGAATTTAGGAGAATGAGGATTGACCTTATGGAATTGTTTAAAATTATGAAATGCTTGAGCAAGGTGGATGGTAACAATCTTTTCTTCAGGGTACGGGAGTCCAAACTGGGGAACACTAATTTAGGGTGTAGGGGAAAGAGTTAAAAGTGACCTGAGGGGCATCGTTCTTAATGCAGAGGGCGGCGAATACATGGAACGAACTGTTTGAGGCAGGTTCTTAATGCAGAGGGCAGCGAATACATGGAACGAACTGTTTGAGGCAGGTTCTTAATGCAGAGGGCAGCGAATACATGGAACGAACTGTTTGAGGCAGGTACAATAATTTCATTTAAGAATCACTTGGATAGGTACATGAAGGGATTGACGGTGGGATATGGGTTAAACACAGGAATTTGGGACTTGCTGATTGAGCACCTGATTGCTATGGACTCAACAGGCTGAAGGGCCTGTATCTATCCTGTATTGCTTTATGATTCCATGTGGCCAAGGTACTATGTAATTTGTCATTTATGTTAATGAACTGGAAGAGAATGTAGCTGGCATGTAGATAGGTGAAACCAAACAGTGGTACAGCAGACTGTGATGAAAGGTTTTCTGAAGTTACAACAGGATGCAAATCAGCTGGGAAAATGGGAAGAGAATGGCAGATGAAATTTATGGTGGACCTGCAGAACGATGCCAAGACAGGACATAGAGAGTGAATGGCAGGGTCCAGGAGGGTTTAATTGAACAGTGAGACCTAAGGTACAGGTACATAGTTCTCCGAAAGTGGAACTGTAGTGTTCCTCACTTCAGTGTGATCCTGTTGTGTGCTGCCTTGTTCTGTCATCTGTCATGCATAGTGGCTTTCACATTCCCTTCCTCTTGTTCTCTCTCAGTTACTCTCTGCTTACAATCTATCTCTAATCTCTCTCTCACATGCCCTCTCCCTCAGCTTTTCTCTCACTTGTCCGGCTATATTTTTCTTCTTCTCCTCTCTCCCCCCTCTCTCTCCCCCCTCTCTCTCCCCCCTCTCTCTCCCCCCTCCCCTCTCCCCACTCCCCTCTCTCCCCCTCTTCCCCTCTCTATCGCTTCTCCCTCTCTCCCCCTCTCTCCCCTCTCTCCCCCTCTCTCCCCCTCTCTCCCCCTCTCTCCCCCTCTCTCCCCCTCTCTCCCCTCTCCCCCTCTCCCCCTCTCCCCCTCTCCCCCTCTCTCCCCCTCTCTCCCCCTCTCTCCCCCTCTCTCCCCCTCTCTCCCCCTCTTCTCCCCCTCTCCTCCCCTCTCCTCCCCTCTCCTCCCCTCTCCTCCCCTCTCCTCCCCTCTTCTTCCCTCTCCTCCCCACTCCTCCCCTCCCTCTCCCCTCCCTCTCCCCCCTCCCTCTCTCACCTCTCTCCCCCCTCCCCCCATCCTCTCTCCCCCCTCTCCATCTCTCTCCACCTCAGGCTTTTCCTCATCCCACATTTCTCTTGTACATATTTTCATGCCCTTTCTCGTGTGTATTCTCTCTCTCTCCCTCCCTCCCCCTCCCCCTCCCCACCCCAACATTCCTCCTCTCATGTTCTCCCTCTCTGCTTACTCTCCCCCGTGGTCGGTCTTCATCTTTTACAACGTCATTCTCTTGCACATGCTCTCCCTTATGCTGTAACACTTACTGTCTTCTTTGTCCCTTAGCTGATGACTGGTGAATGGCAGCCTCCTGTGGATGCTGATATTCATGGCCCACCTCCGAATAACAATATTCTGGGTCACGCGGTCAACCGGATCACTGAGATTGCCCATCCGGCCAAAGAACCAAGTCCACCACCACAGTTCCCCCCGTTCCCATCAAGGCCTGCATACTGGGCAAATTGCATGCAGGCAAAACCACCTGCCTGAAGCACCTAGCAGAAGGTAAGCTCCGAGTCAGGAGGGTGGGGTGCCCAACACTCCCAGATCAGTGCACTGTGTATCAACAGACCATGCATTGAGTCCGCCACCCTTCGTGATGGGCTGCTCACCAGAAGATTAATCACTCTCCTTTGTCTTTACCTACCCCCGAGGAGGACAATCCCCTCCCATAGACAGTCTCCCCCATACAGTGATTCCTTCACTTTTATAAAATTGTAACCTCTCAGATTGTACACGCCATTCCTGAACTTATGAAGTCAAGTGTCCAATTTGCCTTCTTCAATATGTCACTACCTGTGCTTCCCACTTCAATGATCTGTGGACATTTGTCACAGATTCTTTGTCCTTGTGTCCCTTTGTTCCTCAATAATCCTTAGTGTTATTCTTTGTAACTCCAAAACTTAAAACAAATTGAAAGGGAAAGATGGGAGAGCCAAGGAGAACATGCACACTTAGTTTCATTTTCTTTAGTAAGGTGCACACATGACAGGGTGGCATGATGACGTATGCCATTCACGTACTTTTACATACAACGTGTAATGAATTATGTAAACAACAAAGTTTGCTCAAACAGTAAATTTACAATATTATTCAAATATTAAATCCACAACGCTTCTGCTTGTTTAGCTATAAACTCTGATTCAATGTCGAGAGCATCCCTCTTGTTAGGAAAGATGTTATCCCGCAAGAGTAAGAAATCCTCCACAGCGATTAAAACTTTAGGCTTGAATGGGACCATTTACAATTTACTATACTGTGGATGTCTATACCTGGTGTTATTTGAATAATCAAACTTCTAAACAAACTGTGTGCTTTTCCAGCCAGTGACACTCAGTAAAACTGGCACCTGCTTTTCACTGAAATGCTGCTCAGTTCACGCAGGATACATATTTCATTTATCACACATCAAATGTGTCCATCTTTCCAATGTAGCCAGTTATTTCTGCTTTTTAAATTTATTATTATTATCACCCACTACTCGGCCTTTATGATCCAGTGAATTTTGTTAATCTTCTGCCTTTTTTAACTCTGTCCTCTTGTGAAGAAAGCATGTTGTGCTTTTTTTCAAACTTCAATATCTGACTGTACTTCAACAGGTAGGTAGTCATCTTGGATTTGCTTTAAAACTTACTCATCACTACTGTTGTTTTGTAACTCCAAAACATAAAACTAATTGAAAAGAAAAGACAGAAATGCCCAGAAAAACGTGTACACTCAGTTTTTTTTTCTTTAGTAAGGGAGCACATATGATGTGGTGGCTTAATGATGTATGCCATTCACAACTTTTATATATAACCCGTAATGAATAATATAAACTACAAAGAATGCTTAATCAAAGAATATATTTAGAATATTACTCAAGTATTACTGGAATATTAAATATACAAAACCTAACAGTCTAAGGCACTCTCCTATTTCAAGCAGTGTGGTCGCGCTGATACGCAACGAGTGAAAGCAACACACAGAGTTGAGCAGGGTCTGGTTGAACTGTTTACTGTTTCAATCTGCGTGCGCTTAAGTGCCCACTCCCAGCATCCCCCACTCCTTGCAGGGCAGAAGTGATGTCAGCTTCCAGGCCGAGGTCTGCCCCGCACTCAGAGCCCCCTCGGTTGCCGCTGGCTGCGGACTTGCCCTTGACTGCTGGAGCCGGTTCACTTGCCGTGTGGGCGAGCTGCCACATGACCCCCCCCCCCCCCCCCCCCAGAACCGGCACTAGGAGGTGCAGAGTCCACAGTTAGTTCTTTCAGGTTGCTGGTCTCATCGTTGTGGGGGTGGCACCGCAGCCCGGCGTTCAAGGTCTAGATGCACCGGTTTGAGACGGTCAATGGTAAAAGTCTCTTCACGACTGCAGATGTCAAGAACGCAGGTTGTCCTATTATGACGCACCACCTTGTGGAGTCCCTCGTATGGTCACTGCAGAGATGGTCTGTGCACGTCTCGGCGAACGAAAACATACTTGCTCTGTTGTAGGTCCTTGGGCACGAAAGAGGGTATTGTTCCGTGATGGGGCGTCGGGACTGGGACAAGTGTTCCAAGCGGCTCCCGGAGTTTAGTTAGAACAGCCGTAGGTGTGTCCTCCTGGCCACGGGGTGCTGGCACAAACTCACTGGGAACTGTAAACAAGTTCGGCCAGTGATGCGGCCAGGTCCTCCTTGGGTGCTGTGCGGATGCTGAGCAGCACCCAGGGGAGTTTGTCAACCCAGTCTGGCCCTCGGAGGCGTGCCATCAGGGCTGACTTCAAGTGCCTGTGGAAACGTTCCACCAGGCCGTTGGACTGTGGGTGGTAAGCAGTCGATCGGTGGAGCTGGGTTCCGAGGAGTTGTGCCAGTGCAGACCACAAAGCCGATGTGAACTGCACACCCCTGTCTGAAGTGATGTGGGCTGGGAGTCCGAACTGTGCCACCCAGGAGGTAATCAGGGCTCTGCTGCATGTCTCCATGGGCATGTCAGCGAGTGGAATAGCTTCCGGCTACCTCGTGAACCTGTCCACCATGGTGAACCTGTCCACCATGGTGAACAGGTATCTCACTCCTCTCGAAACCGGCAGTGGGCCGACGATGTCCACATGGACATGTTCAAACCTCCTATGTGTCGGCTGGTAGGGTTGCAGTGGGGTGCTCACGAGCCTCTGGATTTTGGAGGTTTGACAGTGAGTGCATGTCCTGGCCCAGTGCCCGACCTGCTTGTGTAGGCCGTGCCACACAAACCTGTCTGCGATCAGCCGGATGGTCACCCAGATGGAAGGGTGGGCTAAACCGTGCAAGGCGTCAAAAACACGGTGCCTCCAAGCGGTTGGGACAATGGGCCGAGGTTGCCCGGTGGACGCATCGCAAAGGAACTCATTACCTTCGGTCCAATGGGTATGTCTTCGAGGCGGAGTCCTGAGTCTGCGGTTCGGTACGCAGGCAACTCGCTGTCCAGTTATTGTGCCTTAGCTAACGCCGCATAATCCACCCCCGGAGACAGAGAGTGCCCTGATTGGACGGAGGGGTGTGACAGCACGTCGGCTACCACGTTGTTCTTCCCAGAGATGTGCTTGATCGTGGTGGTAAACTCCAAGATGTGCGACAGGTGGCGTTGCCGGCGGCCAAACCACGGGTCCGACACTTCGGCAAACACGAAAGTGAGGGGCTTGTGGTCTGTGAAGACCGTGAACTCCCTGCCTTCCAGGAAATACCTGGAGTGCTGAATGGCAAGGTACAGGGCCAGCAGCTCCCTGTCAAAAGCGCTGTACTTCAGTTCCGGGGCTCGTAGGTGCCGGCTGAAAAAAGCGAGCGGCTTCTGCTGGCCTTCGATGAGCTGCTCGAGCTCGCCGCCAACTGCCACGTCGGAGGCATCCACAGTGAGGGCAGTGGACCAGGAGAGTGGTGTTTGCTGGCATGTTCTTGGCTTGCTCGAAAGCTGTCATCGCCTCCTCTGTCCAGGTGACCTCTTTGACCTTGCCAGACATGAAGCTGAAAAGGGGCCGCATGATCCGGGCTGCTGAGGGCAGGAAACGGTGGTAACAGTTAACCATCCTAACAAATTCCTGCAGGCCTTTATCAGTGCTGGGTCTGGCGAATTGGCGGATGGCTTCAACTTTTGTCGGCAGGGGCACAGCTCCATGATGGTCCAATCGGTGTCCCAAGAAGTCGATGGCGAGTAGGCCGAACTGGCTCTTGGCGGGGTTGATAGCCAGGTCGTAGTCACTTAGGCGGCTTCAGAGCAGGCGTAAATGTGCTAGATGTTCCTGGTGGGAGCGGCTGGCGATAAGTATGTCATCCAGGTAGATGAACAGAAAGTCCAGATCTCGCCCTACTGCGTCCATCAGGCGCTGGAACGTCTGTGCCACGTTTTTGAGCCCGAACAGCATCCTGAGGAACTCGAACAGGCCAAAGGGGGTAATGAGGGCCATCTTGGGTACATCATCCACGTAGACTGGGATCTGATGATACCCTCGGACCAGGTCAATCTTCAAAAAGATGCGCACCCCATGCAGGTTGGCCGTAAGGTCCTGGATGTGTGGTACCAGATAGCGATCGGACGTGGTGGCATTGTTCAGCCTCCTATCGTCACCGCAAGGTCTCCACCCTCCTGCGGACTTGGACACCATATGGAGTGGGGAGGCCCACGGGCTGTCAGAACACCGCACAATCCCCATCTCCTCCATTTTCTTGATTTCCTCTTTTGCAAGTCGGAGCTTGTTGGGCGTTAGTCTGCAGGCCTGGGCATGAAGGGGAGGTCCCTGTGTGGGGATGTGGTGCATCACGCCATGCTTGGGGTCTGTTGAGGAAAACTGCAGCGTGATGATAGATGCGAACTCCGATAACACTCTGGCGAACTCGTTATCAGAATACATGATGGAGTTCAGGTGTGACGCCGGTAACCTGGCCTCACCAAGGGAGAAAGTCTGGAACGTCTTCGCATTGACCAATCGTCATCCTTTCAAGTCCACGAGCAGGCTGTGCGCGCGGAGGAAGTCTGCACCCAGCAATGGCTGTGATACTGCAGCCAGCGTAAATGTCCATGTAAAGCGGCTGGAACCGAACTGCAAGGGGATGGTTCTTGTACTGTAGGTGCGGATGGTGCTGCTGTTGGCTGCCGTAAGTTCTGGTCCTGTTCTAGTTTGGGTATCGTGGCTCGGGGGGAGGCGGGGTAGGACTCTGATTTCTGCCCCTGTGTCCACCAGGAATCTACGCCCAGAGTGCTTGTCCCTAACACTGGAAAGGATCCCAAGCATTGGAACGGGTACAGAGGAGATTTACCAGGATGCTGCCTGGTGTAGAGAGTATGGATTATGATCAGAGATTAAGGGAGCTAGGGCTTTACTCTTTGGAGAGGAGGAGGATGAGAGGAGACATGATAGAGGTGTACAAGATATTAAGAGGAATAGACAGAGTGGACAGCCAGTGCCTCTTCCCCAGGGCACCACTGCTCAGTACAAGAGGACATGGCTTTAAGGTAAGGGGAGGGAAGTTCAAGGGGGATATTAGAGGAAGGTTTTTCACTCAGAGAGTGGTTGGTGCGTGGAATGCACTGCCTGAGTCAGTGGTGGAGGCAGATACACTAGTGAAATTTAAGAGACTACTAGACAGGTATATGGAGGAATTTAAGGTGGAGGGGTTATATGGGAGGCAGGGTTTGAGGGTCGGCACAATGTGGGCCGAAGGGCCTGTAATATACTGAACTGTTCTATGTTAAACGTAGAGGAGGCTATCACGGTGACCAGCCGCTGTAGCCATCAGCAACAGCTGGTCCTGACGTTTCCCTGGAACGAGTATGGCAGTTGGCAACAGCGGGCCCCGGAACCCCACCTTTGATGATAATAACACCAAGACTCAGAAGTGGTGCCACCCCTTGGTGTAGGTGTTACTTGCTCCGCTGCTGGGGCGTGAGAGGGCTGGGCTTTCGGCCGTGCCGCAGCACTAATTTCGATGGTGGTTCTGCCATTTTGTTTGGCGCACCAAAGCACGTCCGTGCAGGCAGCCTCCCTGCGTGTGTCTCTGAAGTCTTCATCTGCTAGCAGGAGGCGGATGTCTTCTGGCATTTGCTCCAAGAAGATCTGTTCAAAAAGGAGGCAAGGCTTATGGCCGTCTGCCAGTGCTGGCATGTTGCTCATCAGGGCTGATGGTGCGCGGTTGCCCAGGCCGTCCATGTGCAGTAACCGCGTGGCCCATTCACAGCAGGAGAGGCCGAATGTGCGGATTAACAGGGCCTTGAGTGCCTCATACCTGTCTGTTGCCAGGGGCTGATGCAGAAAGTCAATAACGCGGCCTGCTGTCTCCTGGTCGAGGGCACCCACCACGTATTAATACCTGGTGGCATCTGAGACAATTTGCCTGACCTGGAACTGGGCCTCTGCTTGCTCGAACCAGACCAGGGGTTGAGTGGTCCAGAAGGTTGGCAGTTTAAGGGAAACTGCATTCTGCAGAGCCGAGTTATTCATGCTGGGTCCAAACGCCGTTGGACCGTCAGGGTCACCAATGTCTTCGCGCTGATACGCAATGAGTGAAAGTGACACACTGAGTTGAGCAGGGTCTGGTTGAACTGTTTACTGTTTAAATCCGTGCGCGCTTAAGTGCCCACTCCTAGCCTTCCCCGCTCTTTGAGGGGCGGAAGTGATGTCAGCTTCCAGGCCGAGGTCTGCCCCGCATTCAGAGCCCTCTCGGTTGCTGCTGTCTGCAGACTCGCCAGTGGCTGCTGAAGCCGGTTCGCTTGCCACGTGGGCGAGCTGCCACAGCAGGCTTCAATTATACCTGTGCCTAAGAAGATTATGGTAACCTTCCTCAATGACTGTCGTCCAGTAGCACTTGTCTCCACAGTGATGAAGTGTTTTAAGACGTTGGTGATGAAACATATCAACTCCTGCCTGGGAAGCAACTTAGATGTGCTCAAATTTGCCTATTGGCACAACAGGTCCATGACAGATGACATTTCCATCAGACCATATGAGAAATTAGGCCATCTGGCCCGTCGAGTCTGCTCCGTTATTCAATCATGACTGACCCCTTTTTTTCTCTCTCATCCTCAACCCTAGTTACCAGCCTTCTCCCTGTAACCTTTGATGCCATGTTCAATCAAAAACCTATCAATCTGTGCCTTAAGTACACCCAGCGACCCGGCCTCCACAGCTACATGTGGCAACAAATTCCACAAATTCACCACCCTTTGGCTAATAAAATTTCTCAGCATCTCTGTTTTGAAAGTATGCCCCTCTATACTGAGGCTGTGCCCACTTGTCCTAGACTCTCCCAACCATGGGTAACATCCTTTCCACATCTACTCTGTCTAGGCCTTTCAACATTTGAAAGGTTTCAAAGAGATCCCCCCTCATTCTTCTGAATTTCAGTGACTATGGACCCAGAACCATCAAATGTTTCTCGTATGATAACCCTTTCATTCCTGGAATCATCCTTGTGAACCTCCTCTGGATCATCTCCAATGCCAGCACCTCTTTTCTAAGATGAGGGGCCCAAAACTGTTTATAATGCTCAAGGCAAGGCTTCACCAATGCTTTATAAAGCCTCAGCATCACATCCTTCCTCTGAATTGAATTCCTATCTGCTCTTGAGTTTCCCTCTTCCTGCCCTCTTATCTCTCCATGGCCTGGGTCTTTGCTCAAGTCGTCACTTTTATTGTCATTTCAACCATAACTGCTGGTACAGTACACAGTAAAAATGAAAAGTCTTTTCAGGATCATGGTGTTACATGACACAGTACAAAAACTAGACTGAGCTATGTAAAAAACTACACTAGACTGCAGACCTACCCAGGACTGCATAAAGTGCACAAAGCAGTGCAGGTATTGAATGCTGAACTGAAGTCTATGAGCAGCATTCGAACATGGATGTCTTTTTTGTCCAGGTGGGTTAGGGCCAGGTGCCATCACTGTAGTTTCAGTCTACTGGGACGGGCATCCCGAGCAATTCTCAGCATCAGTATGCCTATGTCCATCTCTCTGCTGTTTCTATATCCACTGAGGCTAGCATTGTGAGCTCCCTCCCTAAAATCCTTTTCCACTGCACCTCCATAAACCCTTCTCTTGGAGCTTTCACAGGGCGATCACACAGTTGACCACAGAAGGAGCCAATTCACTCCACCAGTCTGTTCCTGTGCTGCCATAGTGTTCTGAATTCTGCCTTCAGTACCACTCCCGTGCTACCCTGGTGTGACATGGGTTGGGACAGTGGCTCGCTCCACTGACTTCCTGCAGGGATTTGTGGTTGTATCGGGGTAGGGCTTACAGGCCAGCTCAGACCTCAGTTAAGATCATAAAACCATAAAACCCTAAACTATAGGAGCAGAATTAGACCATTTGGCCCATCGAGTCTGCTCTGTCATTTCATCATGGCTGATCCATTTTTTCCCTCAGACTCGATCTCCTGTCTTCCCTCCTCCCTCCCCATATCCCTTCAAGCCCTGAACAATCAATAATCAATAAACCTTTGCCTTAAATAGACATGAAGACTTGGCCTCCATAGCTACCTGTAGCAATGAATTCCACAGATTCACTATTCTCTGGCTAAACAAGTTCCTCCTCAGCTCTGTTCTAAAAGGATACCCCTCTTTCGAGGCTGTGCCCTCTGGTCTTAGATACTGCAACCATACGAAACATCCTCTCCACATCCACTCTATTAAGCCCTTTCACAATTTGATAGGTTTCAATTAGGTCACTCATTCTTTTGAATTCCAATGAATACAGACCTAGAGTCATCAGATGCTCTTCGTATGACAGGCCATTCAATCCTGGAATCACTTTTGTGAACACAAAAATACAACTGCAAATGCTGTGGATCAAAGAATACAAACACAACGCTGGAAGAACTCAGCAGGTCAGGCAGCACCTGTGAGAAAAGAGTAGCCAATGTTTCGGGTCGAGACCCTTCATCAGGAATGGGGGGGAAGAGAGGGCCGAAGCCCAGTAATAGAGATAGGGGAGGGGGAAGGGCTAGAGGTGACAGGTGGAGAACCAATCAGAGGAAGGATGGAGGGGGGATAAGCATGAAAGAACTGTAGAGATAAAGGAGCAGAAAGTTGAAAGGGGAGAGAGGCAGAGAGGGACCTGGGATAGGGGAGGGGGAGGGAATTACCGGAAATTGGAGAATTCAATGTTCATACCACCAGGCTGGAGGCTACCCAGCTGGTAGATGAGGTGTTGCTCCTCCCCAGCCTGGTGGTATGAACATTGAATTCTCCAATTTCCGGTAATTCCCCCCCTCCCCTCCCCTATCCCAGGTCCCTCTCTGCCTCTCTCCCCTTTCAACTTTCTGCTCCTTTATCTCTACAGTTCTTTCATGCTTATCCCCCACCCTTTATCCTTCCTCTGATTGGTTCTCCACCTGGCGCCTCTAGCCCTTCCCCCTCCCCTATCTCTATTACTGGGCTTCGGCCCTCTCTTCCCCCCCATTCCTGATGAAGGGTCTCGGCCCGAAACGTTGGCTACTCTTTTCTCACGGGTGCTGTCTGACCTGCTGAGTTCTTCCAGCGTCATGTACATATCATTTTTGTGAACCTCCTTTGAACCCTCTCCAGTTTTAGCACATCCTTTCCAAGATAAGGGGCCCAAAACTTCTCACAATACTCCAAGTGAGGCCTCACCAGTGCTTTATTAAGTCTCAACATTATATCCTTGCTTTTATATTCTAGTCCTCTGGAAATGAATGCTAACATTGCATTTGTCTTCCTCACCACAGACTTAAACTGCATATTATCCTTTAGGGAATCCTGCACAAACACTCCCAAGTCCCTTTGTGCCTCAGATATTTGCATTTTCTCTTCACTTAGAAAATGGTC
This sequence comes from Hypanus sabinus, assembly GCF_030144855.1. Taxonomy (NCBI): domain Eukaryota; kingdom Metazoa; phylum Chordata; class Chondrichthyes; order Myliobatiformes; family Dasyatidae; genus Hypanus; species Hypanus sabinus. Next base: position 2,888,335 of record NC_082712.1, read on the forward strand.
AGCCCTTTCAGTTCTTCTACAAAAATGCGTGACCATACCTTTCCCAACACAGTATTCCATTCGCCTCATCTGTTTAAGTCTTTCTGCAGCTTTTCTGTTTCCTCAAATCTACCTGAACCTCCACCTATCTTCATATCAGCTGCTAACTATGCAACAAAGCCTTCAATTCCATCACTCAAATCATTGACATATAACGTAAAAAGAATTAGTTCCAATCAGACCTCTGTGGAACACCTCTATTCACTAGCAGCCAACTGGAAAAGGCTCCCTTTATTCCCACTCTTTGATTCCTGCCAATCAGCCACTGTTTTATCCATGCTAGAATCTTTCCCATACTACCATGGGCTTGTAGCTTGTTAAGCAGCCACACTTGTGGCACTTTGTGTAAGGCCTTCTGAAAATCCAACTGCACAACATCAACCGATTGTCCTTTGTCTATGTTGCTTGTTATTTCTTCAAAGAATCCCAACAGATTTGTCAGGCAAGATTTTCCCTTGATGATGACTACACCTTATTTTATTATGTGCCTCCAAATACCCTGCAATCTCATTTTAATAATCAATTTCAACATGTTCCCCACCACTGAAGTTTCCTTTCTTCTGCCTCTCTCCCTTCTTGAAGAATGGAATGACCATTCCAGAATCTAGTGATTCTCGAAAGATCATTATTATTTCCTGCACAATCTCTTCAGCCACCTCTTTCAGAACCGTGGTGTGTACACCATCTGGTCCAGGTGACTTATCTAACTTCATACTTTTCAGTGTCCCAAGAATCTTTTTTCTGGTAATGGAAACTTCACACACTTCATGACACTTAATGTACACATCTCCTCACCTCCACAGCCCTGAATATCCGAGCAATCAATCCAGAGACCCTGGTTCAGGAGGCAGTGCAGGCCTTCAATGTGGGTGAAACTGTGGATCCCGATGTGAGCCACCAGCATGGAGCAGACACACAGACAGTGGTGAGTCGGGGGCATGATCTGCAAGTTCAGAGATGAAACAAAAATTGCAGGGTAGTCGATGGTGCGATGAGTAGTTTTACTGTTTAGGGTCATAGTGATGTGTGGGTGAAATGGGCTGAGAAATGGCAGATGGCGTTTAATCCTGATAAATGTCAGGAGATGCATGTTGGGAGCTTCAATGAGACAGGACACAATTATGTACAGTAGAGTCTTGGGGAGCATTGAGGAACATCACGGTGTACCCCAGTATTATGGCAGTTCAGGTGGAGGAAGTTCACTCCTACAGATTTCACATATCACTACTCAAAAATTTGTTATTCCCATCAGTGACTGAGACAGTCTGAGGATATCCTCAGGGAATCCCTCAAATGTTGCCATAGCATACCACAACTTACCAACCCTAAACCGAAAGCCAGGAAACCCATGTGGTCTTCAAGTCAATTCAAATCAAGTCATTTTTTATTGTCATTTTGACCATAACTGCTGGTGCAGTACATAGTAAAAATGAGGCAACACAAAGTACACTACAGATGCTGTGGTCAAATCAAGACATACAAACAAGCTGGATGAACTCAGCAGGTTGGGCAGCATCCATTGAAAGGAGCAGTCAACGTTTCAGGTCGAGACCCTTCGTCAGAACAGGGTTTTTGTTTTAAAAATGAGACAACATTTTTCAGGACCATGGTGTTACATGACACAGTACAAAAACTAGACTGAACTACATAAAAACAACACAGAAAAAAAAACTACACTAGACTACAGACTTGCCCAGGGCTGTAAAAGTACACAAAACAGTGCAGGCATTACAATAGATAATAAACAAGGCAATAGGGCAGTAAGATGTCAGTCCAGACTCTGGGTATTGGGGAGTCTGATAGCTTGGGGGAAGAAATTGTTACATAGTCTGGTCGTGAGAGCCCGAATGCTTCGGTACCTTTGCCCAGACGGCAGGAGGGAGAAGAATTTGTATGAGGTGTTTGTATGAGGTATGAAGCTGACAGTGATGCAGATGGATGCTTCCCTGGTGTCATGGATTATTGATTACCTGACTGGCAGACCTCAGTACGTGCACTTGCAACACTGTGTGTCAGACAGAGTGGTCAGCAGCACTGGGGCTCCACAGGGGACTGTCCTTTCTCCCTTTCTCTTCACCATCTACACCTTGGACTTCAACTACAACACAGAGTCTTGCCATCTTCAGAAGTTTTCTGATGACTCTGCCATTGTTGGATGCATCAGCAAGGGAGATGAGGCTGAGTACAGGGCTACGGTGGGAAAATTTGTCATATGGTGTGAGCAGAATCATCTGCAGCTTAATGTGAAAAAGACTAAGGAGCTGGTGGTGGACCTGAGGAGGGCTAAGGCACCAGTGACCCCTGTTTCCATCTAAGGGGTCAGTGTGGACATAGTGGAGGATTACAAATACCTGGGGATACGAATGGACAATAAACTGGACTGGTCAAAGAACACTGAGGCTGTCTACAAGAAGGGGCAGAGCTGTCTCTATTTCCTGAGGAGACTGAGGTCCTTTAACATCTGCTGGATGATGCTGAGGATGGTCTATGAGTCTGTGGTGGCCAGTGCTATCATGTTTGCTGTTGTGTGCTGGGGCAACAGGCATAAGGTAGCAGACACCAACAGAATAAACAAACTCATTCAGAAGGCCAGTGATGTTGTGGGGGTGGAACTGGACTCTCTGATGGTGGTGTCTGAAAAGAGGATGCTGTCCAAGTTGCATGCCATCTTGGACAATGACTCCCATCCACTCCATAATGTACTGGTTAGGCACAGGAGTACGTTCAGCCAGAGGCTCATTCCACCGAGATGCAACACTGAGCGTCATAGGAAGTCATTCCTACCTGTGGCCATCAAACTTTACAACTCCTCCATCGGAGTGTCAGAATCCCCGAGCCAATAGGCTAGTCCTGGACTTATTTCCACTTGGCATGATTAACTTATTATTATTTAATTATTTATGGTTTTATATTGCTATATTTCTTCACTATTCTTGGTTGGTGTGGCTGTAACGAAACCCAGTTTGTTATTGATGTTTGATGGTAAGATGAGTTAGGGGATGTATTGTTGCAGATGGAGTTCCGATGCCTGTACAAGCGAGGTTGGGTCACTCTAGGTTTCATAAGGGGAAGTCGGAGTCCAGGCAGATAAGATTTTATTTCGATGCTTGTACAACTGAATCCCAAGGCATTCTAAAGATACATCAAGAGTAGGACGATAATGAGAGAGGGTGGATCCACTCAAGGATAAAGGGAGGAACATTTGCTAGGATGCAGAGAATTTGAGTGAGGTACTTAATTAGTACTTTAAGACTGTAATACAATTTCCCTCAGGATCAATAAAGTATGTCTGTCTGTCTGTCTGTCTGTCTGTCTGTCTGACATAGGAGCAGATTTAGGACATCTAGCCCATCAAGTCTGCTCCATCATTTAATCATGGCTAATCCTTTTCTGTCCTCTCCTCAGCCCCATTCCCAGCCTTCTCACCGTAACCTTTAATGCAGTGTCCAATCAAGAACCTGTCAAGCTCTGCCTTAAGTACATCCACTAACCTGGCCTCCAAAGCTGCCTGTGGTAATAAATTCCACAAATTCACCACCCTCTGGCTAAAGAAATTTCTCTGTAACTCTGTTTTAAATGGCTGCCCCTCTATCCTGAGGCTGTGCCCTCTTGTCCTAGACTCCTCCACCATGGAAAACATCCTTTCCACATCTAATCTGTCTAGGCCTTTCAACATTCGAAAGGTTTCAATGAAATTCGCCCTTATCCTTCTAAATTCCAGTGAGTACAGACCTAGAGCTATAAAAAGTGCCTCATATGATAGCCCTTTCATTGTGAAAACATTGTTGTGAACCCCCTCTGAATCCTCTCCAATGCTAGCACAGTTTTTCTTAGACGAGGAGCCCAGAGTTGTTCATAATACTCAAGGTGAGGGCTCACCAGTGCCTTAAAAAACCTCAGCATCACATCCCTGTTCTTGTATTCCAGACCTCTTGAAATGAATGCTAACATTGCACTTGTCTTCCTCACCATTGACTACCTGCAAGTTAGTCTTTAAGGTGTCGTAGTCTGTCTGTCCGTTTGCATCCTACCTGTTTCCTCAACACTACCTGCCCTTCCCCAACCTTCATGTCATCTGTAAACTTGGCAACAAAGCCATCTCTTCCATCATCTAAACCATTTATATACAGCAGAAAAAGAAGTGGTCCCAACATGGACTACTGTGGAACACAACTAGTCATTGGCAGCCAACCAGCAAAGGATCCTTTTATTCCCACTTGATGCCTCCTATCAATCAGCCAGTGCTGGAAACACATCAGTAACTTACCTGTAGTACCATGGGCTCCTAACTCGGTAAGCAGCCTCATGTGCGGCACCTTCTCAAAGATCTTCTGAAAGTCCAAATATACGACATCCACTGCATTCCCTTTATCTGTCCTTCTTGTAATATACTCAAAGAATTCCAACAGGTTCATTAGGCAAGACTCTCTTTTTAGGAAATCATACTGACTTTGTCCTATCTGTCCTGTGTCACCAAGTACTCCATCACCTCATCCTTAACAATTGATTCCAACATCTTCCCAACCACTGAGGTTAGGCTAACTGGTCTATAATTTCCTTTCTGCTGCCTTCCTCCTTTCTTAAAGAGTGGAGTGACATTTGCAATTTTCCTGTCCTCTGGCACCATGCCAGAGTCCAATGATTTTTGAAAGTTCATTTCTAATGCCTCCACAAGCCACTAATGTCTACCACTGCATCTTTCAGAACCCTATGATGAGGTTTATCTGGTCTAGGTGACTTGTGTGCCCTTAGGTCTTCCAGCTTTTTGAGCACCTTGTAATAGTAACTGCACTCATTTCTTTTCCTTCAACATTTGGCACACTGCTTGTGTCTTCCACAGTGAAGACTGATGCAAAATACTCATTTAGTTCATCTGCCATCTCCTTGGCCTCTGTTACTATTTCTCCAGCCTCATTTTCTAGTTATCCTATATCCACTCTCTTTTCTCTTACTTTTTTAACATTCTTGGAAAAGCTTTTACTCTCCACTTTGTGGTGAAAAAAGCACGACAGCACCCCTTTCACCTCAGATGCTTGAGGAAGTTTGGTATGGACCCCCAGATGCTAAGAACTTTCTACAGGGACACAATTGAGAGCATCCTGACTGGCTGCATCACTGCCTGCTATGGGAACTGTACCTCCCTAATCACAGGATTCTGCAGAGAGTGGTGCGGACAGGCCAGTGCATCTGTAGTTGTGAACTTCCCATGATTCAGGACATTTACTAGGACAGGTGAGTAAAAAGGGCCTGAAGGATCATTGGGGACCCAAGTCACCGCAACCACAAACTATTCCAGCTGCTACCATCCAGGAAATGGTACGGCAGCATAAAAGCCAGGACCAACAGGCTCTGGGACAGCTTCTTCCACCAGGCCATCAGACTGAATAACTAACACTGAATTGAATGTATTCTATGTTACATTGACTGTTCTATTTATTATAAATTACTATGATGGCACATTGCACATTTAGACAGAGGCATAACATAAAGATTTTTACTCTTCATGTATGTGAAGGATGTAAGAAATAAAGTCAATTCAATTCAGTTGATATTTTGTGCTTTCATATTTCATCTTTTCCTTCCTAATGATTCTTTCAGTTGCTCTCTATAGGATTTTCAAAAGCTTCCCAATTCTTTTAAAAGTCCTTTCTTTTGCTTTTACATCAACTTTGACTTCCCTTGTCAGCATGGTTGTACTATTTTGCCATTTGAGTATTTCTTTGTTTTTGGAATACATCTATTCTGCACCTTCCTCACTTTTCAGAGAAACTCATGCCATTGCTGTTCTGCTGTCATCTCTGCCAGCATTTCCTTCCAATTTACTATGGCCAACTCCTCTCTCATACCACTGTAATTTACTTTATTCTATTGAAATACTGCTACATTAGACTTTACTTCCTCCCTATCAAATTTCAAGTTGAACTCAATCATATTGTGATTGAGGCCTTCTGAAAATCTACTACATGACATCCCTCAATTCTTCTTTGTCTATCCTGCTTGTTATTTCTTCAAAGAATTCCAACATGATTTTCCATTAAAGAAAACATGCTGGTTACTTTCTGTTTTATCATGTGCCTCCAAGCATGCCAAAACCATACCCTTAACAGTTGACTCCAACATCTTCCCCAACCACTGAGGTCAGACTAACTGGCCTATAATTTCCTTTCTTCTGCCTCTCTCCCTTCTTGAAGAGCGGAGTTACATTTGCAGTTTTCCATCCTCCCTGAACCATACCAGAATCTAGTGATTCTTGAAAGATCTTAATAATGCCTTCATAATCTCTTCAGCCACCTCTTTCAGAACCCTGGGGTCTAGACCATCTGATCCAGGTGACATACTGTATCTACCTTCAGACCTTTCTGTTTCCCAAGAATCTTCTCCCTAGTAATGTCAACTTTACACACTTCTGCCCCCTGACACTCTCGAATTTCTGGCATACTGCTACTGTTTTCCATAGTGAAGACAGGTGTAAAATACTTATTCAGTTCATCTGCTATTTCCTTGCACCCCATTACTACCTCTCCAGCATCATTTTCCAGGGGTCTGATATCTACTCTCCTGTCTCTTTTATACTTTATGTATCTGAGGAAACATTTGGTATCCTCTTTATATTGGCTAGCTTACTTTCATATTCCATCTCGTCCTTCTTTATGACTTTTTAGTTGCCTTTTATAGGTTTTTAAAGCTTCCCAATCCTCTAACTTCCCACTAATTTTTGCTCTATTATATTCTATTATACATCTCAAGGAAGAAGTATTTTAAAGGAAAGATGACACAATCGTGGTTGTTATGTTGGCTTTGAATTCTCTTGTTAGCCACGGTTGTGTCATCTTTCCTTCAGAATACTTCTTCTTTGAGATGTATATATCCTGTGCCTTCTGAATTGCTCCCAGAAATTCCAGTCATTGCTACTCTGCTATCATCCCTGCTAGAGTTCCATTCCAATTAATTTTGGCCAGCTGCTCTCTCATGCCTCTAATTCCCTTTACTTCACTGTAATGCTGACTTTAGCTTCTCCTTCTCAAATGTCAAGGTGAATTCTATCATATTATGATTATTTGACCCTGACAGTTCTTTTACCTAAAGCTCTCTAATCAGTTCTGGGTCATTGCACAATCCAGAATAGCTGATCCCCTGAGTGGGCTCAACCATGAGCTGCTCTAAAAAGCTGTCTCATAGGCATTCTAGAAATTCCCCCTCTTAGAACCCAGCACCCACCTGATTTTCCCAATCTACCTGCATTTTGAAATCCCCCATGACTATATGTACTTTTGACATGCATTTTCTATCTCCCGTTGTAATTCTTTGACCACAACTTTACTACTGTATGGAAGTTGGTACATAACTCCTGTCAGGATACTTTTGCCCATGTAGTTTCTTGGCTCTACCCACAGTGATTCAGCACTTTCCAATCCTATGTCATATCTGTCCACAGATTTGATTTCATTTTTTACCAACAGGGCCATGCCACACCCTCTACCTAACTGCAAATGTGTATCCTTGGACATTAAGCTCCCAACTATGATTTTCTTTCAGCTATAATTCAGTGATGCCCACAATGTCATATATGTGAATCTGTAACTGTGTCCCAAGTTCATAAGAACGTAAGAAATTGGAGCAGGAGTAGACCGGTCGAGCCTGCTCCGCCATTCAGTAAGATTGTGGCTGATCTGGCCATGGACTCTTCTCCACCTACCTGCCTTTTCCACATAACCCTTAATTCCCCTACTATGCCAAAATCTATCCAACCTTTCTTAAATATATTCTGAGGTAGCCTCCACTGCTTCATTGGCCAGAGAATTCCATAGATTTACCACTCTCTGGGAAAAGCAGTTCCTCCTCATCTCCTTCATAAATCTACTCTACTGAATCTTGAGGCTGTCCCCTAGCTCTAGACTCACCTACCAGTGAAAACAGCATTCCTGCCTCTAATATATTCCTTTCATAATTTTATATTTTCCTATAAGATCTCCTGTCATTCTTCTGAATTTCAGTGAGTACAGTCCCAGTCCTTGTAGTCTAACCCCTTCATCACTGGAATCAACCTGGTGAACCTCCTCTGCTTCCTCAAGTAAGGAACCAGAACAGCATGCAGTACTCCACGTACCCTGTATAAATTGCAGCATAACCTCCCTGCTTTTAAATTCAATCCCTCTAGCAATAAAGGCCAGCATTACATTTGCCTTATTCATAGCTTGCTGCACCTACAAACCGACCTCTTGTGATTCATGTACAAGCACTCCCAGGTACCTCTGCACAGCAGCATGCTGCAATTTTTTACTGTTTAAACACTAATCTGCTTTTACATTTTTCCTTCCAAAGTGGATGACCTCGCATTTACCAACATTGTTCTCCATCTGCCAGACCCTTGCCCACTCACTCAGTCTGTCTATATCTCTCTGCAGACTCTCCATGTCTTCTGCACAATTTGCTTTTCCACTCAAGTTAGTGTCATCTGCAAACTTAGATACACTGCACTCTGTCCCCTCTTCCAGATCGTTAATGTGTATCATGAACAGATGCAACACCGGCAGCACACAGCTCACCACTGATTGCCAACCAAAGTAACACCCATTTATCCCACTCTCTTCTTTCTACTAGTTAGCCAATCCTCTATCCATGCTAATACATCACCCCCAAATCTATGCATCCTTATCTTATGGATAATTCTTTTATGCGGCACCTTATCGAACACCTTCTGGAATTCCAAGTAAATAACATCCATCCGTTCCCCTCTATCTACTGTGCTACTTATAACCTCAAAGAACCCCAGTAAGTTTATCAAACAGGACCTGCCTTTGCTGAATCCATGCTGTGTCTGCGTGATGGATCTGTTCCCAACTTCAGATGTTAAACTAACTGGCTTATGGTTTCCTGCCTTTTGCCTACATCCTTTTTTGAACAGTGGTGTGATACTCGCTGTCTTCCAATCTGCCGGGACCTGCTATCTTTACCTTTTATTCTGACACGCACATTCAAGTTTATTCATCTACCTTATTCCGTAGATAAACTCCTTTAGTCCTGAAGTCACCCTTTTTGATTTTGTCCGCCTTTTACATTGCAGCTCATCTTGTTGAGGATATGCAATAGAAATTCTACAGCACATTACAGGCCCTTCGGCCCACAATATTGTGCAACCATGCAACCTACTCTAGAAACTGTTTAGAATTTCCGTACTGCATTGCCCTGTATTTTTCTAAGCTTCATGTACCTATCTAAGGGGATCTTAAAAGACCCTGTTGAATCCGCTTCTACCACCTTCGCTGGCAGTGCATTCCACGCACTCACCACCCTCTGAGAAAAACTTAACTCTGACATCCCCCTTGTACCTACTTCCAAGCATCTTAAAACTATGCCTCCTTGTATTAACCATTTCAGCCCCTGAAAGATGAGAATGATAATCCATGCATCATTTTGCATCTGTATTTACTCAAAAGATCGACACAGTCTATAAAAGTGAGGCAAATCAGTATCATCTTTGTGGATCCTAAATAGATTACAGAGGAGGAGGTGTTTGCTGTCCCGGGGGGGGCAAATTATGGTGAATAAATCCCCAGGGCCTGACAAGCTGTTCTCTCAGACCCTGTGGGAGGCAAGAGCAAAAATTTCTGGTGCCCTACAAAAGATATTCAATATATCCTTAGTGAGGTACCAGAGGATTGGAGTTTAGCCAGTGTTCTGCTGTTAAGAAAGGCTTAAAATAAACCAGGAAATTATAGGCTGGTCAGCCTGACATCAATAGTAGGAAAGTTATTGGAAAATATCCTAAGGGGCTGGACATATGAATATTTGGATGGACATGGACTGGTTAAGGATAGTCAGCATGAATTCTTTCTTTGCAGGTCATGTCTAATTGATCTTAGAGAGTTTTTGAGGAAGTTACCAGAAAGTTAAGAAGTCAAGGCAGTAGATATTGTGGACATGGACTTCAGCAAAGCAGTTGGCAAAGTCCCGCATGGGAGGCTGGTCCAGAAGTTTCAGTCACTCAGCATTCAAGATAAGGTTATAAATTGTATTAAATTTGGTATTGGGAAATGAACCTGGTCAGGTGTCAGATCTCTCAGTGGGAGAGCATTTTGGAGATAGTGATCATAATTCTATCTCCTTTACAATAGCATTGGAGAGAGATAGGAACAGATAAGTTAGGAAAGCGTTTAATTGGAGTAAGGGAAATTATGAGGCTATCAGGCAGGAAATTGGAAGCTTAGATTGGGCACAGATGTTCTCAGGGAAAAGTACAGAAGAAATGTGGCAAATGTTCAGGGGATATTTGTGTGGAGTTATGCATAGTTATGTTCCAATGAGACAGGAACTGTGGTGTACAAAGGCTGTAATAAATCTAGTCAAGAAGAAAAGAAAAGCTTACAAAAGTTTCAGAGAGATAGGTAATATTAGAGATCTAGGAGATTATAAGGCTGACAAAAAGGAGCTTAAAAAGGAAATTAGGAGAGCCAGAAGGGGCCATGAGAAGGCCTTGGTGGGCAGGATTAAGGAAAACCCGAAGGCATTCTACAAGTATGTGAAGAGCAAGAGGATAAGATGTGTAAGAATAGGACCTATCAAGTGTGACATTGGGAAAGTGTGTATGGAACCGGGGAAGATAATGGAGATACTTAATCAGTTTTCAGTTTCAGTTTATTGTCATTTAGAGACCACAAATGTAATGCAGTTAAAAAATGAGACAACGTTCTCCAGAATTATATCACAAAAGCATTAGACAAAACAGACTACACCAGAAAATCCATATAATGTTTGGTAATTCCCAAATCCAGAGTCTGGAGAGGCTACTGCATATTAATATCGCGCTGCGCTACCATCTTAGTGCATTTCCCAGAAAGGAGCTCCAAAGCTACCAGACAAAACAAGACTACCCAGACACACCAAGTCAAGAGACCAACTCTACCACCCAACAAACCAAAGACTAAAGCTACAAGACCTACACAAAACCACATAGCTATAGTTATAGTTAACATATAGTTACAACAGTGCAGACAATATCATAATTGGTAAAAAAAAAGACCATGGGCACAGTAAAAATAGTCTAAAGATGTTAAAAGACCATAAGTTCGAAAGAAACCACCACACAGATTCCACAAGTCCTCAGTCTCCCAATAGACTCGTCATCCCACGCAGGAGGCAGAAGGGAATACCCCAGCTATGGACTTCCACGGCACCGGACTCAGCCTCGCAGACACAGCATAGAATACTTTACTTTAATATTCACTATATAAAAGGATCTTAGTGATTGTAGTGATGACTTGCAGCAGACTGATAAGCTTGAGCACATAGATGTTAAGAAAGAGGATGTGCTGGAGCTTTTGGAAAGCATCAAACATAGAAAAACATAGAAAATAAGTGCAGGAGTAGGCCATTCGGCCCTTTGAGCCTGCACAGCCATTCAGTATGATCATGGCTGATCATCCAACTCAGAACCCTGTACCTGCTTTCTCTCCATACCCCCTGATCCCTTTAGCCACAAGGGCCATATCTAACTTCCTCTTAAATATAGCCAATGAACTGGCCTCAACTGTTTCCTGTGGCAGAGAATTCCACAGATTCACCACTCTCTGTGTGCAGAAGTTTTACCTCATCTTGGTCCTAAAAGGCTTCCCCTTTATCCTTAAACTGTGACCCATCGTTCTGGACTTCCCCAACATTGGAAACAATCTTCCTGCATCTAGCCTGTCCAATCCCTTTAGAATTTTATACGTTTCAATAAGATCCCCTCCTCAATCTACTAAATTCCAGTGAGTATAAGCCTAGTCGATCCAATCTTTCTTCATATGAAAGTCCTGCCATCCTAGGAATCAATCTGGTGAACCTTCTTTGTACTCCCTCTATGGCAAGAATGTCTTTCCTCAGATTAGGGGACCAAATCTGCACACAATATTCTAGGTGCGGTCTCACCAAGGCCTTGTACAACTGCAGTAGAACCTCCCTGCTCCAGTACTCAAGTCCTTTTGCTATAAATGCCAACATACCATTTGCCTTTTTCGCTGCCTGCTGTACCTGCATGCTCACCTTCAATGACTGGTGTACAATGACACCCAGGTCTCATTGCACCTCCCCTTTTCCTAATCGGCCAGATAATAATCTGATATTCAGATAATAATCTGTTCTCCTGTTCTTGCAACCAAAGTGGATAACCTCACATTTATCCACATTAAATTGCATCTGCCATGAATTTGCCCACTCACCTAACCTATCCAAATCACCCTGCATCCTTTTAGCATCCTCCTCACAGCTAACACCGCCGCCCAGCTTCGTGTCATCTGCAAACTTGGAGATGCTGCATTTAATTCCCTCATCTAAATCATTAATATATATTGTAAACAACTGGAGTCCCAGCACTGAGCCTTGCGGTACCCCACTAGTCACTGCCTGCCATTCTGAAAAGGTCCCATTTACTCCCACTCTTTGCTTCCTGTCTGCCAACCAATTCTCTATCCACATCAATACCATACTCCCAATACCGTGTGCTTTAAGTTTGCACACTAATCTCCTGTATGGGACCTTGTCAAAAGCCTTTTGAAAATCTAAATATACCACATCCACTGGCTCTCCCCTATCCACTCTACTAGTTACATCTTCAAAAAATTCTATAAGATTCATCAGACATGATTTTTCTTTCACAAACCCATGCTGACTTTGTCCGATGATTTCACCTCTTTCCAAATATGCTGTTATCACATCTTTGATAACCGACTCTAGCATTTTCCCCACCACCGATGTCAGACTAACTAGTCTATAATTCCCCGATTTTTCTCTCCCTCTTTTAAAAAGTGGGGTTACATTAGCCATCCTCTAATCCTCAGGAACTAATGCCGAATCTAAGGAGTTTTGAAAAGTTATCAGTAATACATCCACTATTTCTTGGGTTACTTCCTTAAGCACTTTGGGATGCAGACCATCTGGCCCTGGGGATTTATCTGCCTTTAATCCCTTCAATTTACCTAACACCACTTCCCTACTAACATGTATTTCCCTCAGTTCCTCCATCTCACTAGATGCTCGGTCCCTTACTATTTCCAGAAGATTATTTATGTCCTCCTTAGTGAAGACAGAACCAAAGTAGTTATTCAATTGGACTGCCATGTCCTTGTTCCCTATGGCCAATTCACCTGTTTCTGACTGTAAAGGACCTACATTTGTCTTGACCAATCTTTTTCTTTTTACATATCTATAAAAATATCAAGTTGGATAAGACGCCAGGACCAGATGAGATGTACCCCAGGCTCCTGTGAGAGGCGAGGGAGGAGATTGCTGAGCCTCTGGCAATGATCTTTGAATCATCAATGGGGATGGGAGAGGTTCAGGTGGATTGGAGGGTTGCATATGTTGTTCCTTTATTCAAGAAAGGGAGTAGAGATAGCCCAGGAAATTATAGACCAGTGAGTCTTACTTCACTGGTTGGTAAGTTGAAGGAAAAGATCTTGAGAGGCAGGATTTATCAACATTTGGAGAGGTAAAATATGATTAGGAATAGTCAGCATGGCTTTGTCAAGGGCAGGTCGTGCCTTACGAGCCTGATTGAATTTTTTCAGGATGTGAATAAACACATTGATGAAGGAAGAGCTGCAAATGTAGTGTATATGGATTTCAGTAAGGCATTTGATAAGGTTCCCCATGCAAGGCTTATTGAGAAAGTAAGGAGGCATGGGATCCACAGGGACATTGCTTTGTGGATCCAGAACTGGCTTGCCCACAGAAGGCAAAGAGTGGTTGTAGATGGGTCATTTTCTGCATGGAGGTCAGTGACCAATGGTGTGCCTCAGGGATCTGTTCTGGGACCCTTACTCTTCGTGATTTTTTATAAATAGCCTATATGAGAAAGTCGAGGGATGGGTTAGTAAGTTTGCTGATGACACAAAGGTTGGAGGTGTTGTGGATAGTGTGGAGGGCTGTCAGAGGTTACAATGGGATATTGATAGGATGCAAAACTGGGCTGAGAAGTGGCAAATGGAGTTCAACCCAGATAAGTGTGAAATGGTTCATTTTGGTAGGTCAAATATGATGGCAGAATATAGTATTAATGGTAAGACTCTTAGCAGTGTGGAGGATCAGAGGGATCTTGGGGTTTGAGTCCATAGGACGCTCAAAGCAGCTGCACAGGTTGACTCTGTGGTTAAGAAGGCTTACGGTGTATTGTCCTTCATCAATCGTGGAATAGAATTTAGGAGCCGAGAGGTAATATTGCAGCTATATAGGACCCTGGTCTTACCCCACCTGGAGTACAGTGTTCAGTTCTGGTCACCTCACTACAGGAAGGATGTGGAAGCCATAGAAAGGTTACAGAAGAGATTTACAAGGATGTTGCCTGGATTGGGGAGCATGCCGTATGAAAACGGGTTAAGTGAACTCGGCCTTTTGTCCTTGGAGTGACAGAGGATGAGAGGTGACCTGATAGAGGTGTATAAGATGATCAGAGGCATTGATCATGTGGATAGTCAGAAGCTGTTTCCCAGGGCTGAAATGGTTGCCACAAGAGGACACAGGTTTAGGGTGCTGGGGAGTAGGTACAGAGGAGATGTCAGGGGTAAGTTTTTTATTCAGAGAGTGTTGAATAGTTACTCAGAGAATGGGCTGCTGGCAATGGTGGTGGAGGTGGTTACAATAGGGTCTATGATAGAAAAATAGAGGGCTATGGGTAAGCTTAGTAATTTCTAAGGTAGGAAGATGTTTGGCACAACTTTGTGGGCCGAAGGGCCTGTATTGTGCTGTAGGTTTTCTATGTTTCTAAATACTGGCATTGTGGGAGAAGCCAGAAAGTGGTAGTGGATGGTTGTCTCTCTGACTGGAGGCCTGTGACCAGTGGAGGGCTGCAGGGATCTGTGCGTTGTCCATTGTTGTTTGTCATCTATATCATCTGATCTGGATGTTAATGTGGTTAACTGGATCAGCAAATTTGTGGATGACACCAAGGTTGCGGGTGTAGTTGGCTTCAAGGAAGACTGTCAGAGATTGCAGGAAGATCTGGACTAACTGATAAAATGGGCTGAAAAATGGCAGGTGGAATTTAATGTAGACAAGTACAAGGTGTTGCATTTCGATAGGACCAACCAATGTAGGTCTTCTACAATGAATTATCGGGCACTGAGGAGTAGCAAAACAAAGAGATTTGAGAATACAGGTCTATAATTCTTTGAAAGTGGCATCACAGGTAGATAGGGTCATAAAGAAAGCTTTTGGCACATTGGCCTTCATAAATCAAAGTACTGAGTACAGGAGATAGGATGTTATGTTGAAGTTGTGTAAGATGTTGGTGAGGTTTAATTTGGAGTATTGTGTGCAGTTTTGGTCCCCTACCTACTGGAAAGATGTAAATATGGTTCAAAGAATACAGAGAAAATTTACAAAGGTGTTGATGGACCTGAAGGACGAGTTACAAGGAAAGATTGAATAGGTTAGGGCTTTATTCCTTGGAAATTAGAAGATTGAGGGGAGATTTGATAGAGGTGTGCATAATTATGAGGGGTGTAGAAAGAGTAAATGCTAGCAGGCTTTTTCCACTGAGGTTTGGTGGGACTACAACTAGTGGTCATGGTTTAAGGGTGAAAGGTGAAAAGTTTAAGAAGAACATGAAGGTCATGTGAGTGAGGAAAGAGCTGCTAGCACAAGTGCTGCATTCGAGTTCGATTTCAATGTTTAGGATCAGAATCAGGTTTAATAACACTGGTATATGTTGTGAAATTATTAACTTAGCAGCAGTACAATGCAATACATAATAATAGAGGAAAATTGTGAATTATCTCTATATATCAGTTAAATTAAATATGTAATGCAAAAAATAGAAATGAAAAAGTAGTGAGGTAGTATTCATGGGTTTAGTCCATTGAGAAATCAGTTCGTAGAGGGCAAAAAGCTGTTCCTGAATTGTTGACAACACACACAAAATGCTAGTGGAATGCAGCAGGCCAGGCAACATATATAGGAAGAAGTACAGTCGACGTTTCGGGCCAAGACCCTTTGTCAGGACTGGGTTCCACCAGCACTTTGTGTGTTTTGCTTGAATTTCCAGCATCTGCAGATTTCCTCGTGTTTGCATCTTGAATTATTGAGTTGTGCCTTCAGGCTTCTGTACCTCCATCCTGATGGTAGCAATGAGAAGAGGCATGTTCTGGGTGGGGGTCCTTAGTGATAGATGCTGCTTTTTTGAGGCAGCACTTCTTGAAGAGAAGTTTGGTTAGGTGCATGGATGGTAGGGGTATCAACCACTTACATCAGTGGTTGGGAAGTTGTTGGAATCAATTGTTAGGGATGAGATTTTGGAGTACCTGGAGACAAATGACAAGATAGGCCAAAACCAGCATGGTTTCCTGAAAGGAAAATCTTGCCTGACTAATCCACTGCAATTCTTTGAGGAAATTACAAGCAGGATAGACAATGGAGATGCAGTAGATGTGGTGTAGTTGGATTTTCAGAAGGCCTTTGACAAGGTGCCGCACATGAGGCTGCTTAACAAGATAAGAGCCCATGGAATTACAGGAAAGTTGCTTGCATGGGTAGGAACATTGACTGGTCGGCAGGAAACAGAGAGTGGGAATAAAGGGATCCTATTCTGGCTGGCTGCCAGTTACCAGTAGAGTTAGATAGGGGTCGGTGTTGGGACAACTGCTTTTTACGATGTATGTCAGTGATTTGGACTACGGTGGCTAAATTTGCCCATAATACAAAGATAGGTGGAGGAGCGTGTAGTGTTGAGGAAACAGAGAACCTACAGAGAGACTTGGGTAGTTTAGGGGAATGGGAAAGAAGTGGCAAATGAAGTACAATGTTGGAAAGTGTTTGGTCATGCACTTTGGTGGAAGAAATAAACAGGCAGACTATTATTTAGATGGGGAGAGAATTAAGAATGCAGAAATGCAAAGGGACTTGAGAGTCTTTGTCCAAGATAACCTAAAGGTTAACCTCCAGGTTGAGTCAGTTATGAAGAAGGCAAATGCAATGTTGACATTCATTTCTAGAGGTATAGAATATAAGAGCAGGGTTGTGACAGGACCCAGGCTGTAAAAATAGGGGACAAGATCTCTACAATCACTCTGAGCACTGGTGCCCCACAAGGCTGTGTACTCAGCCCCCTGCTGTACTCACTGTACACCCATGATTTTGTAGCCAAGTTTCCATCAAACTCAATATATAAGTTTGCTGATGACACCACAATTGTAGGCCGTATCTTGGGTAATGATGAGTCTGAGTACAGAGAGGAAATTAAGAACTTGGTGGCATGGTGCAAAGACAATAACCTATCCCTCAATGTCAGCAAGATGAAGGAATTGGTTGTTGACTTCAGAAGGAGCAGCGGACCACACAACCCCAACTACATCGGTGGTGCGCAGGTAGAACAGGTCAAAAGCTTTAAGTTCCTCGGGGTGAATATCACAAATGACCTGACTTGGTCTAACCAAGCAGAGTCCACTGCCAAGAAGGCCCACCAGTGCCTTTACTTCCTGAGGAAGCTGAAGAAATTTGGCCTGTCCCCTAAAACCCTCACTAATTTTTTATAGATACATCGTAGGAAGCATTCTTCTAGGGTGCATCACAATCTGGTATGGAAGTTGTCCTGTCCAAGACTGGAAGAAGCTGCAGAAGATATTGAACGTAGCCCAGCACATCACACAAACCAATCTTCCATCCTTGGACTCACTTTACACCGCACGCTGTTGGAGCAGTGCTGCCAGGATAATCAAGGACATGACCCACCCAGCCAACACACTTTTTGTCCCTCTTCCCTCCAGGAGAAGGTTCAGGAGCATGAAGATTCCTACGGCCAGATTTGGGAACAGCTTCTTTCCAACTGTGATAAGACTGCTGAACAGATCCTGACCCGGATCTGCACTGTACCTTCCAAATATCTGGACCTGACCTGCACTACCTTACTTTCCCCTTTCTATTTTTTAATTATGATTTATAATTTAAATTTTTTATTATATTTACGTTGATTTGTACTTCAGGGAGCGCGAAGCACAGAAACAAATATCACTGTGATGATTGTATGCTCTAGTATCAATTGTTTGGTGACAATAAAGTATAATAGTAATGGTAATGGTAATGATGTTGAGGCTCTATAAGGCACTTGTGAGACCAAGTCATTGGGTGTATTTAAGGCAGAGATAGATAGGTTCTTGATTAACCAGGGCATCAAAAGCTATGGGGTAAAAGCAGGGGAGTGGGGATGACTGGAAGAATCGGATCAGCCCATGATTGAGTGGCGGAGCAGACTCAATGGGCTGAATGGCCTACTACTGCTCCTGTATCTTATGGTGTTAAGGGTATGGAGGGCTATGGTCTGGGTGCAGGTTAGTGGGAATGAAACCCCACTGGTTTCCATGGCTGTGTAAGTCTAGGGAATACCAAATACCAAATTCCTGTCCAGCCAAACACATGAGACTGAGGTGGCTCTCCCACCCCAAACCCTGGTTTGTGTGACTGCTGTGTAATTTGCTATCCTGTTACAACTCAGTGCCAGGAAACACTGGACAGCACACTGCTTACAATTAAATGAATTATATTAGAACATAGAGCATAGGACATAGACTAGTACAGCACAGTATAGGTCCTTCGGCCCACAATGTTGTGCTGATCCTTAAATCCAGCCTCCCATATAACCCCCACCTTAAATTCCTCCATATACCTGTCCAGTAGTCTCTTAAACTTCACTAGTGTGTCTGCCTCCACCACTGACTCAGGCAGTGCATTCCATCCACCAAACACTCTCTGAGTGAAAAACCTTCCTCTAATATCCCCTTTGAACTTTCCTCCCCTTACCTTAAAGCCATATCCTCTTATATTGAGCAGCAGGTCCCTGGGGAAGAGGCAGTGACTGTCCACTCTATCTATTCCTCTTAGTATCATTCCTTTTAGTATCTATCATGTCTCCTCTCATCCTCCTCCTCTCCGGAGAGTAAAGCCCTAGCTCCCTTAATTTCTGATCATAACCCATACTCTCTAAACCAGGTAGAATCCTGGAAAATCTCCTCTGTACCCTTTCTAATGCTTCCACATCCTTCCTATAGTGAGGCGACCAGAACTGGACACAGTACTCCAAGCGTGGCCTAACCAGAGTTTTATAGAGCTGCATCAGTACGTCGTGACTCTTAAACTCTATCCCTCGACTTATGAAAGCTAACACCCCATAAGCTTCCTCAACTACCCTATCTACCTGTGAGGCAACTTTCAGGGATCTGTGGACATGTACCCCCAGATCCCTCTGCTCCTCCACACTACCAAGTATCCTGTCATTGACTTTGTACTCTGCCTTGGAGTTTGCCCTTCCAAAGTGTACCACCTCACACTTCTCTGGGTTGAACTCCATCTGCCACTTCTCAGTCCACTTCTGCATCCTATCAATGTCTCTCTGCAATCTTCAACAATCCTCTACACTATTTACAACACCACCAACCTTTGTGTCATCTGCAAACTTGCCAACCCACCCTTCTACACCCACATCCAAGTCATTAATAAAAATCATGAAAAGTAGAGGTCACAACCCTCCAATCTGAATGTACTCCTTCCACCACGACCCTCTGCTTTCTGCAGGCAAGCCAATTCTGAATCCACCTGGCCAAACTCCTCTGGATCCCATGCCTTCTGACTTTCTGAATAAGCCTACCGTGTGGATCTTAACTAAAGGGTTAGTAAAGAAAAAAAAGTCAAAAAGGGCCCATTATAATTAAACAGTTAAATGTCCACGAGGGTAAAGCAGTGGATGCTGTCTACATAAGAACATAAGAGCATAAGAGATAGGAGCAGGAGTAGACCAAATGGCCCCTCAAGCCTGCTCCGCCATTCAACAAGATCATGGCTGATCCAATCTTAACTCTAGTTTTCACCGAATCCCATAAGGCAACAGTGCCAACCAACAGTGCACCATGCCGCCCATTTTATTTTATTATTCATCCCACCCAAACCCATGTGATCACCCGGGGAAAAAAAAAACGATTTGCCAATTGAGGAGAAAAAATCTGGAAAATTCCTCTCCGACCCATCCAGGCTATCGAAAACTGGCCCAGGAGATCACGTGGCTGATCTAAACCTAGCCTCATGTCCACTTACCTGCTCACTCACCGTATCCCCTAATGCCATTTTTATCCAGGAAAATGTCTATCTCCGTTTTGAATTTATTGAGTATAGTAGCTTCCACAGCTCTCTGGGGCAGTAAATTCCACAGCCCCACTACCCTCTGAGTGAAGAAATTTCTCCTCATCTCAGTCCTGGAACAGCATCCCCTTATTTTAAGATTATGCCCCCTAGTCCTAGTTTCACCCATCATTGGGAACATTCTCCCCGCATCCACCCGATCAAACCCCTTCACAATCTTATATGTTTCAATAAGATCGCCTCTCATTCTTCGGAACTCCAATGAGTAGAGTCCCAATCTACTCAACCTCTCATCATACATCAACCCACCCATCCCCGGAATTAACCTAGTGAACCTTCTCTGCACTGCCTCGAGAGCCAGTATGTCCTTTCTTAAGTATGGACACCAGAACTGCACACAATACTCCAGGTGTGGTCTCACCAATACCCGGTACAACTGCAGTAAGACCTCCCTGTTCTTATATTCCATCCCCCTAGCAATAAAAGCCAGCATTCCATTGGCCTTCTTGACCACCTGCTGCACTTGCATACTAACTTTTTGTGTTTCCTGCACCAGGACCCCCAGATCCCTTTGCACAGAAGCACTTTCCAATTTCTCCCCATTTAGATAATAACTTGCTCTATTATTTTTCCTGCCAAAGTGCAAGACCTCACACTTGTCAGTATTATATTTCATCTGCCAAATGTCTGCCCAATCACTCAGCCTATCTATGTCCCCCTGCAGGGTTTCAATGTCCTCCACACGCATTACACTCCCTCCCATCTTTGTGTCATCAGCAAACTTCGATACGTTGCACTTAGTCCCTTTCTCCAAATCATTAATATAGATTGTAAAGAGTTGGGGTCCCAACACCGACCCCTGTGGAACACCACTAGTCACCAACTGCCAGTCTGAGAATAAACCATTTATCCCAACTCTCTGTTTTCTGGTAGAAAGCCAATCCTCCACCAATGCCAGAATATTATCCCCAATCCCATGATTATTTACTTTAATAATCTTTGGTGTGGCACCTTGTCAAATGCCTTGTGGAAGTCCAAATACACCACATCCACTGGTTCCCCTTTATCTACCTACCCTATATGTTATGTCCTCAAAGAACTCCAACAAATTTGTCAAACATGACTTCCCTTTTGTAAAGCCATGCTGACTTTGTCCTATTAAGCTATGTTTATCCAAATGCCCCGTTACTGTTTCCTTAATTATCAATTCCAACATTTTGCCAACCACAGATGTTAGGCTAACTGGCCTATAATTCCCAGCCTTCTGTCTATTGCCCTTTTTAAATAAAGGAGTTACATTAGCATTTTTCCAATCTGCCAGGACCATTGCTGAGTCCAGCGAGTTTTGAAAAATTATCACTAATGCATCCACAATCCCGACCGCCACTTCCCTTAAGACCCTAGGATGCAAGCCATCCGGTCCAGGGGATTTATCCACCTTCAGTCCCATTAATTTATCAAGTACCATTTCCTTGGTGATTTGAATCGTAGTTAGCTTCTCTCCCCCTAGAGCCCCCTGTTTATCCAGTGTTGGGATATTTTGAGTGTCCTCTACTGTAAAAACTGATACAAAATATTTGTTCAGCGTTTCCGCCATCTCCATGTTCCCTACCATTAATTTCCCGGTCTCATCTTCTCGGGGACCATTTACTTTAGCCACCCTTTTTCTTTTTATGTAACTATAAAAACTCTTACTATCTGCTTTTATGTTTTTTGCCAATTTACTTTCATAATCTATCTTCCCCTTCTTAATCAATCTTTTTGTTATTTGCTGCTGATCTTTAAAAGCTTCTCGATCTTCAATCTTCCCACTAGATTTAGCTACCTTATATAACTTTCTTTTTAGTCGTATACTTTGCTTTATTTCTTTACTTAGCCACGGATACTATTTTTTCTTTTACACCCTTTTTTTTCAGTAGAATATATTTTTCTTGACAGTTGTAAAATAACTCCTTAAATATACACCACTGATCAAGTACCGATCTACCCTTTAATCTATTTTCCCAATCCATCTTAAGCAATTCCGCTCTCATACCATCATAGTCTCCTTTATTTAAGCTCAGTACGCTTGTTTGAGATCTAACCCTCTCATCCTTCAAGGGGATCCTTTACTAGGACATTTTTTATTAGTCCTGTTTCATTACACAGGACCAGATCTAAGACTGCTTGCCCCCTTGTCGGCTCAGTAACGTATTGTTCAAGGAACCCATCCCGAATACACTCAATAAACTCTTCTTCAAGGCTGCCGTGTCCGACTTGATTAGTCCAGTCAATATGAAAGTTAAAATCCCCCATAATTATAGCTGTTCCCTTATTACAAGCCCCAACTATTACCTGATTTATGCTCCGACCAACTGAGTTACAGCTGTTTGGAGGCCTATAGACTACTCCCACCACTGCTTTTTTCCCTTTACTTTTTCTTATTTCTACCCAAATTGTTTCGTTATCCTGATCCTTTGAGCCAATATCATTTCGCTTTATTGCAGTGATTCCTTGCTTTATTAACATAGCCACCCCACCTCCTTTTCCTTCTTGCCTGTCTCTCCTAATTGTCGAATACCCTTGTATGTTTAATTCCCAGTCCTGGTCACCCTGCAGCCATGTTTCCGTAATTGCCACAATATCATAACCATACGTAATTATTTGGACCGTCAACTCATCAATTTTATTCCTAATACTACGTGCATTCAAATAAAGGACTTTCAAATATGTTTGACACTTATTTCCTACCTTTTCCTTTTGTACAACTTTACACTTATCTCTGTACATTCTTTCCCCTCCTGACACACTCTGTCTTTTTATTCCTCCACTTTTACCTATATCCATTACCTTCTCCATTGTCTTTTTAATTATTTGCTCTCTAGGAGTCTATATGGACTTCAGTGAGGCCTTTTGACAAGGATCAGCACAGAATGTTAGTTAGGAAGGTTCAATCGTTAGGTATTAATATTGAAGTAGTAAAATGGATTCAACAGCGGTTGGATGGGGGATGCCAGAGAGTAGTGGTGGATTTGTCAGGTTGTCAGGTTGGAGGCCGGTGACTAGTGGTGTGCCTCAGGGATCTGTACTGGGCCCATTGTTGTTTGTCATATACATTAATGATCTAGATGATGGAGTGGTAAATTGGATTAGTAAGTATGCAGATGATACTAAGGTAGGTGGCGTTGTGGATAATGAAGTAGGTTTTCAAAGCTTGCAGAGAGATTTAGGCCAGTTAGAAGAGTGGGCTGAAAGATGGCAGATGGAGTTTAATGCTGATAAGTGTGAGGTACTACATTTTGGCAGGAATAATCCAAATAGGACATACATGGTAAATGGTAGGGCATTGAAGAATGCAGTAGAACAGAGTGATCTAGGAATAATGATGCATAGTTCCCTGAAGGTGGAATCTCATGTGGATAGGGTGGTGAAGAAAGCTTTTGGTATGCTGGCCTTTATAAATCAGAGTATTGATTATAGGAGTTGGGTTGTAATGTTAAAATTGTACGAGGCATTGGTGAAGCCAAATTTGGAGTATTGTGTACACCTCTGGTCACCGAATTATAGGAAAGATGTCAACAAAATAGAGAGAGTACAGAGAAGATTTACTAGAATGTTACCTGGATTTCAGCACCTAAGTTACAGGGAAAGGTTGAACAAGTTAGGTCTTTATTCTTTGGAGGGGGGGATATATTTAAAATTATATTTTAAATTTTTAAAATTATGAGGTGGATAGACAGAGTTGACATGGATAGGCTTTTTCCATTGAGAGTAGGGGAGATTCAAACAAGAGGACATGAGTTGAGAGTTGGGGGCAAAAGTTTAAGGGTAACACAAGGGGGAATTTTTTACTCAAGAGAGTGGTAGCTGTGTGGAATGAGCTTCCAGTAGAAGTGGTAGAGGCAGGTTCGGTATTGTCATTTAAAGTAAAATTGGATAA
Organism: Hypanus sabinus; assembly: GCF_030144855.1. NCBI lineage: Eukaryota > Metazoa > Chordata > Chondrichthyes > Myliobatiformes > Dasyatidae > Hypanus > Hypanus sabinus. The sequence goes on from NC_082712.1 coordinate 2,912,390, forward strand.
GTATATGGATAGGAAAGGAATGGAGGGTTATGGGCTGAGTGTGGGCTGGTGGGACTGGGTGAGACTAAGCGATCAGCACGGACTAGAAGGGCCGAGATGGCCTGTTTCCGTGCTGGAATGGTTATATGGTTATAACATGGGCAAAGATGGACAAACTATCAATGTGCAAAAGAGAACAAACTGCAAATTAAAATCAGAATAACGACAATAGTTAAATAAGTAATAAATAATATCAAGAACATGAATTGTAGAATCCTTGAAAGAAGGCTCTACCCATAGGTTGTGTAATCAGTTGGGACCTCACTGTTGCTAATGACACAAAGATTGGAGGTGTTGTGGATAGTGTGGAGGGCTGTCAGAGGTTACAGTGGGACATTGATTGGATGCAAAACTGGGCTGAGAAGTGGCAGGTGGAGTTCAACCCAGATAAGTGTGAAATGGTTTATTTTGGTTGGTCAAATACGATGGCAGAATATAGTATTAATGGTAACTCTCTTAGCCGTGTGGAGGATCAGAGGGATCTTGGGGTTCGAGTCCATAGGACGCTCAAAGCAGCTGCACATTGACTCTGTGGTTAAGAAGGCATACGGTGCATTGTCCTTCATCAATCGTGGAATAGAATTTAGGAGCCGAGAGGTAATGTTGCAGCGATATAGGACCCTGGTCTTACCCCACTTGGAGTACTGTGCTCAGTTCTGGTTGCCTCACTACAAGAAGGATGTGGAAAGCATAGGAAGGGTGCAGAGGAGATCTACAAGGATGTTGTCAAGTTTGGGGAGTATGCCTTATGAGAATAGGTTGAGTGAACTCAGCCTTTTCTCCTTGGAGTGATGGAGGATAAGAGGTAACTTGATGGAGGTGTACAAGCTGATGAGAGGCATTGATCGTGTGGATAGTTAGAAGCTTTTTCCCAGGCCTGAAATGGTTGCCACAAGAGGACACAGGTTTAAGGTGCTGGGGAGCATGTACAGAGGAGATGTCAAGGGTAAGTTTTTTACTCAGAGAGTGGTGAGTGCGTGGAATGGGCTGCTGGCAACGGTGGTGGAGGCGGATACGATAGGGTCTTTTAAGAGACTTTTAGATAGGTACATGGAGCTTAGAGGGCTATGGGGAAGTCTAGTAATTTCTAAAATAGGGACATGTTTGGCACAACTTTGTGGGCCGAAGTGCTTGTATTGTGCTGTAGGTTTTCGATGTTCTATGTTGGGGTGAGTGATGTTATCCATTCTGGTGCAGGGACCTAATGGTAGAAAGGTAAAAACTGTTCCTGAACTTGGTTATGTGGGGCCTGAGGCCTGAGTACCTCCTTCCAGATGGCAGCAACGAGAAGAGGGTGTGACCTGGATGGTGATGAGCCTTGATGATGAATGCCGCTTTCCTGGGACAGTGCTCTTTGTAGAAGTGCTCAATGGTGGAAAGAGTTTTATCTGTGATGGACTGGCTATATATGGTAACATACAGACACATCGATAATAAATTTAGTTTGACTTTGAATGAATGCTGGTATTGTCAGCATCTCCACACCCTCTCAGTCTCCTACCTACCACCCTCTAATATCCTCCTCCCTTCTCCTCTCTCAGCTCCTGCGCCCTCCCGTACCAACCCCCACCCATGGTTGTTGATAGTTGTTTTTTGTGTTGGATTGTGTAGGCAGGCTCTCCGGACCCAGCACAGTACCGAGCTGAGGACAGTGCAGTTCCCCATTGGCAGGACGGAGAAAAGAGTGCTGTCCAGGATCTGCCGCATGATCCATCCATGGGGCAACTGGTGGATCACTTTGAGCCCCCAACCCATGACAGCGGAGCTGACCAGCAGTCTGGTACCAGTCACTCACAGCCGGGTCGGGCTGGGAAGGGGGTGGGGAGTTGGAGGGGGCTAGGGAAGTTGTAAGGAGCAAAGGTCAGGGTAGGGCTAAATATTGAGATGTCGGTCGGGGCAGAACCAGAACCCAGTGCAGCCTGTACGACTCTGCTGCAGTTGTAATCTCATGGTCCACATCCGGCAGTCATTTGGTGCTTTGTATCTGCGCACTGGGGCACTAGCTGGGCTCTGGATCATCGGTCATGCTGTGGGGCAGTGGCTGGGCCCTGCAGCATGGCCAGGCTGTGGGACATTGACTGGTCTCTCGACCAATGTCAACACTGGGGCACTGGCTAGGCCCTGGAGCACTGGGACCTGGGCAGGTCATGGATTGCTGACCAGGCCATGAAGCACCAGCTGAATCACTCGATTGCTGTTGTACAAAAAGAAACCATTCAGCCCATCTAACTTGATAGCTTATTCTGCTGCCCTTTCCCCATGGCCTTGGGACAGTTTCTTTCTGGAGTCCCTGTGTGATACCTGAAGGCATTCAAATTATAATGATTCCAGGGTCACCATGGTGTTGTCAGTCTCACTCTGAGGGTAGTCAGGTTTCATCCTCCCAGTGAGGATGGTCTGTGCCACCCCCGGACGATGTTGAGGGAGCTACCCAACTAGGTCCCCGTTCACCTTTGGTCTGTCAGTATAACTCCAATGATATGGTGAATGGGAGGGTCAAACTGCCGGGTATTTCAGGGGAAATTGCTCATGTTAATGTGGATTTCTCAGCACCTGAGACACAGGAGGAATGGAAGGAAGTGCCCAAGGCCCAGCTTCCCACATCTGCCAAGCAAGAGTCTCAGGTAGGTGAATGAGTACATATCTGGGAGAAGGGGAGTTGCCGCAGGTAACAGACCCCTTCACCTTTGCTCTCACTTTCAACTATCCCTGGGCTTGACCACAGATGTCCCTGCCTTCCTCAACACCCTCTTGTCCTAACGTTCATTATGCATCTCCTCACACTTAATCAGGATTAGATTCCATCCGCCTTTGCATTTCCCATCTAAAAACTGGTCAGTACCAACCTACATACTGTGACTGGCTTCCCCGCCATCAACAAAACCACTGAATTTCATGCTACTTCCTGTTTATTTCAGAGGGTGGTTAGTATTTGTGATCAGCTGCCAGAGAAAGTAGTTCAGCTGCTACAATAACAATATTTAAAAGACATTTCCAAATTAAACTAACTCATGCTGCCTGTGCATCATCCATATCCCTCAGTTCCCCATACACTCATGTGCCTTTGTCTAATCTGCTTCCAACACTACACCAGCTTGTGCATTACAGATACTGCCCTTCTATGCCCTCCAGTATTTGACACTTCTACTCTGGCAAAAAGATTCTAACTGTCCATCTATGCTTTTCATAATCTTATAAACCTGTCAGGTCTCCCCTTAGCCTCCATTGTTCCAGAGAAAACCTCTCCTTATAGAACATACTTCTAACCCAGGCAACATCCTTGTGAAACACTACTGCACCTTCTCTCCAGAACCTCTACTCAATGCATGCCCTCCAGTCAGGGCCCCGCTGGGCATGCCCTCCTTGTCCATTTGTGTTGTGGGGTAATGAAGAATGCATTTTCAGGGAGCTGTTTTACACAGGAGGAGGTGTTTGCTGTTCTGAGGCAAAGTAAGGTGGATAAATCTTCAGGACCTGCCAAGGTGTTCCCTCAGTCCTCACGGGAGGCGAGTGTGGAAGCTGCTGGGGCCCTAGCCGAGATATTAAATCATCCTTAAAGACACCTGAGGTACTAGAGTATTGGAGGATAGCGAATGTTGTTCCACTGTTCAAGAAAGGCTCTAAAAATAAACCAGGGAATTATTGGTTGATGAGCCTGACATCAGTAGTGGGAAAGTTATTGGAAGGTATTCTAAGGGACAGGATATATAAATATCTGGATAGACATGGACTGATTAAGGATAGTCAGCATAGCTTTGTGTGTGGTAGGTCATGTCTAACTGATCTTAGAGAGCTTTCTGAGTAAGTTACCAAGGAAGTGGATGAAGGAAAAGCTGTTGATATTGTCTATGTGGATTTTAGCAAGGCATTTGACGAAGTCCCACATGGGAAATTGGTCAAGAAGATTCAGTTTCTTGGCATTGAATATGAGGTAGTAAATTGGTTTCGACATTGGCTTTATGGGAGAAGCCACAGACGGGTAGTAGATGGTTGCCTCTCTGACTGGAGGCCTCGAGTTAGTGGAGTGCCGCAGGGATTGGTTTGGATCTGTTTTTGTTTGTCATCTACATCACAGTCTGGATGATAATGTGTTTAACTGGATCATCAAGTTTGCAAATGACACCAAGATTGGGGGTGCAGTGGACAGTGAGGAAGGCTATTATGGCTTGCAGTAGGATCTGGACCAGCTGGTAAAATGATAGATGGAATTTAATGCAGACAAATGAGAGGTGTTGCACCTCAGTAGGACCATCCACGGTAGTCTTACACAGTGAACAGTGGGTCACTGAGGCGTGCGGTAGAACAAAGGGATCTGGAAGTACAGGTCCACAAGTCATTGAAAGTGGCACCACTGGTAGATGGGGTCATTAAGAAAACTTTTGGCACAAAGGCTTTCATGTATTAAAGTTCTGAGTACAGGAGATGGGATATTATTTTGAAGTTATTTTTAAGACATTGGTGAGGCCTAATTTGGAGTATTGTGTGCAGTTTTGATCACCTACCTACAGGGAAGATGTAAATCTGGTTGAAAGAGTACAGAGAAAATTTACAAGGTTGTTGCCAGGTCTGCAGGACCTGAGTTATAAGGAAAGATTGAATAGGTTAGGACTTAATTCCTTGGAATGTAGATGATTGAAAGAGATTTGATAAAGGTGACATAATTATGAGGGGAAAAGGGTAAATGAAAGCAGGCTTTTTCCACTGAGGTTGACTGGGACTACAACCAGATGTCATTCATTAAGGGTGAAAGGTGAGAAGTTTAAGGACAACATGAGACAAAACTTCTTCACTCAGAGGGTTGTGAAAGTGTGAATGAGCTGCCAGCACAAGTGGGGCATCAATCTTGATTTCAACATTTAAGTGAAGTTTGGATAGGTACATAGATGGTAGGGGTATGGAGGGCTATGGTCCAAGGTTGATGGGAGTAAACAATTTAAATAGTTTGACATGGACTAGATGGGCCAAAGAGCCTGTTTCTATGCTGTACTTTTCTTTGACTCTACGACTAGACCCGAAGGTCCCTTTGTGCATTAATACTTCTAAAGGGCCTCCTATCTACTGAATGAGATATACCTCTTTACATTTTACCTCCCAATGTGCAACACCTCTCACCTGTTCAGATTACTCTTCATCTGCCATTCTCGGCCACATTTCACATTCAGATTTATTGATCATGTGTAGTGAAAGATCAAGTGACTTTGTTAATGCAAACATTGTTTGTTTGTTAATGCAAACCAATTCAAACAAAGGATAAACTGGTTTAAGCCTGCAAGTGTCATCACACGTTACTGTGCCAACATACTGCATGCCCAAAATGTTCAGCAGAACAGCAACTGATCGATATCCTGCTGTTTGCATTCAAAACCTTTCTCATTATCAACAACTCTGGCAATGTTTGGGAGATCTGTAAACTTGCTAATCAGCCTACCTACGCTACATCTACACTAGATAAATCTCAGACAACACAGGACCCTGCACTAATCCTTACCGAACACCAATTGTCAGGGACCTCCGATCAGTGTGTGGCACCTGTCCCTGAATGAGGGTCAGTGTATGTGTGGGACCGTCCCCCAGTGAGGGTCAGTGTGTGTGTGGGACCGTCCCCCGGTGAGGGTCAGTGTGTGTGTGGGACTGTCCCCCGGTGAGGGTCAGTGTGTTTATGGGACCGTCCCCCAGTGAAGGTCAGTGTGTGTGTGTGTGTGTGTGTGTGTGTGTGTGGGACCGTACCCCAGTGAGTGTCAGTGTGTGTGTGGGACTGTCCCCCGGTATGGGTCAGTGTGTTTATGGGACCGTCCCCCAGTGAGGGTCAGTGAGTGTGTAGGACCGTTCCCTGGTGAGGGTCAGTGAGTGTGTAGGACCGTTCCCTGGTGAGGGTCAGTGAGTGTGTGGGACCGTCCCCTGGTGAGGATCAGTGTGTGTGTGGGACTGTCCCCCGGTGAGAGTCAGTGTGTTTATGGGACTGTCCCCCAGTGAGGGTCAGTGTGTGTGTGTGTGTGTGTGTGTGTGTGTAAGTCCTGCCCCAGTGGGTGAGTTGGTTGTATGGAGAAATTGTATCCCACTGTTCCCGTGTTCACAATAAACATTGAATCTGCTCTGCCCAACAGCCTAGTGCCCGGGCTCAGCTGGGACAACGTGCTGCCAACCTTCTGCGGAAAGGGAAAGGTGTTCCTGATGATTTATTGACAGAGATGGTGAATGAGTGTCTGCGGTGAGTTCACTGATCGCTGCCGGTGTCTTAACATTGTGGTGAGCTGTATAGCTTATGAGATTCAGGTCACCAGATTAGTGGTGACGGTGTACTGGTCACTGTGTCAGTCTGACGGTTGTAACAGGGTACTGGTCACTGTGTCAGACTGACCGGGTTGGCAGGATTACTGGTCACTGGGTCAGTCTGACTGGGCTGACAGGGTACTGGTCACTGGGTCAGTCTGATGGTTGTGACAGGGTACTGGTCACTGGGTCAGTCTGACGGTTGTGACAGGTTACAGGTCACTGTGTCAGTCTGACCGGGGTGACGGGATTATTGGTCACTGGGTCAGTCTGACCGGGCTGACAGGGTACTGGTCACTGGGTCAGTCTGACGGTTGTGACAGGTTACAGGTCACTGTGTCAGTCTGACCGGGGTGATGGGATTACTGGTCACTGTGTCAGTCTGACCGGGTTGACAGGATTACTAGTCGACGGGTCAGTCTGACCAGGGTGATGGGATTACTGGTCAAAATTTCTGGTTTAACATGGCCTAGTGAAGCGTAGTGAGTACTTGCGGGTAGCAAATAAAACAAAGAAAACACTTTTTCTGGTAAACGATCACTGCAGACAATACACTGTAACTTCACTGTCTGATTGGAGCTTTGGAACTGTCTGTATGACCTGGCATTCTCAAAGATGCACGACCATTGCGGCGTGCTGTGTACAGGCTGAATCAAGGCACGGGGAGCGGGGTATGAGTCAATGTTTGGCTAGTGCGGACTTAAAAGCAATTTAATTTGGCAGAGACAAAGCAGAGTCAAGGTGGCTGGGCTTGGACCCAGGTCTGAGAATGAGGAAAGTCCCGAGGCTAATTAGAAAACTTGGGTACAGGCCGCATTGAGGTGGCGGCAGTGTGTTGAAGTGAAAGGGTCCAGGTACCAGAGCAAGGAATGACCTGAGGTGTGGGCAATTTGAGCACTGGGTCAGATTGAAAAGGTCAGTGACGGGGTTGGAGGAGAGTAATGGGCCAGTTCAGTTGCTGCTCTGCAGGCTTTACTTGACTCTTTGAGTTCACAGCTGCATGAGGTTTACTCATCTCCGCACCAAACTGTGGCTGTGGCCTGCAACTTTCACAGAGCAGACTCACTTCTGTTCTGAATGCTATTTGCTTCCTGTTATTGTTTCCACATTTTTTACCCTTCTGCATGATGAGTATTTGATAGCCTTTTGTCTTAGTGGGTTCTGTTGAGTTTCTTTGTTTTACAGCTGGTGGTAACAAGACCAATTTCAAGGCTGTATAAAGTAAATGTACTTTGATAAAAGTTCTTTGAACTTTGGGGTGCTGGTCCCTGGGTCTCTCTGATCAGGGTGACAGGGTGCTAGTCAATGGGTCACAGCTGGACCTCCAGCTGAAAGTGGGAGACTGGTCCCTTTCTCAGCTGGGCGTGTCCTCCCACAGCGTCTCCCTCTCTCTCTCTCTCAGTCTGACGGGTCCTCCCACAGCGTCCCTCTCTCTCCCTCTCTCAGTCTGACGGGTCCTCCCACAGCGTCTCACTCTCTCAGTCTGACGGGTCCTCCCACAGCGTCTCCCTCTCTCAATCTGACGGGTCCTCCCACAGCGTCTCCCTCTCTCAATCTGACGGGTCCTCACACAGCATCTCCCTCTCTCAGTCTGACGGGTCCTCCCACAGTGTCTCTCTCTCTCCCTCTCTCAGTCTGACAGGTCCTCCCACAGTGTCTCTCTCTCTCTCTCTCTCTCTCTCTCTCTCTCTCTCTCTCTCTCTCTCCCTCTCTCAGTCTGACGGGTCCTCCCACAGCGTCTCCCTCTCTCAATCTGACGGGTCCTCCCACAGCGTCTCCCTCTCTCCCTCTCTCAGTCTGACAGGTCCTCCCACAGTGTCTCTCTCTCTCTCTCTCTTTCTCTCTCTCTCTCTCTCTCTCCCTCTCTCAGTCTGACGGGTCCTCCCACAGCGTCTCCCTCTCTCAATCTGACGGGTCCTCCCACAGCGTCTCCCTCTCTCAATCTGACGGGTCCTCACACAGCATCTCCCTCTCTCAGTCTGACGGGTCCTCCCACAGTGTCTCTCTCTCTCCCTCTCTCAGTCTGACAGGTCCTCCCACAGTGTCTCTCTCTCTCTCTCTCTCTCTCTCTCTCTCTCTCTCCCTCTCTCAATCTGACGGGTCCTCCCACAGCATCTCCCTCTCTCAGTCTGACGGGTCCTCCCACAGTGTCTCTCTCTCTCCCTCTCTCAGTCTGACAGGACCTCCCACAGTGTCTCTCTCTCTCTCTCTCTCTCTCTCTCTCTCTCTCTCCCTCTCTCAATCTGACGGGTCCTCCCACAGCATCTCCCTCTCTCAGTCTGATGGATCCTCCCACAGTGTCTCTCTCCCTCTCTCCCTCTCTCAGTCTGACGGGTCCTCCCACAGCATCTCCATCTCTCTCCCTCTCTCAGCCTGACGGGTCCTCCCACAGTGTCTCTCTTTCTCTCCCTCTCTCAGTCTGACGGGTCCTCCCACAGCATCTCCCTCTCTCAGTCTGATGGGTCCTCCCACAGTGTCTCTCTCTCTCTCCCTCTCTCAGTCTGACGGGTCCTCCCACAGCGTCTCCCTTTCTCAGTCTGATGGGTCCTCCCACAGCGTCTCCCTTTCTCAGTCTGATGGGTCCTCCCACAGTGTCTCTCTCTCTCTCTCCCACTCTCAGTCTGACGGGTCCTCCCACAGTGTCTCTCTCTCTCTCTCCCACTCTCAGTCTGACGGGCCCTCCCACAGCGTCTCCCTTTCTCAGTCTGATGGGTCCTCCCACAGTGTCTCTCTCTCTCTCTCTCTCTCCCTCTCTCAGTCTGACGGGTCCTCCCACACTCTCTCTCCCTCACTCAGTCTGACGGGTCCTCCCACAGCATCTCTCTCAGTCTGATGGGTCCTCCCACAGTGTCTCTCTCTCTCTCCCTCTCTCAGTCTGACGGATCCTCCCACAGTGTCTCTCTGTCTCTCCCTCACTCAGTCTGACAGGTCCTCCCACAGCATCTCCCTCTCTCAGTCTGACGGGTCCTCCCACAGTGTCTCTCTCTCTCTCTCCCACTCTCAGTCTGACAGGCCCTCCCACAGCGTCTCCCTTTCTCAGTCTGATGGGTCCTCCCACAGTGTCTCTCTCTCTCTCTCTCTCTCTCTCCCTCTCTCAGTCTGACGGGTCCTCCCACAGTCTCTCTCTCTCCCTCACTCAGTCTGACGGGTCCTCCCACAGTGTCTCTCTCTCTCTCTCTCCCACTCTCAGTCTGACGGGTCCTCCCACAGTCTCTCTCTCTCCCTCACTCAGTCTGACGGGTCCTCCCACAGTCTCTCTCTCTCCCTCACTCAGTCTGATGGGTCCTCCCACAGTGTCTCTCTCTCTCTCTCCCTCTCTCAGTCTGACGGGTCCTCCAACAGTCTCTCTCTCTCCCTCACTCAGTCTGAAGGGTCCTCCCACAGCATCTCCCTCTCTCAGTCTGACGGGTCCTCCCACAGCATCTCCCTCTCTCAGTCTGACGGATCCTCCCACAGTGTCTCTCTGTCTCTCCCTCACTCAGGTCCTCCCACAGTGTCTCTCTTTCTCTCCCTCACTCAGTCTGACGGGTCCTCCCACAGTGTCTCTCTCTCTCTCTCCCTCACTCAGTCTGACGGGTCCTCCCACAGCATCTCCCTCTCTCAGTCTGACGGGTCCTCCCACAGTGTCTCTCTCTCTCTCTCTCAGTCTGACGGGTCCTCCCACAGCATCTCCCTCCCTCAGTCTGACGGGTCCTCCCACAGCGTCTCTCTCTCTCTCTCCCTCTCTCAGTCTGACGGGTCCTCCCACAGTGTCTCTCTCTCTCTCTCCCTCTCTCAGTCTGACGGGTCCTCCCACAGTGTCTCTCTCTCTCTCTCTCTCAGTCTGACGGGTCCTCCCACAGCATCTCCCTCTCTCAGTCTGACGGGTCCTCCCACAGCGTCTCTCTCTCTCTCTCCCTCTCTCAGTCTGACGGGTCCTCCCACAGTGTCTCTCTCTCTCTCTCCCTCACTCAGTCTGACGGGTCCTCCCACAGCATCTCCCTCTCTCAGTCTGACGGGTCCTCCCACAGCATCTCCCTCAGTCTGATGGGTCCTCCCACAGTCTCTCTCTCTCTCTCCCTCTCTCAGTCTGACGGGTCCTCCCACAGTGTCTCTCTCTCCTTCTCTCCCTCACTCAGTCTGACGGGTCCTCCCACAGCATCTCCCTCTCTCAGTCTGACGGGTCCTCCCACAGCATCTCCCTCACTCAGTCTGACGGGTCCTCCCACAGCATCTCCCTCTCTCAGTCTGACGGGTCCTCCCACAGCATCTCCCTCTCTCAGTCTGACGGGTCCTCCCACAGCATCTCCCTCACTCAGTCTGACGGGTCCTCCCACAGCATCTCCCTCACTCAGTCTGACGGGTCCTCCCACAGCATCTCCCTCTCTCAGTCTGATGGGTCCTCCCACAGTGTCTCTCTCTCTCTCTCCCACTCTCAGTCTGACGGGTCCTCCCACAGTGTCTCTCTCTCTCTCTCCCACTCTCAGTCTGACGGGCCCTCCCACAGCGTCTCCCTTTCTCAGTCTGATGGGTCCTCCCACAGTGTCTCTCTCTCTCTCTCTCTCTCTCCCTCTCTCAGTCTGACGGGTCCTCCCACACTCTCTCTCCCTCACTCAGTCTGACGGGTCCTCCCACAGCATCTCTCTCAGTCTGATGGGTCCTCCCACAGTGTCTCTCTCTCTCCCTCTCTCAGTCTGACGGATCCTCCCACAGTGTCTCTCTGTCTCTCCCTCACTCAGTCTGACAGGTCCTCCCACAGCATCTCCCTCTCTCAGTCTGACGGGTCCTCCCACAGTGTCTCTCTCTCTCTCTCCCACTCTCAGTCTGACGGGCCCTCCCACAGCGTCTCCCTTTCTCAGTCTGATGGGTCCTCCCACAGTGTCTCTCTCTCTCTCTCTCTCTCTCCCTCTCTCAGTCTGACGGGTCCTCCCACAGTCTCTCTCTCTCCCTCACTCAGTCTGACGGGTCCTCCCACAGTGTCTCTCTCTCTCTCTCCCACTCTCAGTCTGACGGGTCCTCCCACAGTCTCTCTCTCTCCCTCAGTCTGACGGGTCCTCCCACAGTCTCTCTCTCTCCCTCACTCAGTCTGATGGGTCCTCCCACAGTGTCTCTCTCTCTCTCTCCCTCACTCAGTCTGACGGGTCCTCCCACAGCATCTCCCTCTCTCAGTCTGACGGGTCCTCCCACAGCATCTCCCTCTCTCAGTCTGACGGGTCCTCCCACAGCATCTCCCTCACTCAGTCTGACGAGTCCTCCCACAGCATCTCCCTCTCTCAGTCTGTCGGGTCCTCCCACAGCATCTCCCTCTCTCAGTCTGACGGGGCCTCCCACAGCATCTCCCTCGCTCAGTCTGACGGGTCCTCCCACAGCATCTCCCTCACTCAGTCTGACGGGTCCTCCCACAGCATCTCCCTCTCTCAGTCTGATGGGTCCTCCCACAGCATCTCCCTCTCTCAGTCTGACGGGTCCTCCCACAGCGTCTCCCTCTCTCAGTCTGACGGTTCCTCCCGCAGCATTTCCCTCTCTCAGTCTGACGGGTCCTCCCACAGCGTCTCTCTCTCTCAGTCTGACGGGTCCTCCCACAGTGTCTCTCTCTCTCTCCCTCACTCAGTCTGACAGGTCCTCCCACAGTGTCTCTCTCTCTCTCCCTCTCTCTGTCTGAAGGGTCCTCCCACAGTGTCTCTCTCTCTCTCTCTCGGTCTGACCGGTCCTCCCACAGTGTCTCGCTTTCTCTCCCTCACAGTCTGATGGGTCCTTCCACAGCGTCTCCCTCTCTCAGTCTGACGGGTCCTCCCACAGCGTCTCCCTCTCTCAGTCTGACGGGTCCTCCCACAGCGTCTCCCTCTCTCAGTCTGACGGGTCCTCCCACAGCGTCTCCCTCTCTCAGTCTGACGGGTCCTCCCACAGCGTCTCTCTCTCTCAGTCTGACGGGTCCTCCCACAGCATCTCCCTCTCTCAGTCTGATGGGTCCTCCCACAGCATCTCCCTCACTCAGTCTGACGGGTCCTCCCACAGCGTCTCTCTCTCTCAGTCTGACGGGTCCTCCCACAGTGTCTCTCTCTCTCTCCCTCACTCAGTCTGACAGGTCCTCCCACAGTGTCTCTCTCTCTCTCCCTCTCTCTGTCTGAAGGGTCCTCCCACAGTGTCTCTCTCTCTCTCCCTCACTCAGTCTGACAGGTCCTCCCACAGCATCTCCCTCTCTCAGTCTGACGGGTCCTCCCACAGCATCTCCCTCTCTCAGTCTGACGGATCCTCCCACAGTGTCTCTCTGTCTCTCCCTCACTCAGGTCCTCCCACAGTGTCTCTCTTTCTCTCCCTCACTCAGTCTGACGGGTCCTCCCACAGTGTCTCTCTCTCTCTCTCCCTCACTCAGTCTGACGGGTCCTCCCACAGCATCTCCCTCTCTCAGTCTGACGGGTCCTCCCACAGTGTCTCTCTCTCTCTCTCTCAGTCTGACGGGTCCTCCCACAGCATCTCCCTCCCTCAGTCTGACGGGTCCTCCCACAGCGTCTCTCTCTCTCTCTCCCTCTCTCAGTCTGACGGGTCCTCCCACAGTGTCTCTCTCTCTCTCTCCCTCTCTCAGTCTGACGGGTCCTCCCACAGTGTCTCTCTCTCTCTCTCTCTCAGTCTGACGGGTCCTCCCACAGCATCTCCCTCTCTCAGTCTGACGGGTCCTCCCACAGCGTCTCTCTCTCTCTCTCCCTCTCTCAGTCTGACGGGTCCTCCCACAGTGTCTCTCTCTCTCTCTCCCTCACTCAGTCTGACGGGTCCTCCCACAGCATCTCCCTCTCTCAGTCTGACGGGTCCTCCCACAGCATCTCCCTCAGTCTGATGGGTCCTCCCACAGTCTCTCTCTCTCTCTCCCTCTCTCAGTCTGACGGGTCCTCCCACAGTGTCTCTCTCTCCTTCTCTCCCTCACTCAGTCTGACGGGTCCTCCCACAGCATCTCCCTCTCTCAGTCTGACGGGTCCTCCCACAGCATCTCCCTCACTCAGTCTGACGGGTCCTCCCACAGCATCTCCCTCTCTCAGTCTGACGGGTCCTCCCACAGCATCTCCCTCTCTCAGTCTGACGGGTCCTCCCACAGCATCTCCCTCACTCAGTCTGACGGGTCCTCCCACAGCGTCTCCCTCTCTCAATCTGACGGGTCCTCCCACAGCATCTCCCTCTCTCAGTCTGACGGGTCCTCCCACAGCGTCTCCCTCTCTCAGCTATAGTGAGGTCCTCTGTTAGCGTCTCCCTCTCTCAGCTGGGCGGGTCCTCCCACAGTTTCTCCCTCTCTCAGCTATAGTGAGGTCCTCTGATAGTGTCTCCTTCTCACTGCTCTCAAGTATACTTTCCCTTGACCTGTCTCAGCCCTTCACTCTCCCTCCTCTTTTACTGCCTCATTTCTTTCTCCTTTCAGTGTACCCACTGTGTTCTGCCTCCACCTCTCTTGCCCTTCTCATGCTCCTTACCCTTCCCACTCCTTAGCCTTTCCCACCACTTCCCTTCCTGCCTCAATCCGTGTTGTCCCCTCAGCCCTCCCTCGGTTTTCCTTTGCCTGTCGGCCACTGATAGAGGTGAGGAGGTCCTGAAGGGAGTTTTTGGGCAGCTGAATACGAAGCTGAAAATCAGAACCTCCAGGGTAGTAATCACTGGTTTGCTGACTGTGTCCCATGCCAGTGAGGGCAAGAATAGGATGATTTGGCAAGTGAATGCATGGCTGAGGAACTGGTGTAGGGGACAGGGGTTCAGATGTATAGATCATTGGAATCTCTTCTGAGGAAAAGGGATGGGTTACACCTGAACCTGGGATAGAGGAGAAGACCAGTTTGCTAGAGTTGTTCAGGAGGGTTCAAACTAATTTGGCAGGGGAATGGAAAATGGAGTGATAGTGCTGAGGGTGAGGTAATTGGTTTGCAAACAGAGGTGGTGTACAGTGAGATTCCTAGCAAGGAGAGAACATAATACCATAAGCTGTTGGAGCAGAATTGGGCCATTTGGCCCATCGAGTCTTCTCCACCATTTCATCATGGCTGGTCCAATGTTACTCTCAGCACCAATCTCCTGCCTTCTCCCTGTAACCCTTCATGCCCTGGCCAATCAAAAATCTATCAACCTCTACCTTAAATATATGAAGGGACATGGCCTCCACAGCTGCCTGGCAAAGAATTCCACAGGTTCACCACTCTCTGGCTAAAGAAATTCCTCCTCCCCTCCGTTCTAAAAGGATGCCCCTCCCCTCCTTCCCATCGGAAACATCCATTCCACATCCACTTCGTCAAGGCCCTTCACCATTCTGTAGGTTTCAATGAGGTCACTCATTGTTCAGAATTCTAGTGAATACAGGCCCAGAGGCATCAAACACTCTTCATATGACAAGCCATTCAATCCTGGAATCATTTTTGTGAACCTCCTTTGAAACCCCTCCAATTCAGCACATCCCTTCTAAGATAAGAGGCCCTAATCTGCTCACAACACTTAAGTGAGGTCTCCCCTGTATTTTATAAATTTTCAGCATTACATCCTTGCTTTTATATTCTAGTCCTCTCGAAATAAATGCTAACATCATATTTGCCTTCCTCTCCACAGACTCAACCTGCAAAATGTTCTTTCCTGCACAAGGACTCCCAAGTCCCATTGCACCTCAGTTTTTTGTATTTTCTCTCCATTTAAAAAATAGTCAACCTTTTCATTTCTTCCGTACACATCCTGACACTGCATTCCATCTGCCATTCCTTTGCCCATTCTCCTAATCTGTATTCCTTCTGTAGTCTCAGTTCAATCATCCAGATCTTTCATGTATAGCGTATACAGATTCAGTCCCAACACACCACTGGTGTGGAACACCATTAGTCAACGGCAGCCATCCAGAAAAAGCTCCCTTTGTTCCCACTCTTTGCCTCCTGCCAATCAGCCACTGCTTTATTCATGCCAGAATCTTTCCCGTAATACCATGTGCTTGTAGCTTGTTAAGACCATAAGGTATAGGAGTAGAATTAGGCCATTTTGCCCATCACGCCTGCTCTGCCATTTCATCATGGCTAATCCATTTCCCTCTCAGCCCCAATCTCCTGCCTTCTCCCTGTACTCCTTCATCCCCTGACCAATCAGGAATCTATTAAACTGCTTTAAATATACATAAAGACTTGGCTCCATAAATGCCACACTAACCATTCTTTGGCTAAAGAAATTCCTCCTCATTTCTGTTCTAAAAAGACACCCCTCTATTCTGAGGCTTTGTCTTCTGGTCTTAGACTCTCCCATCATAGGAAACACCCTCTCCACATCCATTCTATCAAGGCCTTTCAGCATTCGATAAGTTTCTTATTAGGTCACCCCTTATTCTTCTGAATTCCAATGAATACAGGCTCAGAGCCATCAAGCCCTCATCATATGACAAGCTGTTCAATCCAGGAATCATTTTTGTGAACTTCCTTTGAACCCTCTCCAATTTCAGCATATCCTTTCTAAGATAAGTGGTCAAAACCTGCTCACAATACTCCAAGTGGGGTCTCACCAGTGCTTTATAAAGTCTCAACATTATATCCTTACTTTTATATTCTAGTCCTCATGAAATTAATTCTAACATTGCATTTGCCTTCCTCTCCACAAACTTAACCTGCTAATTAATCTTTAGGGTATACTGCACAAGGACTCCCAAGTCCCTTTGCAACTCAGATTTTGTATTTTCTCTCCATTTCAAAAATAGAGTACTTTCATTTCTTCTACCGAAGTGCATGACCATACACTTCCCAACAATGTATTCCATTTGCCATTTCTTTGCCCATTCTCCTAATCCGTCTAAGTCCTTCTGTAGCCTCTCTACTTCCTCAAAAGTACCTGCCCTCCACCTGTGTTGGTCCCAACAAAGACTTCTGTAGGACACCACGAGTCGCTGGCTGCCAGCCAGAAAGGGCTCCCTTTATTCTTTGCCTTCTGCCAATCTGCTACTGCTTTATCCATGCTAGCATCTTTCCTGTAATACCATGAGGTCATAGCTTGTTAAACAGCCTTATGTGTGGCACCTTGTCAGAGGTCTTCTGAAAATCCAAGTACACAATATCAACTGTACACAAGTTGATATTGTACAATATCAACCCTTTGTCTATCCTGCTTGTTACTTCTTTAGAGAACTCCAACAGATTTGTCAGGCAAGATTTTCCCTTGGGGAAATCATGCTGACTACGGCCTATTTTATCACGTGCCTCCAAGTACTCAGACCTCATTCTTAATAATTGACTCCAACATCTTCCCAACCACTGAGGTCAGACTAATTGGCCGTAAGTTTCCTCTCTTCCTTCTTGAAGAGTGGAGTTGCACTTGCAATTTTCCAGTCTTCCAGAACCATTCCAGAATCTAGTGATTCATGAAAGATCATTCCTCTTGCATCTATGATCTCCTCAGCTACCACTTTCAGAACCCTGAGGTGTACACCATCTGGTCCAGTTGACCTACGTACCTTCAGACCTTTCAGTTTCCCGAAAACCTTCTCTCCAGTTATGGTAACTTCACACACTTCATGACCCCTGACACCTGGAACTTCCACCATACTGTTAGTGTCTTCCACAGTGAAGACTGATGCAAAATACTTTTTCAATTTGTCTGCCATTTCCTTGTCCCTCTTAACTACCTCTTCAGCATCATTTACCAGTGATCCAATATCCTCTTTCACTTCTCCTTTACACTTCATGTACCTGAAGAAATTTCTGGTACCCTCTTTAATATTATTGACTAGCTTATTTTCATATTCCATATTTTCTTACTTAATGATTTTTTAAGTTGCCTTCTGTTGGTTTTCAAAAGCCATAGAAAGGGTGCAGAGGAGATTTACAAGGATGTTGCCCAGATTGGGGAGCATGCCTTATGAGAATAGGTTGAGTGAATTCGGCCTTTTCTCCTTGGAGCAGCGGAGGATGAGAGATGACCTGATAGAGGTGTATAAGATGATGAGGGGCATTGATCATGTGGATCGTCAGAAGCTTTTTCCCAGGTCTAAAATGGCTAGCACGAGAGGACGCAGGTTTAAGGTGCTTGGAAGTAGGTACAGAGGAGATGTCAGGGTAAGTTTTTTATGCAGAGAGTGGTGAGTGCATGGAATGGGCTGCCGGCAATGGTGTTGGAGGCAGATATGATAGGGTCTTTTAAGAGACCCCGAGGTAGGTACATGTTGCTTAGGTATGGGTAACAAGGGTATGGTATGGTAACAAGGGCTATGGGTAACACTATGTAATTTATAAAGTAAGGACATGTTGGGGACAGCATTGTGGTCTAAAGGGCCTGTATTGTGCTGTCGGACGGTTTCCACATCCTTCCTGTAGTGAGGTGACCAGAACTGAGCACAGTACTCCAAGTGGGGTCTGACCAGGGTCCAATGTAGCTGTAACATTACCTAATCATATTACGTCTCTCCAAATGTTCATAAATCCTGCCTCTCAGGATCTTTTCCATTAACTTACCAACCACTGAATTAAGACATCTGCAGCTTTCTAATCCTCTGGAACCTCCTCAGTCTCCATTGCTGATGCAAAGATCATTGCCAGAGGCTCAGCAATCTCCTCCCTCACCTCCCACAGGAGCCTGGGATACATCTCATCTGGTCCTGGACGCTTATTCAACTTGATGTTTACCAAAAGCTCTTGCACATCCTCTTTCTTAATAATTACATACTCAAGCTTTTCAGTCCACTGTAAGTCATCCCTACAATCGCCAAGATCCTTTTCCACAGTGAATACTGAAGCAAAGTACTCATTAAGTACCTCTGTCACCTCCTCTGGTTCCATACACACTTTTCCACTGTCACACTTGATTGGTCCTATTCTCTCACATCTTATCCTCTTGTTCTTCACATACTTGTAGAATGCCTTGGGATTTTCTTTAATCCTGCTCACCAAGGCCTTCTCATGACCCCTTCTGTCTCTCCTAATTTCATTCTTAAACTCCTTCCTGCTATTCTTATAATCTTCTAGATCTCTATCATTACCTAGTTTTTTGAACCTTTCGTAAGATTTTCTTTTCTTCCTGACTAGATTTACAACAGCCTTTATACACCACAGTTCATGTATCCTACCATCCATTCCCTGTCTCATGGAACGTACCTTTACTTTATTGTCACCAAGCAATTGATACTAGAACGTACAATCATCACAGTGATATTTGATTCTGCACTTCGCGTTCCTTTGAGTACAAATCCAAGTAAACATAATAAAAATTTAAATAGAAAAGGGAAAGTAAGGTAGTGCAAGTCAGGTCCGGATATTTGGAAGGTACGGCCCAGATCCGGGTCAGGATCCGTTCAACAGTCTTATCACAGCTGGAAAGAAGCTGTTCCCAAATCTGGCCGAACGAATCTTCAAGCTCCTGAACCTTCTCCCGGAGGGAAGAAGGACAAAAAGTGTGTTGGCTGGGTGGGTCGTGTCCTTGATTATCCTGGCAGCACTGCTCCAACAGCGTGCCGTGTAAAGTGAGTCCAAGGATGGAAGATTGGTTTGTGTGATGTGCTGGGCTATGTTCACGATCTTCTGCAGCTTCTTCCAGTCTTGGACAGGACAACCTCCATACCAGATTGTGATGCACCCTAGAAGAATGCTTTCTATGGTGCATCTATAAAAAATTAGTGAGGGTTTTAGGGGACGGACCAAATTTCTTCAGCTTTCTCAGGGAGTAAAGGTGCTGGTGGGCCTTCTTAGCAGTGGACTCTGCTTGGTTAGACCAAGTCAGGTCATTTGTGATATTCACACCGAGGAGCTTAATGCTTTTGACCTGTTCCACCAGTGCACAACCAATGTAGCTGGGGTCATGCGGTCCACTACTCCTTCTGAAGTCAACAAACAATTCCTTTGTCTTGCTGACGTTGAGGGATAGGTTATTGTCTGTGCAGAACGCCACACAAATATCCCCTGAACATTTGCCACGTTTTTACCATACATTTCCCTGAGAACATCTGTTCCCAATTTATGCTTCCAAGTTCCTGCCTGATAGCCTCACAATTCCCCTTACTCCAATTAAATGCTTTTTTAACTTGTCTGTTCCTATCTCTCTCAAATGCTATTGCAAAGGAGATAGAATTATGATAACTATCTCCAAAATGCTCTCCCACTGAAAGATCTGGCACCTGACCAGGTTCATTTCCCAATACCAAATCAAGTACAGCCTCTCTTCTTGTAGACGTATCTACATATTGTGTCAGGAAACCTTCCTGAACACACCAAACATACTCCACCCCATCTAACCCCTTTGCTCTAGGAAGTTGCCAATCAATATTTGGGAAATTAAAATCTCCCACTACAACAACTCTGTTATTATTATACCTTTGCAGAATCTGTCTCTCTGTCTGGTCCTCAACATCCCTGTTACTATTGGGTGGTCTATAAAAAACACCCAGTAGAGTTATTGACCCCTTCCTGTTCCTAACTTCCACCCACAGAGACTCTGTAGACAATTCCTCCATGACTTCCTCCTTTTCTGCAGCTGTGACACTATCTCTGATCCTGTCCTTTCTGAAACATCTAATGCCTGGCAATTTAAGTAACCGTTCCTGCCCCTGAACCATCCAAGTCTCTGTAGTGGTCACAACAAAATAGCTGCAAGTACTGATCCACGCTCTAAGATCATTCGCTTTGTAGGGATGACTTAGAGTGGATTGCAAAGCTTAAACTCTCCCCCACAGTCTGTTGCAGAGCATTCTACAAATTTACTACTCTTTGGCTAATAAAAAAAAAATCCTCCTTACCTCTGTTGCCCCTTAATTTTGAGGCTGTGCCCTCTAGTTCTGATTACCTCCACAATAGGAAATATCCTCTCCACACCCACTCTATCTAGTCCTTTCAGCATGGGAAACATCATTTCCACATCTATTCTGTCAAGGCCTTTCAACATTAGAAAGGTTTCAATGAGAATCCCCCCTCATCCTTCTGAATTCCAGCACGTACAGACCCAGAGCCATTAAACTTTCATCATATAATAACCCTTTCATTCCTGGAATCATTCTTGTAAACCTCCTCCAGTCTCTTTCCAATGCCAGCACATCTCTTCTAAGATGAGGTGCTCAAAATTGTTCACATTACTCAAGCTGAGGCCTCACCGTTGCCTTATAAAGCCTCAACATCACATCCTTGCTCTTATGGTCCCTCAACACCAGCTCCTCAGCAAAGAAAGCCCAGCAGCGTCTCTACTTTCTGCGAAGGCTGAGGAAAGTCCATCTCCCACCCCCCATCCTCATCACATTCTACAGGGGTTGTATTGAGAGCATCCTGAGCAGCTGCATCACTGCCTGGTTCGGAAATTGCACCATCTCGGATTGCAAGACCCTGCAGCGGATAGTGAGGTCAGCTGAGAAGATCATTAGGGTCTCTCTTCCCACCATTACAGACATTTACACTACACACTGCATCTGCAAGGCAAACAGCATTATGAAGGACCCCACGCACCCCTCATAGAAACTCTTCTCCCTCCTGCCATCTGGGAAAAGGCACCTGAGCATTCGGGCTCTCACGACCAGACTATGTAATAGTTTCTTCCCCCAAACTCTCAGACTCCTCAATATCCAGAGCCTGGACTGACACCAACTTACTGCCCTCTACTGTGACTATTGTCCTATTTATTATTTATTGTAATGCCTGCACTGTTTTGTGCACTTTATGCAGTCCTGGGTAGGTCTGTAGTCTAGTGTAGTTTTCTTTTCTGTGTTGTTTTTACGTAGTTCAGTGTAGTTTTTGTACTGTTTCATGTAGCACCATGGTCCTGAAAATTGTTGTCTTGTTTTTACTCTGTACTGTACCAGCAGTTATGGTTGGAATGACGATAAAAAGTGACTTGACTTGACCATCGACTCAACTGCAAGTTAACCTTCAGAGTGTTCTGCACAAGGACTCCCAAGTCCCTCTGCATCTCAGATTTTTGGATTTTATTCCCGTTTAGAAAGTAGTCTGCACATTGTATTTCGTCTGCCACTTTCTTGTGCATTTCCCTAATCTAAGCCCTTGTGCATCCTACCTGTTTCCTCAACACTACCTGCCCCTCCACCAATCTTCATATCATCTGCAAATTTGGCAACAAAGTTATCTATTCCATCATTCAAATCATTAATATACAACATAAAAAGAAGTGGTCCTAACTCCAACCCCTGTGGAACACCACTAGTTACTGGCAGCCAACCAGAAAATCATCCTTTTATTCCTATTCACTGCCACCTAACAATCAGCCAATGCTCTAACCATTTTCCCTGAAGGAAACCATGCTGACTTTGTCCTGTCTTGTCCTGTGTCACCAAGTACTCCATCACTTCATCCTTAACAATTGACAATCTAACATCTTCCCAACCACTGAACCAGGCTAACTGGTCTATAATTTCCTTTCTGCTGCCTTCCTCCTTTCTTAAAGAGTGGAGGGACATTTGCAATTTTCCAGTCATCTGGCACCATGCCACAGTCCAATGATTTTTGAAAGATCATTTTTAGTGCCACCACAATCTCTTACGCTACCTCTTTCAGAACCCTAGGGTGCAGTTCCTCTGGTCCAGGTGACTTATGTATCTTTATGTCTTTCAGGTTTTTGAGCAACTTCTCTCTTGTAACTGCACACACTACATCAGGCATCCTGCTCATGTCTTTCACAGTAAAACTGATGCAAAATACTTGTTTAGTTCATCTGCCTTCTCCTTGTCCCCCGTTATTATTTATCCAGCCTCATTTTCTAGCAGTCCTATTCCACTCTCATCTCTCTTTTATCTTTTACATACTTGAAAAAACTTTTTCAATCCACATTGATATTGTTTGCTAGCTTGCTTTCATATTTCATCTTTTCCCTCCTCATGATTCTTTTAGTTGTTTTCTGTAAGTTTTTTGAAAACTTCCCAATCCTCTACCTTCCTGCTAAATTTAGTTTGTTGCATTCCCTTTCTTTTTCTTTTACATTAGCTTTGACTCCTCTTCTCAGCACGGTTGTACTATTTTGCCATTTGAGTATTTCTTTGTTTTTGGAATACATCTATCCTGCACCTTCGTCATTTTTCCCCAGAAACTCGATCCATTGCTGCTCCACTGTCAGCCCGTCAGCATCACCTTTCAATTTAGATAGATAGACAGATGATACTTTATTGATCCCAAAGGAAAGTACAGTGCCACAGTAGCATTAGAAGTACACAGATATACAACTATTAGAAGAGAAGTAAGAAAGAATAAAAAATAAGCTAGTTCAAACAGTCTAACATGAGGGATCATCATTTCTCTGGCTTTTGGTTGACTCATTATAGCTGAGGGTAAGAATGACCTCAGACAGCGCTCTTTGGAGCAGTGCAGTTGTCTTAGCCTATTACTAAAAGTGCTCCTCTTTTCACACGTGCAGAGGGTGAGAAACATTGTCCAGAATTGCCAGGGTTTTCCGTAGGGTCCTTCGTTCTACCAAATTCTCCAGTGCGTCCAATTTGACTCATAACAGAGTGAGCCTTTCTAATCAGTTTATTGAACCTGTTGGCATCACCCGTGTTGATGCCCTTGCCCCAGCACACCACTGCATTGAGGATTGAACTGGCAACAGCAGACTGGTAAAACTTGAAGGAGTCACCTGTATACTCCAAAGGACCTCAGTCTCCTCAGGAAGCAGAGGTGACTCTGGCCCTTCTTGTTCACAGCCTCTGTGTTGGTGCTCCACTCAAGTCTGTCATCCAGGTGCACCGCAGGTACTCACCACATCCGCATCCTCACCATCAATAGTAACGGAGCAGTGCAGGCTTAGTCTTCCTAAAGTCCATCTCCTTTGTCTTACTGACATTGAACTGCAGATGATTCAGCTTGTACTGTTTGACAAAGTCCTTTACCAAGGCCCTGTATTCATCCTCCCATGTTCCCTTTATACACCCAACTACTTCTGAATCATCGGAGAGTTTCTGCAGATGACATGACACAATGTTGTATCTAAAGTCCTAGGTATACAGGGTACACAGGAAGGGAATTAATACAGACCCCTGTGGGGCCCTGGTGCTGCTTCTAGCCACACAGCTCCGAAGCCACACAAACTGAGGTCTTCCAGTCAGGTAGTCCATTATTCAGGATACAATGGAAGTGCTAACCTGCATTCAATGGAGCTTTTCCCCCCCAGCAATGATGGCTGTATGGTATTGAAAGCATTTGAAAAATTAAAAAAATCATGATCCTCACAGTGCTGCCCTGGTTATCCATCAACTCCAATGTGCTCCCAATAGGCAAAATGCAAGGGATCAAGAGCTGTTCTGATCAGGGGTCAGAGATGAGCCAGGACCAGCCTCGCTGGGGCCTTTGCTTTGGCCAACTCTTCTCTTGTTCCACTGTAATTTCCTTTACTCCACTGAAGTACTGCTATGTCAGACTTCACCTTCTCCCTATCAAATTCAAGTTGAACTCAATTATATTGTGATCACTGTCTCCTAAGAGTTCCTGGACCTTCAGCTCTCCATTGCCACCAGTTCATTACATAATGCACAATCCAGTGTAGCCAATCCCCTCATGGGCTCAATGACGAACTGTTCTAAATAGGCATTCAACGAATTCACTCTCTTGAGATCCATTACCAGCCTGTTTTTCCAAATCTACCTGCATGGTAAGATTTCCCATGACCATCAAACATTGCCCTTTTGTCAAGCCTTTTCTATTTCCAGTTGTAATCTGTAGTTCACATCCCAGCCACAGTTGGGAGGCCTGTATATAACTGCCATCAGGGTCCTTTTCCCCTTGCAGTTTCTTAACTCAAACCAGAAGAACTCAACATCTTCTGATCCTATGTCACGTCTTTCTGATGATTCTTTACCAGCAGAGGCGCACCACCCCATCTGTTTACCTTCCTGTCCTTCTGATACAACGTGTAACCTTGGACTTTCATCTCCCCACTACCACCATCCTTCAGTCACGATTCAGTGATGGTCACAGCATCATACCCAACAATCTGTACAAGTGCAACAAGATCATCCATCTTATTTCTTATACTCCATGCATTGAGATGTAACACATATGATAACCCTTTCATTCCTGGAATCATCCTTATGAACCTCATCTGAACCCTCTCCAATGCCAGCACATCTTTTCTAAGATGAGGAGCCCAAAGCTGTTCACAATACTTGAGGTGAGGCCTCCCCAGTGCGTTATAAAGCCTCAGCATCACATCCTTCCTCACCAATGACTTTCCTGCAAGTTAACCTTCAGGGTATTCTGCACAAGGACTCCCAAGTCTCTCTGCATCTCAGATTTTTGGTTATTTCCCCGTTTAGAAAATAGTCCACACATTTATTTCTACTACCAAAGTGCATGACCAAGTATTTTCCAACACTGTATTTCATTTGCCACTTTCTTAACCATTCTCTTAATCTGTCTAAGTCCTCCTCCAGCCTACCTGTTTCCTCAACACTACCTGCTCCTCCACCAATCTTTGTATCGTATGCAAACTTGGCAACAAAGACATCTATTCCATCATCTAAATTATTTATACACAGCATAAAAAGAAGTGGTTCCAACACCAACCCCTGTGGAACACCACTCGTCACTGGCAGCCAACCAGAAAAGGTTCCTTTTATTCCCACTTGCTGCCTCCTACCAATCAGCCAGTGTTCTAACCATGTCGGTAACTTTCCTGTAATACCATGGGTTCTTAACTTGGTAAGCAGCTTCATGTGTGACACCTTGTCAAAAGCCTTCTGAAAGTCCAAATATACAACATCCACTGTATCCCATTTATCTATCCTACTTGTAATCTCCTCAAAGAATTCCAACAGGTTCATCAGGCGGGATTTTCCTTGAAGGAAATCATGCTGACTTGTGCTATCTTGTCCTGTGTCACCAAGTCCTCCATCACCTCATCCTCGTTAATTGGTCATTGTAAATTGTCCTGTGATTAGGTTAGGGTTAATCCGATTTGTTGGGCCTTGCTGGGGCAGCATGGCTCAAGGGGCCTACTTTGTGCTGCAGCACTAAATAAATAAATAAATAAATAAATAAATAAACAAACAAACAAACAAACAAACAAATAAATAAATAAATAAATAAATAAACAGACAAATAGATAGATAGATAAATAGATAAATAGATATATAAATAGATAAATAGATAAATAAATAAATAGATAAATAGATAAATAAATAAATAGATAAATAGATAAATAGATAAATAAATAGATAAATAGATAAATAAATAGATAGATAGATAGATAAATAGATAAATAGATAAATAGATAGATAAATAGATAAATAGAGAGATAGAGAGATAGATAGATATGCAACTACAACAAATAAAATAAAATAATAATAAATAAGCAAGAAATATCAAGAGCATGAGTTGTAGAGACTTGAAAATGAGTCCATTGGTTGTGGGGTTACAAAGGAATCAGTTCATTGTTGGAGTGAGTGATATTATCCACTCTGGTTGAGTTCATGGTTGAAAGGTATTAACTGTTCCTGAACCTGGTGGTGTAGGTTCTGAGGCTCCTGTACCACCTTCCTGATGGCAGCAGTGAGAAGAGGGCATGGCCTGGATGGTGGTGTTCTTGATGGATATTGCTTTCCTGCAACAGTGCTCCTTGTAAAATGTGCTTATTGGTATGGAGGGCATTACCAGGTTCCTTGCCGTGTGACTATGTTTGTTTTCCCAGTGCTCACCAGTATGTGTGAGTTGGTGTAATAGCCCAGGCCATTGAGCGGAGGTTCCTCGTACACTAACCCCCTGCTTTGTCTCTGTTGTAGGCGACTGCCGGCAGGATGTGGCTGGATCCTTGATGGATTCCCAGCGACTGTCACCCAAGCCAAACTGCTGGAAAAGTTGCTGACCGGGGTTGACTCTGATTACACTGTACCAAAGACTAAGAGGTCCAGAACCAAACTGGCTGTGGACCCAAAGGCTTCCAAAGAGCCCCCTCCTCCCTGGCCTGCCCTGGACATCGCCATTCTCCTAGAGGTTTCAGACAACACTGTGCTGACTCGCCACTCGCAGGGCAATGGTAGGGCCCAGCACCCTGGCCAGAATCATGGTAGAGAGTTTGGGTGGGAGAATGGACAGGATGGTGGGGGGGTGAGGAACAGACCAGGTGAAGGATGGGCAGTGGATCAGGACAGGGAGGGTGGAGATTGGGGGGTGTTAGAAAGGGGTGGGGGGAGGTAGAGATTGGAGAAGGGGATGGGGATTGGGGGTGGTAACAGAGGGATTAGGGAAGGGGATGGGGATTGGGGTGGTAGTGGAGGGGATATGAGGGGGGTGGGGATTGGGGTGGTAGCAGAGGGGACTGAAGGGGGTGGGGATTGGGGGTGGTAGTGGAGGGGTTGGCGATTGGGGGTGGTAGCAGAGGGGACTGGACAAAAGGGCTGCCACTGGAAGTGGGTGCTGCATTAAATCAGAATGTGGTGCTGTCTTGTGTTTCTTCGTGCTGTGTGTGACAGTCAGTCAGTGTGCTGAGTCTGTAATCCAGAAAGCATCCGGTGAACAGGGACCCCAGGAGCTCCCGGATGTTGGTGGGAATATGTCACGTACAGAGGAACAGCTGCTGCCTCGGTGAGTGATATCTACAGTCCTTGACCTGGAGAGCATGCTTTCCGATCCTCTGTCCTTTGCTCCTGACCATTGAACACACTTTGTGAACCCTAACCTTGGGGAATGACTAACCTTGAGAATGATTGCATCCCTTGTCTCTGACACCCCTCCCTCTGGCCCTGGGAGCCAGTGCCATGAGTTCAGCCGATAGTGAATCCTTATCTGTGGTGTGCCTGTGATCTGGGAGACAAGTGGGTTTCAGGGCGGTTAGGTGGGTGATAATGCCTGTGCCTTTTGATAGACTGACAAGTTTCCTGGAGCACTGGCCCAAGCTGGAGAAGTGGTTTACGGGACAGCAGATCCTGGCAAAGGTGAATGGGGAGCTGCAACAGGCCGAGCTACTGGAGAAGCTGGAGCTGGTTCTGGTGGAGTGCCTGCTCAAAAAGCACAGCAGAGGTGAGCAGCCGTGGCACAGGAGGCAGGACTAGACCCACAGCAGGTACCCGGGCACCCAGTGTAAGGCGAGTGTGGTGAGTGAAGCCCTGCACGTTCTTCCTCATTTGCTGTGTTCACAGGTGAAGGAAGGCTCGAGATGCATGGGGACTGGAGGGAGGAGGAGATAGGGCGTCCAAACTCCTATTGACTGGAGGGGGGGGGAGGAGAAAGGAGACAGGGCTTCCGAAGTCCCATTGACTCGAGGGGCAGGAGGCAGAGTGCCCAAAATTCCAGTGAGCGGAGGGGGCACAAGGAAAGAGGCAGGGTTGTTGTAGAAGGAAGAATCAGGGGTGATGAGGAGACAGGGAAAGAGGGAGAGGGATTGTACAGTGTGAGTTTGGATACGTTGTGTGTTCTGGCTTAGACTGCAGTACAGATGACGGTGTGCTGGGTGTACAGTATATTGGCTTTCATAAATTAGGGGATTGAGTTTAAAGCTGCAAGGTAGTATTGCAGCTTTATAAAACCCAGGTTAGATCATACTTTATTGTGTTTAGTTCTGGCTACCTCATTACAGGAAAGATGTGGAAGCTTTAGAGAGGGTGCAGAGGAGGTTTACCAAGATGCTGCCAGTATTGGGCAGCATGTCCTTGTGGATAGGTTGAGTGAGCGAAGGCTTCTCTTTTTGGGGTGAAGGATGATGAGAGATGCCTTGATAGAGGTGTACAAGATGATAAGAAGCACAGATGGAGTGGACAGCCAGAGACTCTTTCCCAGCTAATAAGACAGGCATGATTTTAAGGTGATTAGAGGAAAGTGTTCGGGGGTGGAGAGAATGTCAGAGGTAGGTCTTTTTTGACAGAGTGGGGTGGGTGTGTGGAATGCCCTGCCAGGGGTGGTGGTAGTTGAGGCAGATATGGTAGGGATATTTAAGAAACTCTAGGCACATGGGTGCTAAAAAAAATGGAGGGCTATATGGGAGGGAAGGGTTCGATTGATCTTAGAACAGGTTGAAAGATCAGCACAACAATGGCCTGTACTGTGCTGTACTATATTGTCAACAGTGGTGCTGGGGAGGAAACCCCAGGGTGTGGTCAGGGAATGGTTCAAAATACATTTATTGTAAAAGTATGTATACTATGTACAACCTTGAGAGTCATCTCTCGTAGGCATCCACTGAACAAAGAAACAAAAAATAACATGCACAACAAAGACTGACAAACATCCAATTTACAAAAGAAGTTGATGTTAGTCTGGCGAGACTATGGGTCTGCACCTGGAAAGTCTTGCTTCGGTCTGTGTTGGTAGAGCAGTGTCTGTTGTGGCTGTTGAGGCCCACATGGGAGTGACTGCACTGGTCTCGGCTGCAGCAACTGCACTGGAAGGCGCTGTCCTCTGGTGTTGTCTTGGTGCAGTTTTATCAGCGAGTGCACTTTTCTTCAGCAGCAGGCCTCAGCTTCTCTTGTCCTCTTTTTAGACCTTTGCGTAGTTCCAGCCTCCAGCGAGAGCGATCACTTGCAATGTCCTCCTGCCTCTCGATGTTCATGTAGAGTGACATCATGTCTCTCTTGCAGACATCTTTGAAACGAAGATGGGGCCGCCCTTGCGCTGTCCTGCCAAAGGCCAGTTCCCCGTACAGCAGGTCTTTCGGGATCCTCCTGTCTGACATGCGGTGTACATTCCCCAGGCGGTGGAGACGGCGTTGTTGGAGTAGGGTGAAGAGGCTGGGTATCTGGGCGTGGGTCAGGACCTCATTGTTGGTGACTCAGTCAGTCCACTTGACGTCCAGGATGTGTCTTAGGCTGCGAAGGTGGAAGGTGTTGAGACGCTGCTCTTGTCTGCAGTAGAGGCTCCAGGTCTTGCCGCCGTAAAGCAGTGTGCTGAGGATGCAGGCCCTGTAGACTGCAATCTTGGTGTGCATTGTCAGCTTTCTGTTCTCCCAGACTCTCCTTGTCAGCCTGGTGAACGTTGAGGTTGCTCATCCGATCCGTCTGTTGATCTCGAAGTCTGGGGAGAGACTGCCTGTGACAGTGGAGCCAAGACCCCAAGATCAACAAAAGAGGAAATAATAAAGAAAGTAAACAAATAATGCGGAGAACACGGGCTGCAGGCTCCCCGAAATTCAGTCCACAGGTAGTGAGCCCATTCAGAGCTGTGACCAGTGAAGCTTTTTCAGGAGCACAGTGGCTGCAGGGAATAACTGCTCCCAAACCTGGCGGCATGGGACCCTGCACACCCTCCCCGCGCCTGATCATTGTAACGAAAAGAGAGAGATACGGAATGGGCAAAGGAGGGCCAAGATGGCCTGTTTCCGTGCTGTGATTGTTATATGGATTGTTATATGGTTAAAGGTGGGGAAACTTCATTGGCAAGGAGTCATGTTCCCCTGTCCTACAGCCACACTGACTGAAGGTCCTGGCCCAGACAGTCCCCCGCTCCCAGTACTTTTGTTGTGAGGCTCTGTCTGAGCCCTGTATCAGCTTGTTTGCAGGCATCTACTCAGTTCCTGTGGCTCAGATCCATCACAAAGTGTCCAGATCCTATAGTCTGCTGCCACCATCCCCTCCTGTGGTCAATGAGGGTTCAGCCTTCATCAGTCAGGGTGCTGACTGTAAAAAGAGAGGTGTTACAGCTATATTAAGCATTGGTTAGGCCACAGCTGGAGTGAGTACATTACAGAAAGGATATGGAGAGGGTGCAGAGAATGCTCCCTGGATTGGAGAGTATGTGCTATAAGAAGATATTGAACAAACAAGGAGTGTGTATTCTGGAGCATTAGAGGGTATATGTGTGTGTAAAATTATCTGCAGTATGAATGATAGATAAGAAGATCTGTCATATGAAGAGAGTCTGATGTTTCTGGGCCTGTATCCACTAGAATTCAGAAGAATGAGGAGTGACCTCATTGAAAGCTAGTAGGCAGCCGTCGAACCCAGGGGATCGTGGGTTTGTGACTCTGGTGGACTGTGTCCTCTCCAGGGCGCGAGCCTGGGTGGGAAGGTTTGAAGAACCGGCTGTTGCCCACGCAGCGGGTTCCCCCTCTCCACATCACTGATGTAGTCCAAGGGGAGGGCAAGTGCTGATACAGTTTGGCACCAGTGTCATCACAGAAGTTGCCAGAGTGAAATTGTAAACAACTTCAAACTGCCTCTGGGTTTACTCCCTCAGCCTTTCCCATGGGTGAGTATGGTTGCTAGGCAGTGGAGATTTAAAAATCAGAGTTTTCCCTCTCAGGCGGGCTGCCGTCCAAGGCTGTCGAGCCCCACCTGCCTGAAGCAACTGGCTTTGAGGTGCCAGTTGTCCACCTTTGCCCCTTCTCTTGTCAGTAGAAACAGTTCCACCAGGCCTAGTAGCTAAGCCACACGTGAAGGCCAAGAGTTGGACTTGGTTGACAGATTCTGTTAGAGACTCACATCATTTGGAGCACTTTATAGGTAGTGGGAGCTTATCCCCACTACCACCCCCGGCTATGACAACCTTAGGTGAAAGGCTTTGATAGAGTGGATGTGAAGAGAACATTTCCATGGTGGGGGAGTCTAAAGCCAGAGAACACAGCCTCAGAATAGAAGGGCATCCTTTTAGAAGGAGGATCTCATGCAGGATAGATGTATTCCAAAAACAAAGCAATACTCAAATGGCAAAATAGTACAACCGTTGCTGACAAGAGAAGTCAAAGCTAATGTAAAAGCAAAAGAAAGGGCATATATCAAAGCAAAAATTAGTGGGAAAACAGAGGAAAGCTACTGGCATGTTTAGAGCATTGGCTGATTGGGAGGAGGCAGCGAGTGGGATTAAAAGAATCCTTTGCTTGCTGACTGCCAGGGATTAGTGGTGTTCCACAGGAGTCAGTGTTGGGACAGCTTCTTTTGAAAACCTACAGAAAGCAACTGAAAATCATTAGGAGGGAAAAACTGAAATATGAAAGCAAGCTGGCAAACAATATCAAAGTGGATAGTAAAAGCTTTTTTCAAGTATGTAAAAAATAAAAGAGAAATGAGAGTGGATATCAGATTGTTAGAAAATGAGGCCGGAGAAATAATATTGGGGGCCTAGGAGATGGCAGATGATCCAAATGAGTATTTCAGTCTTCCTTGTGAAAGACACTAGCAGTGTGCCAGATGCTAAAGGATGTGAGGAAAGAGAAGTGAGTGCAGTTACTATTACAAGGGAGAAGGTGCTCAAAAATTGAAAGACACAGGGGACTTAAGTAACCCGGACCAAATGACATGCACCCTAGGGTTCCAAAAGAGGTAGCAGTAGAGATTGTGGAGGCATTAGTAATGATCTTTCAAAAATCATTGGACTCTGGCATGGTGCCAGAGGACTAGAAAATTGCAAATGTCACTCCACTCTTTAAGAAAGGAGGTAGGCAGCAGAAAGGAAATTATAGACCAGTTAGCCTGGCCTCAGTGGTTGAGAAGATATTGGAGTCAATTGTTAAGGATGAGATTAAGGAGTACTTGGTGACACAGGACAAGATAGGACAAAGTCAGCACGATTTCTTTAAGGGACAATGTTGCCTAACAAACCTGTTGAACAAGTAGGATAGATAAAGGGGATGCAGTGGATGTTGTCTATTTGGACTTTCAGAAGGCCTTTGACAAGGAACTACACATGAGGCTGCTTACCAAGTTACGAGCCGATGGTATTACAGGAGAGTTACAAGCATGGTTTAACATTGGTTGAATGGGAGGAGGTAGTGAGTGGGAATGAAAGGATGGCAGACCTGGATCTGGGCTGTACCTTCAAAATATCTGGACCTGACTTGCACTACCTTACTTTCCCTTTTATATTTTCTAATTATGACATAATTTAAATTTTTTATTCTATTTATTTCGATTTGTACTTCAGGGAGCGCAAAGCACAGAAAGAAATATCACTGTGACGACTGTACACTCTAGTATCAATTGTTTGGTGACAATAAAGTAAAGTAGAGTGACTAGTGGTCCGCAGGGGTCGGTGTTGTTGGGACCGCTTCTTTTTATGCTGTATATAAATGATTTAAATGATGGAAGAGATGGCTTTGTTGTCAAGTTTGCATATGATACGTAGATTGGTAGGAGCCAGGTAGTCTACAGGTAGGCTGCAGAAGGACTTAGACAGATTAGGAGAATGGGCAAGAAAGTGGCAAATGAAATACAAGTTTGGAAAATGCATGGACATGCAGTTTGGTAGTAGAAGTAAAAGTGAAGACTATGTTCTATTTAGGGAGAAACTCCAAAGATCTGAGATAGAAAGGGACTTGGGAGTCCTTGTGCAGAACACCCCAAAGCTTAACTTGCAGGTAGAGTTGGTGGCGAGGAAGGCAAATGCAATGTTAGCATTCATTTCAAGAGGCCTGGACTACAGGCTTTATAAGGTGAGGCCTCACTTTGTGTATATTTTGGGCATGGCATCATAGAAATGATGTGATGGTATTGGAGAGGGTTTAGAGGAGCTTCACAAGGATGATTCCAGGAATGAAAGGTTTAACATACGAGGAACACTGGGTTTGTACACACTGGAATTTAGTAGGATGAGGGGGGATCTCATTGAAACTTTCCGAATGTTGAAAGGAATGGACAGAGTAGACATGAAAAGGATGTTTCCCATGGTGGTGGAGTCTAGGACAAGAGGTCACAGCCTGTCAGGATAGAGAGGGTCCAATTAAAACAGATGCAGTGAAAATTCTTTAACCAGAGGATGGTAAATTTGTGGAATTTATTACCACAGGCAACTGTGGAGGCCAGGTCAGTGGGTGTATTTAAGGCTAAGCTTGATAGGTTCTTGATTGGATACGGCATCAAAGGTTCTTGGGAGAAGGCCAGGAAGTGGAGGTGAGGAGGGGATAAAAGATCAGCCATAATTGAAGAGTGGAGCAAACTCGATAGACCAAATGTCCAAATTCTGCCTCTATGTTTTATGGTCTTATGGAATTCCTTTAGTCAGAGAGTGGTGAATCTGTGGAATTCTTTGCCACCGGCTTTGGTGGAGGCCAGGTCATTGGGTGTGTTTAAAGCAGAGCTTGTCAGATCCTTGATTGGTCAGGGCATGAAAGGATATGGAAGAAGGCAGGAGATGGGCTCTGCGAGAAAAATTGGATCAGCCATGATGAAATAGTGGAGCAGACTCAATGAGTCAAATAGCATAATCCTGCTCCTATATCTTATGGGCTTATAATCAGTCTTTTTCCTAGAGTAGAAATGTCGATTCTAGAGGGTTTAGCTTGAAGATGAGGGAAGAAAGTTTAAAAAGGCTTTGTAGGGCCAGATTATTTTTGCACAGAGAGTGGTGGATACCTGGCAATGCTTCCAGCACAAGTCATAGAGTTATACAGTGTTGACCCAGGGGCCAAACAGCCAGTCCTGTTTGCCCACGTTTGGCCCACATCCCTCTAAACCAGGGCTTCCCAACCTTGGTTTTACGGACCCCTAACTTAATGGAATTGGTGAGCCCTTAATGGTAAGCCCTTCCTATCCAGATACCTTCCAAATGTCTTTTAAGTGTCGTTATGACAGCAGATACAATATCAGTCTTTAAGAGGTCTGGGCACACTCATGAACAGACAGGGTATGAATGAGTACCAACCTCTGACTAGCATAATCAGCACAGGCATGGTGGGCCGAAGGGCCTGTTCCTGTGCTGTGAACTATTTAGCTTGATCAATGCTCCATTGTGATACTTCATGAATATCATCTTGCAGATTAACCCATTGTACACCACCTCAAGATGCTTCACAGCCAGAGGGTGCGGTAGTAGTTAGACATGTGACCATCATGGTCAGCATGGACATGCGTGTACCTATGCCATACAGTTCTGTGAAGATCTGGGTAAAAGGTCATTTGCAGGAGAGTCAGAATTTATTTCAGTCCAGGGTCAAGTTTCTGTTAACCTGATCACTGATCTCATTGCTGTTGGAGAGAACTCGCTGTGTGGAATCTAACTGCCCTGTTTCCCATGTCAGCACCGTGACTTCACCCCACTTGGTCTGAATTCCAGATGCTGTGACTGAGAAGCCTCCAGAGGTGACCACACCTGCCCTGGCTGAAACATCTCCTTCCCAGGGCCTTCAGGAGACCTCTCCAAAGGATGTGAATTTAGTGGGAAGTGGTGAGTGTCAGTGTGATGAAGGGGAACGCTGGGATTCCTTGCACTCTGTAAGATCTGCTTCAGAATAGAGCCCATCTCCTTTCCATCTCCGTTCACCTTTGAAGCTACCATCAAAGTTATTGAAGAACAAAATGTCCCAGCAAGGCATGGGTCAACAAGCCATTCAGCCCCTCTTTGTGTTTGATTACCATTTGATTCAATAGTGAATATTAACATTTCATAGCAATATACAAAATTTTGAAGGAACTCAGCAGGTCAGGCAGTGTCTATGAAGGGGAATATACAGTTGACATTTTGGGTTGAAACCCTTCATCAGGACTTGGCTCAAAGCATTGACTGTTTACTCCTTTCTGTAGTTGCTGCCTGACCTACAG
The DNA here is from genome assembly GCF_030144855.1 of Hypanus sabinus. NCBI lineage: Eukaryota > Metazoa > Chordata > Chondrichthyes > Myliobatiformes > Dasyatidae > Hypanus > Hypanus sabinus. Next base: position 2,947,041 of record NC_082712.1, read on the forward strand.
AGTTCCTCCAGCATTTTGACTGTGTTTTCTCTAGATTTCCAGCATCTTCAGAATCTCTTGTGTTTATCTCTTCTCATCAGTTGTTCTGACTAAGTCACTTAAACACCTCATTGAGATTAGTTTGAGCCTCACAGTCTGTCCAAACTTTCCTCAAAAGACAATTCATCCACAAACCTAATGAACCTTCTCTGAATGCAAACACGAGGAAATCTACAGATGCTGAAAATTCAAGCAACACACACAAAATGCTGGTGGAACGCAGCAGGCCAGGCAGCATCTATAGGAAGAAAGACAGTCAATGTTTTGGGCCGAGACCCTTCGTCAGGACTAACTGAAGAAAAGATAATAAGAGATTTGAAAGTGGGAGGGGGAGGTGGAAATCCAAAATGATAGGAGAAGACAGGAGGGGGAAGGGTGAAGCTAAGAGGTGGCCATTGCAAACGGCGAAGAAGGTGTCTTGGAGGCATGGAAGGGATTGTGATAGGGACACCAGGTACCTTCTCATGGTGGAGAATGTCACCCTCAGAGCTCGACGGGAGAAACAATGGGATCAGAGTCAATTAAATGTGAGTACCTGGGGTCCTCAGAAGGTCCAAATTGAGAAGCTCGAAAATGAATCCTGAAGCCAATTGGAGTCAGTTGGCAGCAGAGACACGTTCCAAGGAAGGATATATGGCTGTTGTAATGGGTCTGGGTCAAAATGTGATCGAAAAGTTGAAGGGCCAAAGAAATTACAGATGGGGAACAGTGAGAGAGGGTTTCACTGAACTTTCCCTTCAACTTTTCGATCACATTTTGACCCAGACCTGTTACTACAGCCGTATATCCTTCTTTGGAACGTGTCTCCGCTGCCAACTGATTTCAGGATTCGTTTTCGAGCCTCTCAATTTGGACCTTCTGAGGATCCCAGGTACTCACATTTAATTGACTCTGCCTCCCATTGAGCTCTGAGGGGGACACTCTCTGCCATGAGAAGGTACCTGGTGTCCCCATCACAATCCCTTCCACCCCTCCGGGACATTTTCTTCGCCGTTTATAATGCTCTTAGCTTCACTTCTGCACCTCCTGTCTTCTCCTATCATTTCAGAGTTCCCCCTCCCCCTCCCAGTTTCAAATTTCTTACTATCTTTTCTGTTAGTCCTAACAAAGGGTCTCGGCCCAAAACATCGACTGTACTTCTTCCTAAAGATGCTGCCTGGCCTGCTGCGTTCCACCAGCATTTTGTGTGTATAGCTTGAACTTTCTCTGAATCTCATTTAACACTTTAAACCTTAGTCTCTGCTCAAAACATTGAGATTCTCCACGAGAAGTGCTGCCTGACCTGAGTTCATCCAGCACTTTTTGTGTGTTGCTCTGGATTTGCTGCAATGAATGAATCTCTTGTTTTTCTGTGGTTTTATATTATTTAACATTTCCACTCCATGATTCAAAGTGTCTCCACCACCATCAAGCACTCCTGTGATAACCAGGCAATCTCGCCCTCCCCCAGCTATCTCCTCAATAACTTGTCTTACCCGCAGGTTCTGTGAGTGTTCCCAGCTCTGCCAAAGAGAAGATTAAAGTGTCGCTTGGTGATAAGAAGCAGAACAAATCTGGCTCCATTAGTCAGGCAGGTACGATGGAGGCTCCCTGCAGATCAGTGAGTTTGCGAACCACCTCGAGTGGGAAAGCATTGTACTGGAAAGTTCAGTCTGCAGAGCTGCCTGGTGTTCAGTGAGGCAGTTAGACCTGTCAACTGCTGCATCAGCACAGCCCCTGCCAAAGGTGTTTATTGCACAACAGGCCTCTGGGGTAGATGAGTGCAGCAGTCGTTTCAAATGGAAGTGTCTCCTCTCAGACAGTAATATGCCTGTGGAATTCTATGCGTGCCAAATCAATAGGGGAGTTGAAACATCAACTGTTTGTGGAAGGGGATTGAGCGAGTGGGGGAGAGTCATCATGGGCTGTGGGAGGGGATTGAATGGGTGGGGAGAGTAAGTGACAGGGAGGTGTGTCTGGGGGCTGTGGGAGGGGATTGAATTGGTGGGGAGAGTAAGCGACAGGGGGAGAGTGTCCAGGGGCTGTGGGAGGGGATTGAGTGGGTGGGGGGAGAGTGTCTGTGGGCTGTGGGAGGGGATTGAGTGGATGGGGGGGAGAGTGTCCGTGGGCTGTGGGAGGGGATTGAGTGGGTGTGGAGAGTAGGGAGAGTGTCTGTGGGCTGTGGGAGGGGATTGAGTGGGTGAGGAGAGTAGGCGATAGGGGGAGAGTGTCCGTGGGCTGTGGGAGGGGATTGAGTGGATGGGGGGAGAGTGTCCGTGGGCTGTGGGAGGGGATTGAGTGGGTGAGGAGAGTAGGCGATAGGGGGAGAGTGTCCGTGGGCTGTGGGAGGGGATTGAGTGGATGGGGGGAGAGTGTCCGTGGGCTGTGGGAGGGGATTGAGTGGATGGGGGGAGAGTGTCCGTGGGCTGTGGGAGGGGATTGAGTGGGTGCGGAGAGTAGGGAGAGTGTCCGTGGGCTGTGGGAGGGGATTGAGTGGATGGGGAGAGTAGGGAGAGTGTCCGTGGGCTGTGGGAGGGGATTGAGTGGGTGCGGAGAGTAGGGAGAGTGTCCGTGGGCTGTGGGAGGGGATTGAGTGGATGGGGAGAGTAGGGAGAGTGTCCGTGGGCTGTGGGAGGGGATTGAGTGGATGGGGAGAGTAGGGAGAGTGTCCGTGGGCTGTGGGAGGGGATTGAGTGGATGGGGGGAGAGTGTCCGTGGGCTGTGGGAGGGGATTGAGTGGATGGGGAGAGTAGGGAGAGTGTCCGTGGGCTGTGGGAGGGGATTGAGTGGGTGGGGAGAGTAGGCGATGGGGAGAGTGTCCGTGAGCTGTGGGAGGGGATTGAGTGGATGGGGGGAGAGTGTCTGTGGGCTGTGGGAGGGGATTGAGTGGATGGGGGGAGAGTGTCCGTGGGCTGTGGGAGGGGATTGAGTGGATGGGGGGAGAGTGTCCGTGAGCTGTGGGAGGGGATTGAGTGGGTGAGGAGAGTAGGCGATAGGGGGAGAGTGTCCGTGGGCTGTGGGAGGGGATTGAGTGGATGGGGGGAGAGTGTCCGTGGGCTGTGGGAGGGGATTGAGTGGATGGGGGGAGAGTGTCCGTGGGCTGTGGGAGGGGATTGAGTGGGTGCGGAGAGTAGGGAGAGTGTCCGTGGGCTGTGGGAGGGGATTGAGTGGATGGGGAGAGTAGGGAGAGTGTCCGTGGGCTGTGGGAGGGGATTGAGTGGGTGCGGAGAGTAGGGAGAGTGTCCGTGGGCTGTGGGAGGGGATTGAGTGGGTGTGGAGAGTAGGGAGAGTGTCTGTGGGCTGTGGGAGGGGATTGAGTGGGTGAGGAGAGTAGGCGATAGGGGGAGAGTGTCCGTGGGCTGTGGGAGGGGATTGAGTGGATGGGGGGAGAGTGTCCGTGGGCTGTGGGAGGGGATTGAGTGGGTGGGGAGAGTAGGGAGAGTGTCTGTGGGCTGTGGGAGGGGATTGAGTGGGTGAGGAGAGAAGGCAATAGGGGGAGAGTGTCCGTGGGCTGTGGGAGGGGATTGAGTGGATGGGGGGAGAGTGTCCGTGGGCTGTGGGAGGGGATTGAGTGGGTGGGGAGAGTAGGCGATAGGGGGAGAGTGTCCGTGGGCTGTGGGAGGGGATTGAGTGGGTGGGGAGAGTAGGCGATAGGGGGAGAGTGTCCGTGGGCTGTGGGAGGGGATTGAGTGGGTGGGGAGAGAGTGTCCGTGGGCTGTGGGAGGGGATTGAGTGGATGGGGGGAGAGTGACCGTGGGCTGTGGGAGGGATTGAGTGGATGGGGGGAGAGTGTCCGTGGGCTGTGGGAGGGGATTGAGTGGATGGGGAGAGTAGGGAGAGTGTCCGTGGGCTGTGGGAGGGGATTGAGTGGGTAGAGAGAGTAGGGAGAGTGTCCGTGGGCTGTGGGAGGGGATTGAGTGGATGGGGAGAGAGTGTCCGTGGGCTGTGGGAGGGGATTGAGTGGGTAGAGAGAGTAGGGAGAGTGTCCGTGGGCTGTGGGAGGGGATTGAGTGGATGGGGAGAGTAGGGAGAGTGTCCGTGGGCTGTGGGAGGGGATTGAGTGGATGGGGGGAGAGTGTCCGTGGGCTGTGGGAGGGGATTGAGTGGATGGGGAGAGTAGGGAGAGTGTCCGTGGGCTGTGGGAGGGGATTGAGTGGATGGGGGGAGAGTGTCCGTGGGCTGTGGGAGGGGATTGAGTGGATGGGGAGAGTAGGGAGAGTGTCCGTGGGCTGTGGGAGGGGATTGAGTGGGTGCGGAGAGTAGGGAGAGTGTCCGTGAGCTGTGGGAGGGGATTGAGTGGATGGGGGGAGAGTGTCCGTGGGCTGTGGGAGGGGATTGAGTGGATGGGGGGAGAGTGTCCGTGAGCTGTGGGAGGGGATTGAGTGGATGGGGGGAGAGTGTCCGTGAGCTGTGGGAGGGGATTGAGTGGATGGGGGGGAGAGTGTCCGTGGGCTGTGGGAGGGGATTGAGTGGGTGGGGTGAGTAGGCGATAGGGGGAGAGTGTCCGTGGGCTGTGGGAGGGGATTGAGTGGATGGGGGGAGAGTGTCCGTGGGCTGTGGGAGGGGATTGAGTGGGTAGAGAGAGTAGGGAGAGTGTCCGTGGGCTGTGGGAGGGGATTGAGTGGATGGGGAGAGAGTGTCCGTGGGCTGTGGGAGGGGATTGAGTGGGTAGAGAGAGTAGGGAGAGTGTCCGTGGGCTGTGGGAGGGGATTGAGTGGATGGGGAGAGTAGGGAGAGTGTCCGTGGGCTGTGGGAGGGGATTGAGTGGATGGGGGGAGAGTGTCCGTGGGCTGTGGGAGGGGATTGAGTGGATGGGGAGAGTAGGGAGAGTGTCCGTGGGCTGTGGGAGGGGATTGTGGGTGCGGAGAGTAGGCGATAGGGGGAGAGTGTCCGTGGGCTGTGGGAGGGGATTGAGTGGGTGAGGAGAGTAGGCGATAGGGGGAGAGTGTCCGTGGGCTGTGGGAGGGGATTGAGTGGATGGGGAGAGTAGGGAGAGTGTCCGTGGGCTGTGGGAGGGGATTGAGTGGATGGGGGGAGAGTGTCCGTGGGCTGTGGGAGGGGATTGAGTGGGTGGGGAGAGAGTGTCCGTGGGCTGTGGGAGGGGATTGAGTGGATGGGGAGAGTAGGGAGAGTGTCCGTGGGCTGTGGGAGGGGATTGAGTGGGTGCGGAGAGTAGGGAGAGTGTCCGTGGGCTGTGGGAGGGGATTGAGTGGATGGGGGGAGAGTGTCCGTGGGCTGTGGGAGGGGACTGAGTGGATGGGGGGGAGAGTGTCCGTGGGCTGTGGGAGGGGATTGAGTGGATGGGGAGAGTAGGGAGAGTGTCCGTGGGCTGTGGGAGGGGATTGAGTGGATGGGGAGAGTAGGGAGAGTGTCCGTGGGCTGTGGGAGGGGATTGAGTGGGTGCGGAGAGTAGGGAGAGTGTCCGTGGGCTGTGGGAGGGGATTGAGTGGGTGCGGAGAGTAGGGAGAGTGTCCGTGGGCTGTGGGAGGGGATTGTGGGTGCGGAGAGTAGGGAGAGTGTCCGTGGGCTGTGGGAGGGGATTGAGTGGATGGGGAGAGTAGGGAGAGTGTCCGTGGGCTGTGGGAGGGGATTGAGTGGGTGCGGAGAGTAGGGAGAGTGTCCGTGGGCTGTGGGAGGGGATTGAGTGGATGGGGAGAGTAGGGAGAGTGTCCGTGGGCTGTGGGAGGGGATTGAGTGGATGGGGAGAGTAGGGAGAGTGTCCGTGGGCTGTGGGAGGGGATTGAGTGGATGGGGAGAGTAGGGAGAGTGTCCGTGGGCTGTGGGAGGGGATTGAGTGGATGGGGGGAGAGTGTCCGTGGGCTGTGGGAGGGGATTGAGTGGATGGGGAGAGTAGGGAGAGTGTCCGTGGGCTGTGGGAGGGGATTGAGTGGGTGCGGAGAGTAGGGAGAGTGTCCGTGGGCTGTGGGAGGGGATTGTGGGTGCGGAGAGTAGGGAGAGTGTCCGTGGGCTGTGGGAGGGGATTGAGTGGATGGGGGGAGAGTGTCCGTGGGCTGTGGGAGGGGATTGTGGGTGCGGAGAGTAGGGAGAGTGTCCGTGGGCTGTGGGAGGGGATTGAGTGGGTAGAGAGAGTAGGGAGAGTGTCCGTGGGCTGTGGGAGGGGATTGAGTGGATGGGGGGAGAGTGTCCGTGGGCTGTGGGAGGGGATTGAGTGGATGGGGGGGAGAGTGTCCGTGGGCTGTGGGAGGGGATTGTGGGTGCGGAGAGTAGGGAGAGTGTCCGTGGGCTGTGGGAGGGGATTGAGTGGATGGGGAGAGTAGGGAGAGTGTCCGTGGGCTGTGGGAGGGGATTGAGTGGATGGGGGGAGAGAGTCCGTGGGCTGTGGGAGGGGATTGTGGGTGCGGAGAGTAGGGAGAGTGTCCGTGGGCTGTGGGAGGGGATTGTGGGTGCGGAGAGTAGGGAGAGTGTCCGTGGGCTGTGGGAGGGGATTGTGGGTGCGGAGAGTAGGGAGAGTGTCCGTGGGCTGTGGGAGGGGATTGAGTGGATGGGGGGAGAGTGTCCGTGGGCTGTGGGAGGGGATTGAGTGGATGGGGGGAGAGTGTCCGTGGGCTGTGGGAGGGGATTGAGTGGATGGGGAGAGTAGGGAGAGTGTCCGTGGGCTGTGGGAGGGGATTGAGTGGGTGCGGAGAGTAGGGAGAGTGTCCGTGGGCTGTGGGAGGGGATTGTGGGTGCGGAGAGTAGGGAGAGTGTCCGTGGGCTGTGGGAGGGGATTGAGTGGATGGGGAGAGTAGGGAGAGTGTCCGTGGGCTGTGGGAGGGGATTGTGGGTGCGGAGAGTAGGCGATAGGGGGAGAGTGTCCGTGGGCTGTGGGAGGGGATTGAGTGGATGGGGGGAGAGTGTCCGTGGGCTGTGGGAGGGGATTGAGTGGATGGGGGGAGAGTGTCCGTGGGCTGTGGGAGGGGATTGAGTGGATGGGGGGAGAGTGTCCGTGGGCTGTGGGAGGGGATTGAGTGGATGGGGGGAGAGTGTCCGTGGGCTGTGGGAGGGGATTGAGTGGATGGGGGGAGAGTGTCCGTGGGCTGTGGGAGGGGATTGAGTGGATGGGGGGAGTGTGTCCGTGGGCTGTGGGAGGGGATTGAGTGGATGGGGAGAGTAGGGAGAGTGTCCGTGGGCTGTGGGAGGGGATTGAGTGGGTGCGGAGAGTAGGGAGAGTGTCCGTGGGCTGTGGGAGGGGATTGAGTGGATGGGGGGAGAGTGTCCGTGGGCTGTGGGAGGGGATTGAGTGGATGGGGAGAGTAGGGAGAGTGTCCGTGGGCTGTGGGAGGGGATTGTGGGTGCGGAGAGTAGGGAGAGTGTCCGTGGGCTGTGGGAGGGGATTGAGTGGATGGGGAGAGTAGGGAGAGTGTCCGTGGGCTGTGGGAGGGGATTGTGGGTGCGGAGAGTAGGGAGAGTGTCCGTGGGCTGTGGGAGGGGATTGAGTGGATGGGGAGAGTAGGGAGAGTGTCTGTGGGCTGTGGGAGGGGATTGAGTGGATGGGGAGAGTAGGGAGAGTGTCCGTGGGCTGTGGGAGGGGATTGAGTGGATGGGGAGAGTAGGGAGAGTGTCTGTGGGCTGTGGGAGGGGATTGAGTGGATGGGGAGAGTAGGGAGAGTGTCCGTGAGCTGTGGGAGGGGATTGAGTGGGTGCGGAGAGTAGGGAGAGTGTCCGTGGGCTGTGGGAGGGGATTGAGTGGGTGCGGAGAGTAGGGAGAGTGTCCGTGGGCTGTGGGAGGGGATTGAGTGGGTGCGGAGAGTAGGGAGAGTGTCCGTGGGCTGTGGGAGGGGATTGAGTGGGTGCGGAGAGTAGGGAGAGTGTCCGTGGGCTGTGGGAGGGGATTGAGTGGGTGCGGAGAGTAGGGAGAGTGTCCGTGGGCTGTGGGAGGGGATTGAGTGGGTGCGGAGAGTAGGGAGAGTGTCCGTGGGCTGTGGGAGGGGATTGAGTGGGTGCGGAGAGTAGGGAGAGTGTCCGTGGGCTGTGGGAGGGGATTGAGTGGGTGCGGAGAGTAGGGAGAGTGTCCGTGGGCTGTGGGAGGGTTTTTGGTGTGTCATGAGTGTGAACGAATTTCCATCATTGTCAGCTATTTACTTTTTCACAGATGCTACGGGCAAGCAGAGCTCAGCGAAGGGGAAGAGCGGTAAGCTGATTGATGTCAGTGTGGTGACAGTGTCACTGTGTGAGTGATGTCTGTCTGGTGACGGTGTCACTGTGTGAGTGATGTCAGTCTGGTGACGGTGTTACTGTGTGAGTGATGTCAGTCTGGTGACGGTGTCACTGTGTGAGTGATGTCAGTCTGGTGACGGTGTCACCGTGTGAGTGATGTCAGTCTGGTGACGGTGTCACTGTGTGAGTGATGTCTGTCTGATGAGAGTCTCACTGTGTGAGTGATGTCAGTCTGATGACGGTGTCACTGTGTGAGTGATGTCTGTCTGGTGACGGTGTCACTGTGTGTGTGATGTCTGTCTGGTGAGAGTCTCACTGTGTGAGTGATGTCAGTCTGGTGACGGTGTCACCGTGTGAGTGATGTCAGTCTGGTGAGAGTCTCACTGTGTGAGTGATGTCTGTCTGGTGACGATGTCACTGTGTGAGTGATGTCTGTCTGGTGAGAGTCTCACTGTGTGAGTGATGTCTGTCTGGTGACGGTCTATCTGTGTGAGTGATGTCAGTCTGGTGAGAGTCTCACTGTGTGAGTGATGTCTGTCTGGTGACGGTGTCACTGTGTGAGTGATGTCTGTCTGGTGACGGTGTCACTGTGTGAGTGATGTCTGTCTGGTGACGGTGTCACTGTGTGTGTGATGTCAGTCTGTTGACGGTGTCACTGTGTGAGTGATGTCTGTCTGGTGACGGTGTCACTGTGTGATTGATGTCTGTCTGGTGACGGTGTTACTGTGTGAGTGATGTCTGTCTGGTCAGAGTCTGACTGTGTGAGTGATGTCTGTCTGGTCAGAGTCTGACTGTGTGAGTGATGTCTGTCTGGTGACGGTGTCACTGTGTGAGTGATGTCTGTCTGATGAGAGTCTCACTGTGTGAGTGCTGTCAGTCTGGTGAGAGTCTCACTGTGTGAGTGATGTCAGTGTGGTGACGGTGTCACTGTGTGAGTGATGTCTGTCTGGTGACGGTGTCACTGTGTGTGTGATGTCTGGTGACGGTGTCACTGTGTGAGTGATGTCAGTGTGGTGACGGTGTCACTGTGTGAGTGATGTCTGTCTGGTGACGGTGTCACTGTGTGTGTGATGTCAGTCTGGTGACGGTGTCACTGTGATTGATGTCAGTGTGGTGACAGTGTCACTGTGTGAGTGATGTCTGTTTGATGGTGGTGTCACTGTGTGAGTGATGTCTGTCTGGTGACGGTGTCACTGTGTGAGTGATGTCTGTCTGGTGACGGTGTCACTGTGTGAGTGCTGTCAGTCTGGTGAGAGTGTCACTGTGTGAGTGATGTCTGTCTGGTGACGGTGTCACTGTGTGAGTGATGTCTGTCTGGTGACGGTGTCACTGTGTGAGTGATGTCTGTCTGGTGAGAGTCACTGTGTGAGTGATGTCTGTCTGGTGACGGTCTATCTGTGTGAGTGATGTCTGTCTGGTGAGAGTGTCACTGTGTGAGAGATGTCTGTCTGGTGACGGTGTCACTGTGTGAGTGATGTCTGTCTGATGGTGGTGTCACTGTGTGATTGATGTCAGTCTGGTGACGGTGTCACTGTGTGATTGATGTCTGTCTGGTGAGAGTGTCACTGTGTGAGTGATGTCTGTCTGGTGACGGTGTCACTGTGTGAGTGATGTCTGTCTGGTGAGAGTCTCACTGTGTGAGTGATGTCTGTCTGGTGAGAGTGTCACTGTGTGAGTGATGTCTGTCTGGTGACGGTGTCACTGTGTGAGTGATGTCTGTCTGGTGAGAGTCTCACTGTGTGAGTGATGTCTGTCTGGTGACGGTGTCACTGAGTGAGTGATGTCAGTCTGGTGACGGTGTCACCGTGTGAGTGATGTCAGTCTGGTGACGGTGTCACTGTGAGTGATGTCTGTCTGGTGACGGTGTCACTGTGTGAGTGATGTCTGTCTGGTGACGGTGTCACTGTGTGAGTGATGTCTGTCTGGTGACGGTGTCACTGTGTGAGTGATGTCTGTCTGGTGACGGTGTCACTGTGTGAGTGATGTCAGTGTGGTGACGGTGTCACTGTGTGATTGATGTCTGTCTGGTGACGGTGTCACTGAGTGAGTGATGTCTGTCTGATGACGGTGTTACTGTGTGAGTGATGTCAGTCTGGTGACGGTGTCACTGTGTGTGTGATGTCTGTCTGGTGAGAGTCTCACTGTGTGAGTGATGTCAGTCTGGTGACGGTGTCACCGTGTGAGTGATGTCAGTCTGGTGACGGTCTATCTGTGTGAGTGATGTCAGTCTGGTGAGAGTCTCACTGTGTGAGTGATGTCAGTCTGGTGACGGTGTCACTGTGTGAGTGATGTCTGTCTGGTGACGGTGTCACTGTGTGAGTGATGTCTGTCTGGTGACGGTGTCACTGTGTGTGTGATGTCTGTCTGGTGACGGTGTCACTGTGTGTGTGATGTCAGTCTGTTGACGGTGGCACTGTGTGAGTGATGTCTGTCTGGTGACGGTGTCACTGTGTGATTGATGTCTGTCTGGTGACGGTGTTACTGTGTGAGTGATGTCTGTCTGGTCAGAGTCTGACTGTGTGAGTGATGTCTGTCTGGTCAGAGTCTGACTGTGTGAGTGATGTCTGTCTGGTGACGGTGTCACTGTGTGAGTGATGTCTGTCTGATGAGAGTCTCACTGTGTGAGTGCTGTCAGTCTGGTGAGAGTCTCACTGTGTGAGTGATGTCAGTGTGGTGACGGTGTCACTGTGTGAGTGATGTCTGTCTGGTGACGGTGTCACTGTGTGTGTGATGTCAGTCTGTTGACGGTGTCACTGTGTGAGTGATGTCTGGTGACGGTGTCACTGTGTGAGTGATGTCTGTCTGGTGACGGTGTCACTGTGTGAGTGATGTCTGTCTGGTGACGGTGTCACTGTGTGTGTGATGTCAGTCTGGTGACGGTGTCACTGTGATTGATGTCAGTGTGGTGACAGTGTCACTGTGTGAGTGATGTCTGTTTGATGGTGGTGTCACTGTGTGAGTGATGTCTGTCTGGTGACGGTGTCACTGTGTGAGTGATGTCTGTCTGGTGACGGTGTCACTGTGTGAGTGCTGTCAGTCTGGTGAGAGTGTCACTGTGTGAGTGATGTCTGTCTGGTGACGGTGTCACTGTGTGAGTGATGTCTGTCTGGTGACGGTGTCACTGTGTGAGTGATGTCTGTCTGGTGAGAGTCACTGTGTGAGTGATGTCTGTCTGGTGACGGTCTATCTGTGTGAGTGATGTCTGTCTGGTGAGAGTGTCACTGTGTGAGTGATGTCTGTCTGGTGACGGTGTCACTGTGTGAGTGATGCCTGTCTGATGGTGGTGTCACTGTGTGATTGATGTCAGTCTGGTGACGGTGTCACTGTGTGAGTGATGTCAGTCTGGTGACGGTGTCACTGTGTGAGTGATGTCTGGTGACGGTGTCACTGTGTGAGTGATGTCTGTCTGGTGAGAGTGTCACTGTGTGAGTGATGTCTGTCTGGTGACGGTGTCACTGTGTGAGTGATGTCTGTCTGGTGAGAGTCTCACTGTGTGAGTGATGTCTGTCTGGTGAGAGTGTCACTGTGTGAGTGATGTCTGTCTGGTGACGGTGTCACTGTGTGAGTGATGTCTGTCTGGTGAGAGTCTCACTGTGTGAGTGATGTCTGTCTGGTGACGGTGTCACTGAGTGAGTGATGTCAGTCTGGTGACGGTGTCACCGTGTGAGTGATGTCAGTCTGGTGACGGTGTCACTGTGAGTGATGTCTGTCTGGTGACGGTGTCACTGTGTGAGTGATGTCTGTCTGGTGACGGTGTCACTGTGTGAGTGATGTCTGTCTGGTGACGGTGTCACTGTGTGAGTGATGTCTGTCTGGTGACGGTGTCACTGTGTGAGTGATGTCAGTGTGGAGACGGTGTCACTGTGTGATTGATGTCTGTCTGGTGAGAGTCTCACTGTGTGAGTGATGTCTGTCTGGTGACGATGTCACTGTGTGAGTGATGTCTGGTGACGGTGTCACTGTGTGAGTGATGTCTGTCTGGTGAGAGTGTCACTGTGTGAGTGATGTCTGTCTGGTGACGGTGTCACTGTGTGAGTGATGTCAGTCTGGTGACGGTGTCACTGTGTGAGTGATGTCTGTCTGGTGACGGTGTCACTGTGTGAGTGATGTCTGTCTGGTGACGGTGTCACTGTGTGAGTGATGTCTGTCTGGTGACGGTGTCACTGTGTGATTGATGTCAGTGTGGTGACGATATCACTGTGTGAGTGATGTCTGTCTGGTGACGGTGTCTGTGTGAGTGATGTCTGTCTGATGGTGGTGTCACTGTGTGATTGATGTCAGTCTGGTGACAGTGTCACTGTGTGAGTGATGTCTGTCTGGTGAGAGTCTCACTGTGTGAGTGTGAGTGATGTCAGTCTGGTGACAGTGTCACTGTGTGAGTGATGTCTGTCTGGTGAGAGTCTCACTGTGTGAGTGATGTCAGTCTGGTGACGGTGTCACTGTGTGAGTGATGTCAGTCTGGTGACGGTGTCACTGTGTGAGTGATGTCTGTCTGGTGAGAGTCTCACTGTGTGAGTGTGAGTGATGTCTGTCTGGTGACGGTGTCACTGTGTGAGTGATGTCTGTCTGGTGACGGTGTCACTGTGTGATTGATGTCAGTGTGGTGACGGTGTCACTGTGTGAGTGATGTCTGTCTGGTGACGGTGTCACTGTGTGATTGATGTCAGTGTGGTGACGATGTCACTGTGTGAGTGATGTCTGGTGACGGTGTCACTGTGTGAGTGATGTCTGTCTGGTGAGAGTGTCACTGTGTGAGTGATGTCTGTCTGGTGACGGTGTCACTGTGTGAGTGATGTCTGTCTGGTGAGAGTGTCACTGTGTGAGTGATGTCAGTGTGGTGACGGTGTCACTGTGTGAGTGATGTCTGTCTGATGAGAGTCTCACTGTGTGAGTGATGTCAGTCTGGTGACGGTGTCACTGTGAGTGATGTCTGTCTGGTGACGGTGTCACTGTGTGAGTGATGTCTGTCTGGTGACGGTGTCACTGTGTGAGTGATGTCTGTCTGGTGAGAGTCTCACTGTGTGAGTGATGTCAGTCTGGTGACGGTGTCACTGTGAGTGATGTCTGTCTGGTGACGGTGTCACTGTGTGAGTGATGTCTGTCTGGTGACGGTGTTACTGTGTGAGTGATGTCAGTGTGGTGACGGTGTCACTGTGTGATTGATGTCTGTCTGGTGAGAGTCTCACTGTGTGAGTGATGTCTGTCTGGTGACGATGTCACTGTGTGAGTGATGTCTGGTGACGGTGTCACTGTGTGAGTGATGTCTGTCTGGTGAGAGTGTCACTGTGTGAGTGATGTCTGTCTGGTGACGGTGTCACTGTGTGAGTGATGTCAGTGTGGTGACGGTGTCACTGTGTGAGTGATGTCTGTCTGGTGACGGTGTCACTGTGTGAGTGATGTCTGTCTGGTGAGAGTGTCACTGTGTGAGTGATGTCTGTCTGGTGACGGTGTCACTGTGTGAGTGATGTCTGTCCGGTGACGGTGTCACTGTGTGATTGATGTCAGTGTGGTGACGATATCACTGTGTGAGTGATGTCTGTCTGGTGACGGTGTCTGTGTGAGTGATGTCTGTCTGGTGACGGTGTCACTGTGTGAGTGATGTCTGTCTGGTGAGAGTGTCACCGTGTGAGTGATGTCTGTCTGGTGACGGTGTCACTGTGTGAGTGATGTCTGTCTGGTGAGAGTCTCACTGTGTGAGTGATGTCAGTCTGGTGACGGTGTCACCGTGTGATTGATGTCTGTCTGGTGACGGTGTCACTGTGTGAGTGATGTCTGTCTGGTGACGGTGTCACTGTGTGAGTGATGTCTGTCTGGTGACGGTCTATCTGTGTGAGTGATGTCAGTCTGGTGACGGTGTCACTGTGTGAGTGATGTCTGTCTGGTGACGGTGTCACTGTGATTGATGTCAGTGTGATGACAGTGTCACTGTGTGAGTGATGTCTGTCTGGTGACGGTGTCACTGTGTGAGTGATGTCTGTCTGGTGACGGTGTCACTGTGTGAGTGATGTCAGTCTGGTGACGGTGTCACCGTGTGAGTGATGTCAGTCTGGTGACGGTGTCACTGTGTGATTGATGTCTGTCTGGTGACGGTGTCACTGAGTGAGTGATGTCTGTCTGGTGACGGTGTCACCGTGTGAGTGATGTCTGTCTGGTGACGGTGTCACCGTGTGAGTGATGTCTGTCTGGTGACGGTGTCACTGTGTGAGTGATGTCTGTCTGGTGAGAGTCTCACTGTGTGAGTGTGAGTGATGTCTGTCTGGTGACGGTGTCACTGTGTGAGTGATGTCAGTCTGGTGACGGTGTCACTGTGATTGATGTCAGTGTGGTGACAGTGTCACTGTGTGAGTGATGTCTGTCTGGTGACGGTGTCACTGTGTGAGTGATGTCAGTCTGGTGACGGTGTCACTGTGTGAGTGATGTCAGTCTGGTGAGAGTCTCACTGTGTGAGTGTGAGTGATGTCTGTCTGGTGACGGTGTCACTGTGTGAGTGATGTCAGTCTGGTGACGGTCTATCTGTGTGAGTGATGTCAGTCTGGTGACGGTGTCACTGTGATTGATGTCAGTGTGGTGACAGTGTCACTGTGTGAGTGATGTCAGTCTGGTGACGGTGTCACTGTGTGAGTGATGTCAGTCTGGTGACGGTGTCACTGTGTGAGTGATATCTGTCTGGTGACGGTGTCACTGTGTGAGTGATGTCAGTCTGGTGACGGTGTCACCGTGTGAGTGATGTCAGTCTGGTGACGGTGTCACCGTGTGAGTGATGTCAGTCTGGTGACGGTGTTACTGAGTGAGTGATGTCAGTGTGGTGACAGTGTCACTGTGTGAGTGATGTCTGTCTGGTGACGGTGTCACTGTGTGAGTGATGTCAGTCTGGTGACGGTGTCACTGTGTGAGTGATGTCAGTCTGGTGACGGTGTCACCGTGTGAGTGATGTCAGTCTGGTGACGGTGTCACCGTGTGAGTGATGTCAGTCTGGTGACGGTGTTACTGAGTGAGTGATGTCAGTGTGGTGACAGTGTCACTGTGTGAGTGATGTCAGTGTGGTGACGATGTCACTGTGTGATTGATGTCAGTGTGGTGACGATGTCACTGAGTGAGTGATGTCAGTGTGGTGACAGTGTCACTGTGTGATTGATGTCAGTGTGGTGACGATGTCACTGTGTGAGTGATGTCTGTCTGGTGACGGTGTCACTGTGTGATTGATGTCTGTCTGGTGAGAGTCACTGTGTGAGTGATGTCTGTCTGGTGACGGTCTATCTGTGTGAGTGATGTCTGTCTGGTGACGGTGTCACTGTGTGATTGATGTCTGTCTGATGACGGTGTCACTGTGTGAGTGATGTCAGTCTGGTGACGGTGTCACTGTGTGAGTGATGTCTGTCTGATGACGGTGTTACTGTGTGAGTGATATCAGTCTGGTGACGGTGTCACTGTGTGAGTGATGTCTGTCTGGTGACGGTGTCACCGTGTGAGTGATGTCTGTCTGGTGAGAGTCACTGTGTGAGTGATGTCTGTCTGGTGACGGTCTATCTGTGTGAGTGATGTCTGTCTGGTGACGGTGTCACTGTGTGAGTGATGTCTGTCTGGTGACGGTGTCACCGTGTGAGTGATGTCTGTCTGTTGACAGTGTCACTGTGTGAGTGATGTCTGTCTGGTGACAGTGTCACTGTGTGAGTGATGTCTGTCTGGTGACGGTGTCACTGTGTGAGTGATGTCAGTGTGGTGACGGTGTCACTGAGTGAGTGATGTCAGTCTGGTGACGGTGTCACTGTGTGAGTGATGTCTGTCTGGTGAGAGTCTCACTGTGTGAGTGATGTCAGTCTGGTGACGGTGTCACTGTGTGAGTGATGTCTGTCTGGTGACAGTGTCACTGTGTGATTGATGTCTGGTGACGGTGTTACTGTGTGAGTGATGTCTGTCTGGTGACGGTGTCACCGTGTGAGTGATGTCTGTCTGGTGAGAGTCACTGTGTGAGTGATGTCTGTCTGGTGACGGTCTATCTGTGTGAGTGATGTCAGTGTGGTGACGGTGTCACTGTGTGAGTGATGTCTGTCTGGTGAGAGTCACTGTGTGAGTGATGTCTGTCTGGTGACGGTCTATCTGTGTGAGTGATGTCTGTCTGGTGACGGTGTCACTGTGTGATTGATGTCAGTCTGGTGACGGTGTCACTGTGTGAGTGATGTCAGTGTGGTGACGGTGTCACTGTGTGAGTGATGTCTGTCTGGTGAGAGTCACTGTGTGAGTGATGTCTGGTGACGGTCTATCTGTGTGAGTGATGTCTGTCTGGTGACGGTGTCACTGTGTGATTGATGTCTGTCTGATGACGGTGTCACTGTGTGAGTGATGTCTGTCTGGTGACGGTGTTACTGTGTGAGTGATGTCTGTCTGGTGACGGTGTTACTGTGTGAGTGATGTCTGTCTGGTGAGAGTCACTGTGTGAGTGATGTCTGTCTGGTGACGGTCTATCTGTGTGAGTGATGTCTGTCTGGTGACGGTGTCACTGTGTGATTGATGTCTGTCTGATGACGGTGTCACTGTGTGAGTGATGTCTGTCTGGTGACGGTATCACTGTGTGAGTGATGTCTGTCTGGTGACGGTGTTACTGTGTGAGTGATGTCTGTCTGGTGAGAGTCTCACTGTGTGAGTGATGTCTGTCTGGTGACGGTGTTACTGTGTGAGTGATGTCTGTCTGGTGACGGTGTTACTGTGTGAGTGATGTCTGTCTGGTGACGGTGTTACTGTGTGAGTCATGTCTGTCTGGTGACGGTGTTACTGTGTGAGTGATGTCTGTCTGGTGACGGTGTTACTGTGTGAGTGATGTCAGTCTGATGACGGTGTCACTGTGTGAGTGATGTCTGTCTGGTGACGGTCTATCTGTGTGAGTGATGTCTGTCTGGTGACGGTGTCACTGTGTGAGTGATGTCTGTCTGGTGAGAGTCTCACTGTGTGAGTGATGTCTGTCTGGTGACGGTGTCACCGTGTGAGTGATGTCAGTCTGGTGACGGTGTCACTGTGTGAGTGATGTCAGTCTGGTGACGGTGTCACCGTGTGAGTGATGTCAGTCTGGTGACGGTCTCACTGTGTGAGTGATGTCAGTCTGGTGACGGTGTCACTGTGTGAGTGATGTCTGTCTGGTGAGAGTCTCACTGTGTGAGTGATGTCTGTCTGGTGAGAGTCTCACTGTGTGAGTGATGTCTGTCTGGTGACGGTGTCACTGTGTGAGTGATGTCTGTCTGGTGAGAGTCTCACTGTGTGAGTGATGTCTGTCTGGTGACGGTGTCACCGTGTGAGTGATGTCTGTCTGGTGACGGTGTCACTGAGTGAGTGATGTCTGTCTGGTGACGGTGTTACTGTGTGATTGATGTCAGTCTGGTGACGGTGTCACTGTGTGAGTGATGTCTGTCTGGTGACGGTGTCACTGTGTGAGTGATGTCTGTCTGGTGAGAGTCTATCTGTGTGACTGATGTCTGTCTGGTGACGGTGTCACCGTGTGAGTGATGTCTGTCTGGTGACGGTGTCACTGAGTGAGTGATGTCTGTCTGGTGACGGTGTTACTGTGTGATTGATGTCAGTCTGGTGACGGTGTTACTGTGTGAGTGATGCCTGTCTGGTGAGAGTCTATTTGTGTGAGTGATGTCAGTCTGGTGACGGTGTCACTGTGAGAGTGATGTCTGTCTGGTGAGAGTCTATTTGTGTGATTGATGTCTGTCTGGTGACGGTGTCACCGTGTGAGTGATGTCTGTCTGGTGACGGTGTCACTGAGTGAGTGATGTCTGTCTGGTGACGGTGTTACTGTGTGATTGATGTCAGTCTGGTGACGGTGTTACTGTGTGAGTGATGTCTGTCTGGTGAGAGTCTATTTGTGTGAGTGATGTCAGTCTGGTGACGGTGTCACTGTGTGAGTGATGTCCGTCTGTTGACGGTGTCATTGTGTGAGTGATGTCTGTGTGGTGAGAGTCTATCTGTGTGAGTGATGTCTGTCTGGTGACGGTCTATCTGTGTGAGTGATGTCTGTCTGGTCACGGTGTCACTGTGTGATTGATGTCAGTCTGGTGACGGTGTCACCGTGTGAGTTATGTCTGTCTGGTGAGAGTCTATTTGTGTGAGTGATGTCTGTCTGGTGACGGTGTCACTGTGTGAGTGATGTCTGTCTGGTGAGAGTCTATCTGTGTGACTGATGTCAGTCTGGTGACGGTCTCACTGTGTGAGTGATGTCTGTCTGCTGACCGTGTCCCTCTCTGGTGTTTGACTTGGCCTTGATATCATTACATTCCTGATGATGGCTCTTGGTGCAGCTGCCTGATGTGAAGTAACTACTCAGATCCCCTTGAGGTTAAGCACACTCCAACTGCTTGCACTAAATACACCCTCTATTTCCATGTGCCATGTCTTTCCACATTTCTGTTGTAGATTGGTTTGAGAGATCAGAAGGTGAGAGAGCTTGAATATCAGACAAGTGATGTTGCAACAATGTGCGAGTGTGAGCAGTGTGTTTTCCATGTCTGTGGGATGGGGCAGTGAGTCTGAAATAGAGACATGGAGAAGTACTACTCTTTGGCCAACTGATCCATCCTGAAACCATTTAATCTGCCTGCTCCTATTGAACTGCACAGGGAGCAAAGTCCTTCATACCTCTACCGACGATGTACCTATCCTACCTTCTCTTATCAAGCTTGGATGCACCACTTGTTCTGGCAGCTCATTCCACACTCTCATGACCTTTTGAGTGAAGAAGTTACCCCATGTGTTCCCCTGAAGCTTCTCATCTTTCATCCTGAACCTATGACATGCAACCACAGTGCTGAGCTTGCTTGCATTTAACCTAACCTTCCCCCTCAGAATTCTGTATAACTCTTTTGTCTCTCCTCAATACTCTACTTTCTGAGGAATACTGTCCTGACCTTTTCAACATTTCCTTTTCACTCCAGTCCTCAATACCTGACAACATCCTTGTAAATTTTCTCCCTACACTGCCAACCTTGTTGATATCTTTCCTCTAGATAGATGACCAAATATCCAAACCTTATGCCAGCTTAGTCCTCAGCAAGCTCTTGTACAATTTCAACACATCATCCCATTGTCACCAGGTTCAGATATGGCCCAAGTGCGGTGCGAGAGACACTGAAGCGGGTCCATAGTTCACAGACTTTAATGCGAACAGTGTTAAAGGGAAAAGAAAACACTAACAGGGCCATTAACTAAAACTCTCAAATGGCTGACCATGCGGATGAAAAGAACAACTAAGGATAAAAACGAATACTGCTAGTTTTCAGAGTCAATTGACTCAACAGTCCAATTTCTCAGACAAAGCAGAATGCAAGCAGGCAGTGAAGCTTTGCTGTGTCCTTGTCTCAACAATTACGGCAGAATGAATGGAGTTATATTGACTTGACAGTCCAATTTCTCAGACAAGGTGGAATGCAAGCAGGCAGTGAAGCTTTGCTGTGTCCTTGTCTCGACAATTACGGTGAAAATCATGGAGTTAAATACTATCACAATGAAACAATAATTAGCTGACACGTGCATATTCACGAGCACAGTTGCCAAATGGTTGGGGGATGGGAATCAATTTGAAAAGATTAGGGGAGAGG
This sequence comes from Hypanus sabinus, assembly GCF_030144855.1. Classification (NCBI taxonomy): domain Eukaryota; kingdom Metazoa; phylum Chordata; class Chondrichthyes; order Myliobatiformes; family Dasyatidae; genus Hypanus; species Hypanus sabinus. Next base: position 2,966,804 of record NC_082712.1, read on the forward strand.
AGGTTAGTTCACAAATAGAGAAAGCTAGTAGACAGCGTGTGAGGGAGGATAGGCAAGTGATAGAGAAGAGGAGCGCTGAGATCGAAGATGTAAGGGAGAAGGAAGAAAAAGATGATAAAGTTGATTGCATCGTTAGGGATAAACAGAGAGGAAAGAGGTAAAAAGTTTCTTAAATGCATCTATTTTAATGCTAGGAGCATTGTAAGAAATTTGGATGCGCTTAGAGCATGGATTGATACCTGGAATTATGATGATGTAGCTATTAGTGAAACATGGTTGCAGGAGGGGTGTGATTGGCAACTAAATATTCTTGGATTTCATTGCTTCAGGTGTGATCGAATCGGACGGACAAGAGGAGGAGGATTGTTGCATTGCTTGTCCAAAAAATATTACAGCGGTGCTTTGGCAGGGTAGATTAGAGGGCTCATCTAGGGAGACTATTTGGATGGAATTGAGGAATGGGAAAGGTGTAGTAACACTTATAGGGGTGTATTATAGACCACCTAATGGGGAGCGAGAATTGGAGGAACAAATTTGCAAGGAGATAGCAGATATTTGTAGTAAGTACAGGGTTGTGACTGTGAGAGATTTTAATTTTCCACACATAGACTGGGAAGCCCATTCTGTAAAAGGGCTGGATGGTTTGGAGTTTGTAAAATGTATGCAGGATAGTTTTTTGCAGCAATACATAGAGGTACCAACTAGAGAAGGGGCAGTGTTGGATCTCCTGTTAGGAAATGAGATAGGTCAGGTGACGGAGGTATGTGTTGGGGAGCACTTCGGGTCCAGTGATCACAATCCCATTAGATTCAATATAATTATGGAGAAGGATAGGACTGGACCCAGGGTTGAGATTTTTGATTGGAGAAAGGCTAACTTTGAGGAGATGCGAAAGGACTTAGAAGGAGTGGATTGGGACAATTTGTTTTATGGGAAGGATGTGATAGAGAAACGGCGGTCATTTAAAGGTGAAATTTTGAGGATACAGAATCTATGTTCCTGTTAGGCTGAAAGGAAAGGTTAAAAGTTTGAGAGCGCCATGGTTTTCAAGGGATATTGGGAACTTGGTTCGGAAAAAGAGGGAGATCTATAATAAATATAGGCAGCATGGAGTAAATGAGGTGCTCAAGGAATATAAAGAATGTAAAAAGAATCTTAAGAAAGAAATTAGAAAAGCTAAAAGAAGATACGAGGTTGCTTTGGCAAGTAAGGTGAAAATAAATCCGAAGGGTTTCTACAGTTATATTAATAGCAAAAGGATAGTGAGGGATAAAATTGGTCCCTTAGAGAATCAGAGTGGACAGCTATGTGTGGAGTCGAAAGAGATGGGGGAGATTTTGAACAATTTCTTTTCTTCAGTATTCATTAAGGAGAAGGATATTGAATTGTGTAAGGTAGGGAAACAAGTAGGGAAGTTATGGAAGCTATGACGATTAAAGAGGAGGAAGTACTGGCACTTTTAAGGAATATAAAAGTGGATAAAACTCTGGATCCTGACAGGATATTCACTAGGACCTTGAGGGAAGTTCGTGTAGAAATTCCAGGGGCTCTGACAGAAATATTTCAAATGTCATTAGAAACGGGGATGGTGCCAGAGGATTAGCGTATTGCTCATGTGGTTCCATTGTTTAAAAAGGGTTCTAAGAGTAAACCTAGCAATTATAGGCCTGTCAGTTTGACGTCAGTGGTGGGTAAATTAATGGAAAGTATTCTTAGAGATGGTATATATAATTATCTGGATAGACAGGGTCTGATTAGGAATAGTCAGCATGGATTTGTGCGTGGAAAGTCATGTTTGACAAATCTTATTGAATTTTTTGAAAAGGTTTCAAGGAAAGTTGACGAGGGTAAAGCAGTGGATGTTGTCTATATGGACTTCAGTAAGGCCTTTGACAAGGTTCCGCACGGAAGGTTAGTTAGGAAGGTTCAATCGTTCGGTATTAATATTGAAGTAGTAAAATAGATTCAACAGTGGCTGGATGGGAGATGCCAGAGAGTAGTGGTAGATAACTGTTTGTCAGGTTGGAAGCCGGTGACTAGTGGTGTGCCTCAGGGATCTGTATTGGCTCCAATGTTGTTTGTCATATACATTAATGATCTGGATGATGGGGTGGTAAATTAGATTAGTAAGTATGCAGATGATACCAAGTTAGGAGGCGTTGTGGATAATGAAGTAGGTTTTCAAAGCTTGCAGAGAGATTTAGGCTAGTTAGAAGAGTGGGCTGAAAGATGGCAGATGGAGTTTAATGCTGATAAGTGTGAGGTGCTACATTTTGGTAGGAATAATCCAAATAGGACTTACATGGTAAATGGTAGGGCATTGAAGAATGCAGTAGAACAGACTGATCTAGGAATAATGGTGCATAGTTCCCTGAAGGTGGAATCTCATGTGGATAGGGTGGCGAAGAAAGCTTTTGGAATGTTGGCTTTTATAAATCAGAGCATTGAGTTAAGAGTTGGGATGTAATGTTAAAATTGTACAAGGCATTGGTGAGGCCAAATTTGGAGTATTGTGTACAGTTCTGGTCACCAAATTATAGGAAAGATGTCAACAAAATAGAGAGAGTACAGAGAAGATTTACTAGAATGTTACCTGGATTTCAGCATCTAAGTTACAGGGAAAGGCTGAACAAGTTAGGTCTTTATTCTTTGGAGCGTAGAAGATTGAGGGGGGACTTGATAGAGGTATTTAAAATAATGAGGGGGATAGATCGAGTTGACGTGGATAGGCTTTTTCCATTGAGAGTAGGGGAGATTCAAACGAGGACATGTTTTGCGAGTTAGGGGGCAAAAGTTTAAGGGTAACATGAGGGGGAATTTCTTTACTCAGAGAGTGGTAGCTGTGTGGAATGAGCTTCCAGTAGAAGTGGTAGAGGCAGGTTCGATATTGTCATTTAAAGTAAAATTGGATAGGTATATGGACAGGAAAGGAATGGAGGGTTATGGGCTGAGTGTGGGCCAGTGGAACTCATTGAGAGTAAGCGTTGGCATGGACTAGAAGGGCCGAGATGGCCTGTTTCCGTGCTGTAATTGTTATATGGTTATATGGTTATCCTCCTGCTCTTCACATTCTTGTAGAATGCATTGGGGTTTTCCTTAATCCTGCCCGCCAAGGCCTTCTAATCTGCTGCACTGCCAAATCTGTGGGTGTAACATCCATCTCCTGTTCTCAGTAGATTGATTTATGAAGGTTTTGTGACCCTATCGAATTGTGGACCTAATTCCGCAATCCCTTTGTTCTACCACACTCCTTAATGCCCTACCATTCATAGTGTAAGACCTCCCTGCTTGGTCTTATTGAACTGCAAAACCTCGTACTTGTCTGCTTTAAATTCTATCTGCTATTTTTTCATCTGATGCCGATCTCTCTGCAAGCCATGATAGCTTTCCCTGCTGTCCACTACACCCCAATCAGCAGATTTGCTGATCCAGTTAATGACATTATCATCCAGATCATTGACATAGATGACAAACAACAAAGGAACCAAAACAGATTCCTGCAGCATAACACTAGTAACAGGCTTCCAGTAAGTGAGGCAACCATCTGCTTCCTCCTTCATGCTTCTCCCACAAAGCCCATGTCTTGTACAATTTCCTGCCTCCTCTTGAATGCTGAGTGATTGAACCTCCTTGATCAACCTTCCATGGAGGACCTTGTCAAATGCCTTGCTGAAGTCCATGTTGACAACATCCACTGTCTTTCCTTCATCCTCTTCCCTGGTAACATTCTCAAAACTCTGTAAGATTGGTTAGATATGACCTACCAGACATTAAGCCATGTCAACTTTCCTGAATCAGTCCTTGTATATCTAAATACTGATATATCCAGTCCCTTAGAATACCTTCTGATTTTCTGCAAACTAAGACATAGCATAACCTGAGAGAACCATTGTATCAAAGTAGGAGCAGAAACATCTTTCCAATTTCAACAGAATAGCCCTTCTGGCCAATAATGTAACTAATGCAATTACATGTTGGTCTGATGGAGAAATACCATGAATATATTGAGGGACTATACCAAATAAAACTGTCAAGTTATTAGGTTGGGTTAGGGTTAAACTTAACTCTTAAGATTAAGTCTCTTAAACTTAAGCAGAGAGATCTAGGGGTACATGTCCACAGATCCCTGAAAGTTGCCTCGCAGGTAGATAGGGTAGTTAAGAAAACATATGGGGTGTTAGCTTTCATAAGTTGAGGGATAGAGTTTAAGAGACATGATGTAATGATGCAGCTCTATAAAACTCTAGTTAGGCCACACTTGGAGTACTGTGTCCAGTTCTGGTCGCCTCACTATAGGAAGGATGTGGAAGCATTGGAAAAGGTACAGAGGAGATTTACCAGGATGCTGCCTGGTGTAGAGAGTATGGATTATGATCAAAGATTAAGGGAGCTGGGGCTTTACTCTTTGGAGAGAAGGAGGATGAGAGGAGACATGATAGAGGTGTACAAGATATTAAGAGGAATAGACAGAGTGGACAGCCAGCACCTCTTCCCCAGGGCACCTCTGCTCAGTACAAGAGGACATGGCTTTAAGGTAAGGGGAGGGAAGTTCAAGGGGGATATTAGAGGAAGGTTTTTTACTCAGAGAGTGGTTGGTGCGTGGAATGCACTGCCTGAGTCAGTGGTGGAGGCAGATACACTAGTGAAGTTTAAGAGACTACTAGACAGGTATAAAGAGGAATTTAAGGTGGGGGGTTATATGGGAGGCAGGGTTTGAGGGTCGGCACAATGTGGGCCGAAGGGCCTGTAATGTACTGTATTATTCTATGTTCTATGTCTGCTACCTTGCTGCCCCATGGTACAAGCAGGCCCTGAATCAGCCCTCCCCTTGATAACTCAGGAATTCAAACACAATTAGTCAGTCTCAGTAACAAAGACCCTAAATATGGTTTTCCCATTGGGTTCACTGATATTCTTGAGAGAGGAAATAAGGCATCTTTGAGGCTTCTGGTTAAAATGGTGCTACCAAACATATGTGAAAGCTTCCTGGGTGTCAAAGAGCTAAGAAATCTAAGTAAAAACATCATGAAAAATACCTTTTCTGGGGTAAATTGTTTTAAATTATCACCGCAAACAGTGAGGAGACGAGTGATGGCAAGATGAGTTGGGGGATGAATTGTTGCAGATGGAGTTCCGATGCCTGTACAGCTGGCCCAGAAGAATTTAAGCTGGGGTTATATATGGGAGGCAGGGTTTAAGGGTCGGCACAACATTGTGGGCGGCAGGGCCTGTTCTGTGCTGTACTAGTCTATGATCTATGTTCTATGGAGCTTAATAGTCTGAAGGTAGATAAATCTCCTGGACCTGATGGAATGCACCCTTGGATTCTGAAGGAAGTAGCTGGAGAGATTGTGGAGGCATTAACAATGATCTTTCAAGAATCGATAGATTCTGGCGTGTACCGGACATTGGAAAATTGCAAATGTTACTCCACTAGAAGAGTGGGAGGCAGTAGAAAGGAAACTATAGACCTGTTAGCCTGGCATCAGTGGTTGGGAAGTTGTTGGAATCGATTGTTAGGGATGAGATTACAGCATATCTGGAGGCACATGACAAGATTGGCCAAAGCCAGCATGGTTTCCTGAAAGGAAAATCCTGCCTGTCTAAACTACTGCAATTTTTTGAGGAAATTACAAGCAGGGTAGACAACAGAGATGCAGGGGGTGTGGTGTACTTGAATTTTCAGAAGGCCTTTGACAAGGTGCCACACATGAGGCTGCTTAGCAAAATAAGAGCCCATGGAATTACAGGGGAGTTACTAGCATGGGTGGGCTACTGGCTGATCGGCAGAAAGCAGAGAATGGGACTAAAGGACAAACACGAGGAAATCTGCAGGTGCTGGAAATTCAAACAACACACTTAAAATGCTGGTGGAACACAGCAGGCCAGGCAGCATCTATAAGGAGAAGCACTGTCGACGTTTCGGCCGAGACTCTTCGTCAGTCCTGACGAAGCCCAAAACATCGACAGTGCTTCTCCTTACAGATGCTGCCTGGCCTGCTGTGTTCCACCAGCATTTTGTGTGTGTTGTGGGAATAAAGGGATCCTATTTTGGCTGGCTGCCAGTGGCCAGTGGAGTTTCATCGGGGTCAGTGTTGGGGCCGCTGCTTTTTACAATGTATGTCAGTGATTTGGACTATGGAATTAATGGATTTGTGGCTAAATTTGCCAGTGATTCAAAGATAGGTGGAGGGACAAGTATTGTTGAGGAAACAGAGTCTGCAGAGAGACTTAGATAGTTTGGAGGAATGGGCAAAGAAGTGGCAAATGAAATACAATGTTGGAAATTGTATGGCCATGCACTTTGGTGGAAGTAGTAAATGGGCAGACTCTTATTTAGATGTGGAAAGAATTCGAACTGCAGAGATGCGGAGGGTCTTGGGTGTCCTTGTGCAAGATAGACAGACAGACAGACAGACAGACATTCATTCTTTATTGATCCTGAGGGAAATTGGGTTTCGTTACAGCCGCACCAAGAATAGTGAAGAAATATAGCAATATAAAACCATAAATAATTAAATAATATTAAGTCCATCGTGCCAAGTGGAAATAAGTCCAGGACCAGCCTATTGGCTCAGGGTGTCTGACACTCTGAGGGAGGAGTTGTAAAGTTTGATGGCCACAGGTAGGAATGACTTCCTATGCTGCTCAGTGTTACATCTCAGTGGAATGAGTCTCTGGCTGAATGTACTTCTGTGCCTAACCAGTACATTATGGTAGTCATTGTCCAAGATACCCTAAAGGTTAACCTCCAGGTTGAGTCGGTGTTGAAGAAGGCGAATACAAGGTTGGCGTTCATATCTAGAGGTATAGAATATAAAACAGCAGGGATGTAATGTTGAGGCTCGATATGGCAGTGGTCCCCAACCACTGGGCAGTGAAGCGTGTGCTACCGGGCCGCGAGGAAGCGATGTGATTTGGTGATTTGAAATGATATAAATCAGCTGCACCTTTCCTCATTCCCTGTCACGCCCACTGTTGAATTTGAATGTACGCCTAAACACAGTGACACCCTCACACCAGGGATCACCAATTAGCCTCGGGTGATCGGCGGAAAGTGCCGTTGCTACTGGCCTGGAACGCGGACAGATGGGCGCCACCTCTAAACCTGTTTAGCACACCGAATGTTCGTGAGGAACCTGGTGCTAAAATATTCACAGACTACCTAATTCAGGCTCAGTGTTTCGTAAGTAGCAGAGCAGCTACCTCGCTGCGATCTACTGAAAGCCATCCCTTCAGCCAAACTTTTGTCGGCTGATAGATCCTACCTACCTACAAAGGGGGGAGGGGCGTATGCCCTGTCGCACTCTTCGCTCGGTCGGTCGCTCTGTCTGGACTGCTACTGCCGCAGCCCCATCACGGAGACCTTCGGCTCTGACTTTGTCCTCTAACCCCACCCACGACCAGCCGCAACTGGCCAAGGCATCTGGTGGTGGGCGGGCGGCAATGAGGCCCTCAAAGCTGCTTCGGTACCTTCAGTCCAAGCGCCCAGCACTTAAACTCAAACCTGTTGAGTTTTTTGAGTGGAAAAATTGTGAGCAAGCAGGACAGAAGCAAGTGCTGAGAGCCATGAAAATTAAATTGCAGAATAAACTGGATATGAGGAACCCCCTTCGAGTATCACTGTCTCCCATCACCCCTCGATGAGGCCGTCTTGTTGCAGGGAAACAAGCCCAGGACTCCCACTGATTCAGCAATATTCATATGTTGCAATGATTTTATATGTTCATACGAGGAACATATGCATTGGGTGCTTAATATTAAATTCGTTAGATAAACCCTTTTAGAAACAAAATTGAGTGTATTAGCCACTTATAAGTGACTTATAGTTGACTTATCACTTGTATTCCGGTCGTGATTAACGTTCCCCACCTCCCCCACCATTGGCTGGTCCGCAAGAATTGTCGATATACTGACATTGGAGAGGGTTCAGAGAAGATTCACAAGAATGATTCCAGGAATGAAAGGGTTCTTGTTTGAGGAACATCTGGCAGCTCTTGGGCTGTATTCCCTGTAGTTCAGGAGAATGAGGGGGGATACCATAGAAACATTCCAAATGTTAAAAGGCCTGTACAGATTAGATATGGCAAAGTTATTTCCCGTGGTAGGGGAGTCTAGGACAAGAGGACATGACTTCAGGATTGAAGGGTGTCCATTTAGAACTGAGATGCGGAGAAATTACTTTAGTCAGAGGGTGGTAAATCTGTGGAATTTGTTGCCACGAGCGGCTGTGGAGGTCAACTCACTGGGTGTATTTAAGGCAGAGATAGATAGGTTCTTGATTAGCCAGGAGATTAGGCCCCTTCCAGATCAGGTGCAAAATATCTGGTTTGTAAAGGATCCACCTTCCCTGGAAGAGATCCCAGTGACCCAATAATCTTATGCCCTCCTTCTACACCAGCTGCTTAATAGGCAGCCGTCAATCCCAGGGGATCATGGGTTTGTGACTCTGGTGGACTGTGTCCTCTCCAGGGCGCGAGCCTGGGTGGGAAGATTTGAAGAACCGGCTGTTGCCCGTGCAGCGGGTTCCCCTCTCCTTGTCACTGATGTAGTCCAAGGGAAGGGCAAGTGCCGATACAGCTTGGCACCAGTGTCGTCACAGAGGTTGCCAGAGTTAAGTGGTAAACAACATCAAGCTGCCTTAGGGACCCCGGCTCCAGATTTCTTCCTTGGTGTTTACTCCCGAAGCCTTTCCCCTGGGTGGTTATGGCCACAAGGCAGTGAAGATTTAAAATCAGAGTTTTCCCTCTCAGGCTGGCTGCCGTCCAAGGCAGACCAGCACCACCTGCCTGAAGCAACTGGTTCTGAGGTGCCAGTTGTCCACCTTTGCCCCTTCTCTTGTCAGTAGAAACAGTTCCGCCGGGCCTAGTAGCTAAGCCACACGTGAAGGCCAAGAGTTGGACTTGGTTGTCAGAGGCTGTTAGAGTCACATGCCATTAGGAGCACTTTATAGGTATTGGAGCTTATCCCCACTACCACCCCCGGCTATAGCAACCTTAAGAACCACCAACTGATTAGCCACATGTTAAGCTGTATAATCTTCCTAGTTCCAGCCTCACTAGCATGTGGCACGGGTAGCAATCCTGAGATCATAACCCTGGAGTTCCTGCCCTTTCACATAGTACCTAACTCTGTTAACTCCCTTTACAGAACCCAGTTACTTGTCCTATCCATGTCTTATATTCCTACAAGGACAATGACTTCTGGCTGGTCACCCTTCCACCTAAGAACACTGAGTACTTGATCCAAGACGTCCTGGACCATGGCACCTGAGAGGCAATAGACCATATGGGAATCTTGTTCTTGTCCACAGAACCTCCTTTCTGTTTGCCTAACTCTCGACACCCTATCACCACAGCTTGCCTCTTCTCCCCACTTCCCTTTCGAGTCACAGAGGCAGACTCAGTGCCAGAGACTTGACCATTGTGACTTTCCTCTGTTAGACTATCCCTCCCTCCCTCCCTTGTCAGTATCCAAAATGATATATCAGTTGTTGAAGGGGATGGCCATAGGGGTACTTTGCACATCTTAACCCCTTTCCCCTTCCTAACTGTCCTGCACCTGGGTGTAACTACCCCTCTATATGTCCTATCTCTCACCCCTTCAGCGTCCCGAATGATCTGGACTTCACCCAGTTCCAGCTCCAACTCCATAATGCTGTTAGAAGCTGCAGCTGGATGCACTTCTCCCAGGTATGGTGGTCTCGTTAACTTCCCACATGATGCAAGAGGAGGATTTCTCTATCCTGCATGGCATTTGTATTGCTCTAACTTATCACAAATGGGAAGGAGGAACCTCTATCTTCAGCTTTTTGTTTTTGCCTTCTCTTACTGAAGCCTTGAAGAGCTAAAGCCTCAAAATCTCCACTCTAACTCTGTCCACTCCAACAATGGTTGCTGCAAGGATGGCTGATCCACTTGCCCCACCTTCCTTTAATTTGTTCTTGCTAATCAATCCCAAGCACCAACTGGCTGCTGGTCAAAGCTCCAAAAAACTGCTGTGAGTTGCTGCCTTCTATAGTCGGCCAGCGAACCTGAATGACATTTCGTCCACTCAAAGTTCTGATCTCCTGAGAAGTTCCTGGTTAAAGCTCCATACTGGACTGTGCACTTGAACCAAGCTGATCCTCTTCACTTTCTGATGCAGGCTCCGCCAAAGGCAAAAAAGGCAAGGAACAGAAGGGAAAACCAGAAATATACACATCAGAGATTGCCAGTGAGAATGATGACGCCCTCCCCCCACCTCCCAAACCAGGTTCTGACCAGTGGGTCTACGTGGATGAGCCAGTGCCCCAGGTAACCTCCATAACACGCAGGTGAACATCCCTGCGGCAGACTAACATGGGACACACCACTGCCCAGGGGCACCACAGGTGACCATGGACAGGACACACTGTCTATGGGACACCACTATGGGTGTGGAGTGGGATTCTGTGTGCTACAAGGTGTCTGTGGTCCATTCGGAGTGGGTGTGGAGTGGGATTCTGTGTGCTACAAGGTGTCTGTGGTCCATTCGGAGTGGGTGTGGAGTGGGATTCTGTGTGCTACAAGGTGTCTGTGGTCCATTCGGAGTGGGTGTGGAGTGGGATTCTGTGTGCTACAAGGTGTCTCTGGTCCATTCGGAGTGGGTGTGGAGTGGGATTCTGTGTGCTACAAGGTGTCTCTGGTCCATTCGGAGTGGACGTGGAGTGGGATTCTGTGTGCTACAAGGTGTCTGTGGTCCATTCGGAGTGGGTGTGGAGTGGGATTCTGTGTGCTACAAGGTGTCTGTGGTCCATTCGGAGTGGGTGTGGAGTGGGATTCTGTGTGCTACAAGGTGTCTGTGGTCCATTCGGAGTGGGTGTGGAGTGGGATTCTGTGTGCTACAAGGTGTCTGTGGTCCATTCGGAGTGGGTGTGGAGTGGGATTCTGTGTGCTACAAGGTGTCTCTGGTCCATTCGGAGTGGGTGTGGAGTGGGATTCTGTGTGCTACAAGGTGTCTGTGGTCCATTCGGAGTGGGTGTGGAGTGGGATTCTGTGTGCTACAAGGTGTCTGTGGTCCATTCGGAGTGGGTGTGGAGTGGGATTCTGTGTGCTACAAGGTGTCTGTGGTCCATTCGGAGTGGGTGTGGAGTGGGATTCTGTGTGCTACAAGGTGTCTGTGGTCCATTCGGAGTGGGTGTGGAGTGGGATTCTGTGTGCTACAAGGTGTCTCTGGTCCATTCGGAGTGGGTATGGAGTGGGATTCTGTGTGCTACAAGGTGTCTGTGGTCCATTCGGAGTGGGTGTGGAGTGGGATTCTGTGTGCTACAAGGTGTCTGTGGTCCATTCGGAGTGGGTGTGGAGTGGGATTCTGTGTGCTACAAGGTGTCTGTGGTCCATTCGGAGTGGGTGTGGAGTGGGATTCTGTGTGCTACAAGGTGTCTGTGGTCCATTCGGAGTGGGTGTGGAGTGGGATTCTGTGTGCTACAAGGTGTCTGTGGTCCATTCGGAGTGGGTGTGGAGTGGGATTCTGTGTGCTACAAGGTGTCTGTGGTCCATTCGGAGTGGGTGTGGAGTGGGATTCTGTGTGCTACAAGGTGTCTCTGGTCCATTCGGAGTGGGTATGGAGTGGGATTCTGTGTGCTACAAGGTGTCTGTGGTCCATTCGGAGTGGGTGTGGAGTGGGATTCTGTGTGCTACAAGGTGTCTGTGGTCCATTCGGAGTGGGTGTGGAGTGGGATTCTGTGTGCTACAAGGTGTCTGTGGTCCATTCGGAGTGGGTGTGGAGTGGGATTCTGTGTGCTACAAGGTGTCTCTGGTCCATTCGGAGTGGGTGTGGAGTGGGATTCTGTGTGCTACAAGGTGTCTGTGGTCCATTCGGAGTGGGTGTGGAGTGGGATTCTGTGTGCTACAAGGTGTCTGTGGTCCATTCGGAGTGGGTGTGGAGTGGGATTCTGTGTGCTACAAGGTGTCTGTGGTCCATTCGGAGTGGGTGTGGAGTGGGATTCTGTGTGCTACAAGGTGTCTGTGGTCCATTCGGAGTGGGTGTGGAGTGGGATTCTGTGTGCTACAAGGTGTCTGTGGTCCATTCGGAGTGGGTGTGGAGTGGGATTCTGTGTGCTACAAGGTGTCTGTGGTCCATTCGGAGTGGGTGTGGAGTGGGATTCTGTGTGCTACAAGGTGTCTGTGGTCCATTCGGAGTGGGTGTGGAGTGGGATTCTGTGTGCTACAAGGTGTCTCTGGTCCATTCGGAGTGGGTGTGGAGTGGGATTCTGTGTGCTACAAGGTGTCTGTGGTCCATTCGGAGTGGGTGTGGAGTGGGATTCTGTGTGCTACAAGGTGACTGTGGTCCATTCGGAGTGGGTGTGGAGTGGGATTCTGTGTGCTACAAGGTGTCTGTGATCCATTCGGAGTGTGTGTGGAGTGGGATTCTGTGTGCTACAAGGTGTCTGTGTTCCATTCGGAGTGGGTGTGGAGTGGGATTCTGTGTGCTACAAGGTGTCTGTGGTCCATTCGGAGTGGGTGTGGAGTGGGATTCTGTGTGCTACAAGCTGTCTCTGGTCCATTCGGAGTGGGTGTGCCACTGCCTAGCTAAAGTGGTCATTCACCGCAGGCTGATACCCCCATGAACTGCAATATGTCAGTCTTGCAGGCCTGAGATCACAGAATCAAGTCCTTCAGCCCATCTAGTGCATGCCAACCCAGGATTCCCATTCAAGTCTCAGTCAATTTGGTTCCATTTGGCCCAAATCCTGAGCTGACTGCCTGCCCCTCTTCTGAGGATATGTTTCTCTGGAGAGGGTGCCTTTGCTGTGCACTGTCTCTCTGGTGAGATTTGCATGATCTGGAGTGTGTCCTGGACAAGGGTGATTATTGTTTAAATTTGAAAATAGTTCTTAATGTAACAAACCTGTTCTTTGCGGTTGGCTGCATCTGCTGCGTTTCAGGAGATTGCTGAGTACCTCTGTCGTTACTGGGACAGCATTGTGGAGACACAAACCAGCACCATCCACAGAGTGATGCAGGAGCTGCGCAGGGAACAACTCCGGGCCGTCCAGGACCTGCACACGCTTCGGTGAGGGCAGTTTCGGGAAAAGGGATGAGAAGTGGGGACAGTTCCAAGCAGGAAGTGCATGAAGGTACACAGAGTCTGATCTGGAGGAGAGTGGAGAGTGGATGTGCAGAACCCTGCAACCCCACATTCCTTCCTCTGTACCTGCCATGTGCTAGGGATGAAGGAACTGACAGCCTACCCACCCTGTTCATTCTTGCCTCTTTCATCTTCCTTCCATTAGAAAATGCAAATGTCTGAATGCATGTACCACCAGGCTCAAGGACAGCTTTTACTCCACATTCATGAGACTATTAAATTGTCTAGTACAAAAAAGATGGATCTCACAATCTACCTGAGGCTGGCCTTGCACCTAAAGTGCGCTTTCTCAGTTAATGTAGCAACTTATTCTGCATTCTGTTGTTCCTTTTCCTGCCATGTGTTGATGTGATGAGGTGAACTGTATGAATGAAATACAAAGGAAAGTACTGTATATGATAATAAGCGGGTCCAAGTGTATGCATGAGCGAGTTACATTTCACAGTGTTTGACACATATCCCACTAAATCTGTTCGAAATGTCCTTTTATAGTTGTAATTCTACCCTCCTTTACCACCTCCATTGGCAGCTTGTTGCATACACCCATCCATCCTCTGTGAAGAAAAATTGCTCCTCAGGTCCCTCTCGTTGTGATGTGAAAGGTTATCAGAAGCATAGTTTGAGCAGACAGTCAGTTGGGAGATGCCAATTAGAAAAGTGCATGGGATTAAGGAAAGTGGGGAAACTTTAAAGGGGATGTATCAGGATAGCATGCCCAACCCTGAGTGTGGAAACAGACAAGCATACCCAGCCCTGAGTGTCAACAGAGTGTGGATCCCTCCCTGAGTGTGAACACATAGTGTGGGCCCTCCCCAAGTGTGAACACAGAGTGCTGTCCCCCCCCCCCAGTGTGAAAATAGATTGCTGAAGATGGACAGGGAGGGAGTGGACGGCTGAAGACTGTGCTGAAGATGGACAGGGAGGGAGTGGACGGCTGAAGACTGTGTGCAGAGATTGACAGATGGGTTGACGGCTGAAGAATGCAGACATGGGTGAGGAGTGAGTGGACATCTAAGGACTGTGTGCAGACAGATGAACAGGGAGGGAGTTAATGATGTGGTGGGTTGATAGCTGGAGACTGTATGCAGACAGATGGGCTGGGGGCTGGATGGAGAAAGACTGGTTTAGGACAGTTGGACAAAGAGGCAGTTAACGGATATAGACTGTGTATTCAGATGGATGGGGAGGCCATGTGGAAGGCTAAAGACTGTGTTGAGGCAGATGGACAGGGGTTTGTTATGTACCTCCAGGGTTAATTTTTTCTGTGGACTGTCACTTTAAAATGCCAGGAGAATGAGACTGACTTTTGGGCTCTGTTTGAGCTGCTCGAGAGAGAGAAAGAAAGATGGAGTTATTTGATGGACAATCGATGTTATGGTTTCTCTGCAGCTTGCTTTGAATTTACAAGGACAGTTACAGACACACAGAAACACACAGTTAGAGTCAAGATGGATTCACTCAATAGAAGTATCTCTCTCTCTCTCTCTCTCTCTCATTCTCATTTCGTATGCCATGGAACTGGATCAGTGTCTGTCACGTTGTGTGTTTGGGGTAACCATGTGGAATCTACCGGTCTTTCAACCTTGCCTGGGTGCTGCTTTCCTTCAAGATGGTCCACTTTGTGATAAGCTGCTGTTGGTGATAATCCATACGTGGAATCTGTTTGAGTATCCTGTGGCCACCACCTTGAGATGTCCCATGGCTGAATTCGGGTGTGGGACCACTAGTGTTGAAAAGATATTCATTGAAGATCACTGTCGGTGATACTTCGTGTGTGGAGTGGGGCAACTTTGGAGATAAAACCTACTGCCATTGTTATTTTGTATTGCTGTCGTGGAATCTGTGGAATATCGACATAATTGTCTTCTCACAGCATTTGCCTTTGGATTACAAACATCTGGCATTAGTTAACCCGTGCATCTGAACTGAACTTTCTTACATACCATTGTAAGACTGTATTGCTTGCCACCTGAGCTTGAAGAAGTGTGGGAACTTTACTTACACCTATACATGCATAACACCGTTAACTCTTGATTTACAATAGACAATAGGTGCAGAAGTAGACCATTCGGCCCCTCGAGTCTGCACCACCATTCTGAGATCATGGCTGATCATTCACTATCAATACCCAGTCCCTGCCTTGTCCCCGTATCCCTTGATTCCCCTATCCATCAGATATCTATCTAGCTCCTTCTTGAAAGCATCCAGAGAATTGGCCTCCACCGTCTTCCGAGGCAGTGCATTCCACACCTCCACAACTCTCTGGGAGAAGAAGCTCTTCCTCAACTCTGTTTTAAATAATTGACCTCTTATTCTCAATCCATGCCCTCCGGTACTGGACTCTCCCAACATCTGGAACATATTTCCTGCCTCAATCCTATCAAATCCTTTAATTATCTTAAACGTTTCAATCAGATCCCCTCTCAATCTCCTCAATTCCAGCGTGTACAAGCCCAATCTCTCCAATCTCTCTGCGTAAGACAGCCCTGCCATCCCAGGAATCAACCTAGTGAATCTACGCTGCACTTCCTCAATTGCCAGAATGTCCTTCCTTAAACCTGGAGACCAAAACTGTACACAATATTCCAGGTGTGGTCTCACCAGGGCCCTGTACAAATGCAAAAGGACATCCTTGCTCTTGTACTCAATTCCCCTTGTAACAAAGGCCAACATTCCATTTGCCCTCTTCACTGCCTGTTGCACTTGCTCATTCACCTTCATTGACTAGTGAACTAGGACTCCTAGGTCTCTTTGCATTTCTCCCTTACCTAACTCTACACCGTTCAGACAATACTCTGCCCTCTTGTTCCTGCTTCCAAAGTGGATAACTTCACATTTATTCACATTGAATGACATCTGCCAAGTATCTGCCCACTCACCCAGCCTATCCAAGTCTCCCTGTATTCTCCTAACGTCCTCTTCGCATGTCACACTGCCACCCAGTTTAGTATCGTCAGCAAACTTGCTGACAATGCCCTCATCTAAATCGTTGACATAAATCGTAAAGAGCTGTGGTCCCAATACAGAGTCCTGTGGTACCCCACTGGTCACCTCCAGCCAGTTCGAGAAACACCCATTCACTGCTACCCTTTGCTTTCTATCTGCCAACCAGTTTTCTATCCATGTTGAAACCCTGCCCCCAATGCCATGAGCTCTGATTTTACTCACCAATCTCCTATGTGGCACCTTATCGAATGCCTTCTGAAAATCTAGGTACACAACATCCACTGGCTTACCCTCGTCTAACATCCTTGTTACACCCTCAAAAAACTCCAACAGATTAGTCAAGCATGATTTGCCCTTGGTAAATCCATGCTGGCTCGGCCTAATCCTATTTCTGCCATCAAGATGTGCCACTATTTCGTCCTTAATAATGGACTCAAGCATCTTCCCCACGACTGACGTTAGGCTAACAGGGCGATAGTTCTCCGTTTTCTCCTTCCCTCCCTTCTTGAAAAGTGGGATAACATTAGCCACTCTCCAATCTTCAGGAACTGATCCTGAATCTAAGGAACATTGGAAAATGATTACCAATGCATCCGCAATTTCCTGAGCCACCTCTTTTAGAACCCTTGGATGCAGACCATCTGGACCCGGGGATTTATTAGCCTTCAGTCCTACCATTCTACTCATCACAGTTTCTTTCCTAATGTCAATCTGTCTCAATTCCTCTGATATCTTATGACCCTGGCCCATCCATACATCTGGGAGATTGCTTGTGTCCTCCCTGGTGAAGACAGATGTAAAGTACGCATAAAATTCTGTTGCCATTTCCCTGTTTCCCATAACAATTTCTCCCAATTCATTCTTCAAGGGGCCAACATTGTTCTTAACTATCTTCTTTCTCTTCACATAGCTAAAAAAAGCTTTTGCTATTCCCTTTTATATTCCTGGCTAGACTGAGCTCATAGCTGATTTTTTCTCTCCGTATTGCTTTTTTAGTTAAGATCTGCTGTTCCTTAAAACTTTCCCAATCATCTGTATTCCCATTCATCTTAGCCCTGTCGTACTTCTTTTTCTTTAATGCTATACAATCTCTGACTTCCTTTGTCAACCACTGTGGCCCCTTCCCCCTCTTTGAATCCTTCCTTCTCATTGGAATGAACTGCTTTTGCATCTTTTGTATTATCCCCAAGAATATCTGCCACTGCTGATCCACTGTCTTTCCTTCCAGGGCATCCGCCCATTTAACTTTGGCCAGCTCTTTCCTCATGGCTCCGTAGTCTCCTTTATTTAATTGCAACACTGACACCTCTGATCTGCCCTTATCCCTCTCAAATTGTAGATAAAAACTTATCATGTTATGATCACTACTTCCTAATGGCTCCTTTACTTCAAGATCACTTATCAATTCCTGTTCATTACACATCACCAAGTCCAAAATAGCCTCGTTCCTGGTTGGCTCAAGCACAAGCTGTTCCAAAAATACTTCTCTTAGACACTCCACAAACTCCCTATCCTGGGGTCCAGCACCTACCTGATTCTCCCAGTTCACCTGCATGTTGAAATCTCCCATAATGACTGCATTACCTTTAACACATGCCAATGTTAACTCCCTAATCAACTTGTGCCCAATATCCACGCTACTGTTTGGGGGCCTGTACACAACATCCATTAGGGTCTTTTTACCCTTACTGTTCCTCAGCTCAATCCACACAGACTCTACTTCCCCTGTTCCCAAGTCACCTCTTGCTAAGGACTGAATCTCATTCCTCACCAACAGGGCCACCCCACCCCCTCTTCCCATATTTCTGTCTCTACGATAGCATGTATACCCTGGTACACTCAATTCCCAGGCCTGATCCCCTTGCAGCCATGTCTCCGTTATCCCAACAATATCGTAGTTCCCTATTTTCATCTGAGCTTCAAGCTCATCTGTCTTATTTCTGACACTACGCGCATTCAAGTATAGAATTCAAGTATAGAATTCTGAGCCCATTCCTCCTCTCTTTGCTTAAAACACTGTCTACTGTACCTAACCCAGCTCCTTGAACTTCCATTGGGCTAATTGCACCCTGAATTTTGATGACCTTCTCAAGATCACCCAAACCTTCTACACATTTAACCCCATGCTCCTTCTGACCAACCCTCTGGATCTGGATCCCTGCCCCCTGCACATCTAGTTTAAACCCCCCGGAGCAGCACTGGCAAACACTCCTGCAAGAATGTTAGTGCCCCTCCGGTTCAGATGTAGACCATCCCTTTGAAACAGATCCCAATGTCCCTGGAACAAAGACCATTTATCCAAAAACCTGAACCCTTCCTTCCTGCACCACGCTCTCAGCCTCATATTGATGTGCATAATCATTCTATTCTTCACCTCACTCGCACGTGGCACAGGTAGCAATCCCGAGATTGTCACCCTGGAGGTCCTGCCTTTCAGCTTCACTCCTAACTCCCTGAACTCTCTAAGCAGGACCCCCTCACTCACCTTACCTACATCGTTGGTCCCTACATGGACCACTACATCTGGGTTCATGCCCTCGTTCTCAAGAATAGCCTGCACCGATCTGAGATGTCCCGGACCCTGGCACCAGGGAGGCAACATACCATCCGAGACTCCCGATCTGCCCCACAAAATCTCCTATCTGCCCCCCTGACTATAGAATCCCCTAAAACTATCGCTCTCTTCTCTTCCTTCCTCCCCTTTCTAGTTGAGGGTTCAACCTCTGTGCCAGAGGCAGGACCACTACAACTCATTCCTGGTAGGTCATCCCCATCAACAGTATCCAGTACGGTATAGTTATTGTTAATGGGAATGGCCGCAGGGGCGCTCTGCTCTCTCTGCTTGCTCCCCCTGCCTCTCTGGACCGTCACCCATCTGCCTACTTTAAGTTGCTTTTGACATAGTTACTAATAAAATAGTGTTTTGTGAACAGACTCCAGGCCTGTTCTGTTGCTGCTGATACTGTTACAGGGTTGCGTGTACATGACAGAGGATAGACGGACGGTGTGTGGACGGCTAAAGACTGTGTGCTGACAGAGTGACAGTGGGGTAGATAGAATAAGACTGTGCTCAGACAAATGGACAGGGCTCGGAGTGGATGGCAGACAGATGGATGGTGTGTCGACCAAGAAAAACTGTCTGCAGACAGATGGGGTGGATGTAGATGGCTACAGTGTGCAGACAGATGGGGTGAATGTAGACGGCTACAGACTGTGCAGAAGATGTAGACGGCTACAGACTGTGCAGACATATGGGGTGGATGTAGACAGCTAATGACTGTGTACAGACAGATGGGGTGGATGTAGACGGCTACAGACTGTGCAGACAGATTGGCTGGATGTAGACGGCTACAGACTGTGCAGACAGATGGGGTGGATGTAGACGGCTACAGACTGTGCAGAAGATGTAGACGGCTACAGACTGTGCAGACATATGGGGTGGATGTAGACAGCTAATGACTGTGTACAGACAGATGGGGTGGATGTAGACGGCTACAGACTGTGCAGACAGATTGGCTGGATGTAGACGGCTACAGACTGTGCAGACAGATGGGGTGGATGTAGACGGCTACAGACTGTGCAGACAGATGGGGTGGATGTAGACGGCTACAGACTGTGCAGACAGATGGGGTGGATGTAGACGGCTAATGACTGGGTACAGACAGATAGGGTGGATGTGGACGGCTAATGACTGTGCAGACAGATGGGGTGGATGTAGACGGCTAATGACTGGGTACAGACAGATGGGGTGGATGTAGACGGCTAATGACTGTGTGCAGACAGATAGGGTGGATGTGGACGGCTAATGACTGTGCAGACAGATGGGGTGGATGTAGATGGCTACAGTGTGCAGACAGATGGGGTGAATGTAGACGGCTACAGACTGTGCAGAAGATGTAGACGGCTACAGACTGTGCAGACATATGGGGTGGATGTAGACAGCTAATGACTGTGTACAGACAGATGGGGTGGATGTAGACGGCTACAGACTGTGCAGACAGATTGGCTGGATGTAGACGGCTACAGACTGTGCAGACAGATGGGGTGGATGTAGACGGCTACAGACTGTGCAGAAGATGTAGACGGCTACAGACTGTGCAGACATATGGGGTGGATGTAGACAGCTAATGACTGTGTACAGACAGATGGGGTGGATGTAGACGGCTACAGACTGTGCAGACAGATTGGCTGGATGTAGACGGCTACAGACTGTGCAGACAGATGGGGTGGATGTAGACGGCTACAGACTGTGCAGACAGATGGGGTGGATGTAGACGGCTAATGACTGTGTGCAGACAGATGGGGTGGATGTAGACGGCTAATGACTGTGTGCAGACAGATGGGGTGGATGTAGACAGCTACAGACTGTGCAGACAGATGGGGTGGATGTAGACGGCTACAGACTGTGCAGACAGATGGGGTGGATGTAGACGGCTAATGACTGTGTGCAGACAGATGGGGTGGATGTAGACAGCTACAGACTGTGCAGACAGATGGGGTGGATGTAGACGGCTACAGACTGTGCAGACAGATGGGGTGGATGTAGACGGCTAATGACTGTGCAGACAGATGGGGTGGATGTAGATGGCTAATAACTGTGTGTAGACAGATGGGGTGAATGTAGAAGGCTACAGACTGTGCAGACGGATGGGGTGGATGTAGACGGCTAATGACTGTGTACAGACAGATGGGGTGGATGTGGACGGCTAAAGACTGCAGACAGATGGACAGGGAGAGAGCGGACGGCTAAAGAGTGCATATAGACTGATGGAAGGGGGTTTGGAGTGATGGCTTAAGACTGTGTGCAGACTGATGGGACAGGTGTGATGGGCTGAATGGCTTGCACTGCTTTTTTCTTCTTTGTTGTCATTATTTTGAAGGAGGTTGATGAGGATCACCAATGAGTTCCCTGTTCCTGTCTCTAGGAATGATTTTTGGGAATACATGGAAAGTCGCCCAGACCACAAACAGGCGTTTGTATCCCAGTGGCAGGACGACTACAATTCCATCCCTGACGACCTGCACGGTGACGATGATGTCAAAGCTGAACTGATGCTGCGGCTCTATGTGAGTTGATGTGTCCCCGACTGTCAACACAGGCATGTGTGGCCCACCTGAGTGTAAACATGGACGCTTGTCACCCCTGCTGGTGTGAACACAGGCCTATACCCCCTACCCGAGTGTGAACAGAAACGTGCACGCCACTCCAGCTGTGTGTAAACAGAGATGAACGTTGCCCTTCCTGAGTGTGAACACAGAGTTTTCATCCCTCCCTGAGTTTGAATGTAAAGTACCGGCCCTCCCCAAGTGTGAACACAGATGAGTGTGGGTCCCTTTACAACTGTGAACAGAGAGGGTGGGTCCATCACTGAGTGTGAGAACAGTGTGGACTGAACCCCGAGAATGAACACAGAGTGTGTCCCTCCCTGAGTGTGAAAACAGATGAGTGTGGGTCACTCTCTGAGTGTGATCACAGAGAATGGGCCCTTTCCTGTGTATGAACACAGTGTGGGCCCCTTCACCAGTGTGAACTGAGAGTGTGGGTCTGTCAATGAGTGTGAGAACAGTGTGGTTCCCTCCCCAAGTGTGAACACAGATGAGCGTGGCTCCCTCCCTGGCTGTGAACACAGAGTGTGGTTCCCTCTCTGAGTGTGATCACAGAGTGCAGGCCCCTCACTGCGAGCATCAAATGTGTGTCACTGAGTGTGAACACAGAGGGTAAGCCCCTCTCCGAGTACGAACACAGAGCGCGGGCCTCTCCCCGAGTGTGAACAGTGTGGGCCCCTTCCTGGGTGTGAACACAGAGTGTGGTTCCCTCTCTGAGTGTGATCACAGAGTGCAGGCCCCTCTCTGCGAGCATCAAGTGCGAGTCACTGAGTGTGAACACAGAGGGTAAGCCCCTCTCCGAGTACGAACACAGAGCGCGGGCCTCTCCCCGAGTGTGAACAGTGTGGGCCCCTTCCTGGGTGTGAACACAGAGTGTGGTTCCCTCTCTGAGTGTGATCACAGAGTGCAGGCCCCTCTCTGCGAGCATCAAGTGCGAGTCACTGAGTGTGAACACAGAGGGTAAGCCCCTCTCCGAGTACGAACACAGAGCGCGGGCCTCTCCCCGAGTGTGAACAGTGTGGGCCCCTTCCTGGGTGTGAACACAGAGTGTGGTTCCCTCTCTGAGTGTGATCACAGAGTGCAGGCCCCTCTCTGCGAGCATCAAGTGCGTGTCACTGAGTGTGAACACAGAGGGTAAGCCCCTCTCCGAGTACGAACACAGAGTGCGGGCCCCTCCCCAAGTGTGAACAGTGTGGGCCCCTTCCTGGGTGTGAACACAGAGAACAGGCTCTCTCTGTGAACAATGTGTGTGGGTCCTTCACTGAGTGTGAGCAATGAGCGTGTGCCCCTCTCCGAGTATGAACACAGAATGCGGGCCCCTCTCCAAGTATGAACAGTGTGGGCCCCTCCCCGTGTGGACACTGAATGTGGGCCCCTCCCCGAGTGTGAACAGTGAGGGCCCCTCTCCGAGTATGAACACAGAATGCGGGCCCCTCTCCAAGTATGAACAGTGTGGGCCCCTCCCCGTGTGGACACTGAATGTGGGCCCCTCCCCGAGTGTGAACAGTGTGGGCCCCTCCCCGTGTGGACACTGAATGCGGGCCCCTCCCCAAGTATGAACAGTGTGGGCCCCTCCCCGTGTGGACACTGAATGTGGGCCCCTCCCCGAGTGTGAACAGTGTGGGCCCATCCCCGTGTGGACACTGAATGCGGGCCCCTCCCCGAGTGTGAACAGTGTGGGCCCCTCCCCGTGTGGACACAGAATGCGGGCCCCTCTCCAAGTATGAACAGTGTGGGCCCCTCCCCGTGTGGACACTGAATGCGGGCCCCTCCCCAAGTATGAACAGTGTGGGCCCCTCCCCGTGTGGACACTGAATGTGGGCCCCTCCCCGAGTGTGAACAGTGTGGGCCCATCCCCGTGTGGACACTGAATGTGGGCCCCTCCCCAAGTATGAACAGTGTGGGCCCCTCCCTGTGTGGACACTGAGTGCAGGCCCCTCCCCGAGTGTGAACAGTGTGGGCCCCTCCCTGTGTGGACACTGAGTGCAGGCCCCTCCCTGTGTGAACACAGTGTGGGTCTCTCTCTAAATGTGAACTCAGTGTGGGCCCCTCCCCGTGTGAACACAGAGTGGGGCCCCTCTCCAAGTGTGAACACAGAGTGCCAACCCTTCCCCCGGGTATGAGTTCAGATGAGAATGGGCTCAATGCTATGCGTCATCGTGCTGTGTACCCATGGAATCTGGGAGGTGCCCAGTGAGCTTTGGCTCGGGCGTATGGAACGATTTGGACACAGACCAAGAGCAGGGGTTGGGGAGGGTACCAGTGGGCGTGTGATGGGGATCTGGTACATGCCAATGTACAGGGACAGAGGATAACAGACCATAGTGTGTGCAAGTGTTGTGTGTTTGGGTGCGTGAGGAACTAGTGCAGGGTTGCACTGCAGTCTGGGGCTCACGGAAGTTGGTAACGGCCTATTTTGTGTGTGTGTGTGTGCAGACTCTGCGGGAGTGTCTATGGGACATCTCGGACAAGCGGAAGGAGGAGGCAGAGCAGGAACGGCAGAATGCAATGGGGAACGGCTGGCTGCAGGATCACCTGGGGATAGTGCTCAATCTTTACAGCACTCTGATGCAGGTGAGAGTGGTGGACCTTCCGTCCCAGTGCCAATTCATCCTCGCTCTGACACACACTGAAAGAAGCAGTGTCTCCACTCACTCGCGGGATCCATGGAGAGCAGCTCTGGTGATGGTCAATACCAACCTCGACGATGCAGCCTTACAGCCAGGGCAATGTGATGTCGTAGCACCGGGGAACGAGCTGAGACGCAGTGTGGTTCTCCCTCAGTACCACTCCTATCAGACCTACATAAGACATACAAAGGATTGGGGTTACCATCTATAACGCACTCAATTCCTTGGGAGGTCCCACCCTTCCCAGTTCCCCCACTGTACCCATAATGGTTGCATGCACTCACTCTAAAGACACCCTTTGTTTTCCAAAACTACAAAAGTTTATTCACACAAAAATAGATGAAATACAAACATCAAATATATTTATAAGACAGTGAACAAATTCAAATTAAAATCTGTTTTATTACTGTCTATAAAGCAGTCAATTCACTGGGGGCCCACTCTCCCAGGAATTCCCCCTGTGAACCCGTAATGATGGTATACTCCCTCTCCAAGAACACCTGGAAGAGTGGCAGGCAGTTGGCCCAGGCTGAGTCCTCGACTACCCGCTGACCACTGTGAGCAACCTGCCCCCTCTGTACAGGGTACCCATAACCAGGAGTATGGAGGTGAAGTGCAGCCAGAACTTGAGCAACAGCCCCTTCAGATATTCAAACCAAGGCTGCAATCTCTCATGCATCCAGTAGACATGGTACTCTGACTTCTCCCGTCCACAGAAAAGACAGGTGGATGTGAACTTGCTCAGAATCTATTAGCAATACTGCCCTGCCCTTCACCCAACCCCAATGTACAGGGGTAAAACCCTGCATAGAGAGACTTTCACGGGGGGCCTCCTTCATGACAGACCACCATGGCATGTCCAGATATCAGGCAAAAGTGCGCAAGAGCAGCCCATACATCGTGGGATGGCACGGTGGGTATCTCTGCAAAGTGGCTCATCTCCTAAAGGAGATCTCCCGGTTTGGGTCCCACAAACACCTCTAGTGGAGTAGGGGTTGTCTTGGCTGGAGCCACCCTGCACCCCACAACCACTGTGGCAGGATGAGAAACCACCTCCCCTACAACTCTGCCTGCACTGGAAACCTATCCTAAGTCCCAACAGTTCACCAGTCAAGTGTCTCAAACCCTTAGGTGGAGGTAAGTGCTGCTCCACACAAATAGACTTGGCTCCTCTGGCAGGGAGTCCACTCCCTTGCCCTACTGACCCACTAAAAGACGGGAGCACCTTTTCCTGTTGACCCTGGCAGAGGAGGCGACTGACAAAACCCGCTGGCAGTCTTGTATCCCCTGTAGGTCTACAGGATTGGTGATCATAAGGAGGACATCTGAAAACACTACTTTCATCTCTGGCTCACACGAGCCAGACCTGTCAACCACTTCCAAAGAGCGCACAGGAAAGGCTCTGTGCAGACAGAGGATAGTTGCCCTGATGTTGGGCAGCCCAAAACAAAAGGGCACTGTCAAAGATCCATTGAACTTTGTCAGGCACCCCACAGGACCATAAAACAGACATGGGCAACAGTCTGAGTCCAAGCACACACAGAGTCCTGACAGGGTGGTCGTGATTCACTGACAAACATCTGTCCATAAGACATAGGAGCAGAATTAGGCCATTCGGTCCGTCAAGTCTTCTCCTCCATTTCATCATCACCAATCCATTTCCCTCTCAACCCCATTCTCCTGAATTCTTCCGTAACCTTTCACGCCCTGACTAATCAAGAACGTATCCACCACGGTAACCTGTCCACCATACACCTCCATCAGACATTTGGGATTTAGGATAGGGTACCCTGTACCTGCAGAGTACCTCCTGCAGGGGAGGTAGTTTCCCAACCCATCACAGTGAGTGTGGGGCTGGCTCAGGGGTGTGAGATGGTTCCAGCCAAGGCAATGAATTTCACAGATTTATCATCCTTTGACTGAGGAAATTCCTTCTCATCTCTGTTCTAAATTGATGTCCCTCTATTTTGAGGCTGTGCCCTCTGATCCTAGACTTCCCCCACCAATGTAAAAATCCCCTTCACATCCACTCAAAGAAGTGTATATTTATTAACAAAGTTAGTCTAAGTTATACAACCATGAAATTTGTTTCCTTATGAGCAGCCACAAAATAAGAAACCAAAAAGAACCAAATTTTTAAAAATGCTCAGAGAGGAAAAACAAATCATGCAAACAATAAAAGGAAGCAACAGCATTCAGAACAAAACTGAGTCAGAGCATTCAGAGCAACTGGGGCAAGCCCAGAGCTTCAGCCTCAGCTCACTTCACCATGTTACAGGGCAAATCATCAAGAAGCTGACAGACCCAAAACGCAGAGCAGAACAGAGCTCTGAGCCACTTTTGCCTGATATCTGGACATGCCATGGTGGTCTGTCACGGAGCTATGAGCCATCTCAACCTTTCAGCATTCAATAGGTTTCGATGAGATCCCCTCTCATTCTTCTAAATTCCAGCAAGCACAGGACAAGAGTCACCCCTCATTCTTCTGAATTCCAGTAAATACAGAGTTCAAACACTCTTATATGAAAAGCTGTTCAAACCTGGAATCATTTTTGTGAACCTTCTTTGAACCCTCTCCAGTTTCTTCAGCTTTGGCTAGCTTACCTTCATATCTCATATTCCCCCCTCCTTAGTTTTATTCAAGGTGCCTTCTTTTGGTTTTAAATAATTTTCACTCCTCTAACTTTGCACTGATTTTTGCCATATTATATGCCCTCATCTTTCTTTTATGGTGGCTTTGTCTTGCCTTGTCAGTCACAGTTGTGCCATCCTGCCTTCAGAATACTTCCTCTGCTTTGGGATGTATCCATCCTGTGCCTTCCGAATTGCCCCCAGAAACTCCAGCCATTGCTGTTCTGCCGTCATCCTTGCTAGTGTCCTCTTCAAATCAACTTTGGCCAGCTCCTCTCTCATGCCTCTATAATTCCATTTATTCTCCATCTGACTTTAGCTTCTCCCTTTCAAATTGCAGGGTGAATTCAATCGTATTATGATCACTGTTTCTTAAGGGTTTCTTTACCTTAAGCTCTCTAATCAATTCCAGTTCATTATACAACACCCAGTCCAGAATAGCTAATCCCTTAGTAGGCTCAACCACAATCTAATCCAGAAAGTTATCTCAGAGGCATTCCATAAATTCTCTCTCTTGAGATCCAGCATCAGCTTGATTTCACAATCTATCTGCATATTGAAATCTCCTATGAACAAAATGACATTGCCTTTTTGCTGTTCTTTTTCTATCTCCTGCTGTAATTTGTAGGCTACTTTTTGGATACTTGTAAATAACTCCCATCAGGGTCTTCTTACCCTTGCATTTTCTTGACTCCACCTACAAGGATTCTACATCTTCCGATCCCTTGTCACCCCTTTCTAAAGATTTGATTTCATTTGTTCCCAGCAGAGGTACTCCTCCTCTGCTGACCTTTCAATAGATTGTGTATCCTAATTCCCAACTACAATCTCTTCCAGCCATGATTCCGTGATATTCACAATGTCATACCTGGGAATTTAGAACTGTGCTACAAGATCATCTATATTATTCTGCATACTGCATGCATTCAATTATTACACCTTCAGACCTGTATATCACCCTTTTCAATTTTGTCCCCAATTACACTGCAGCCCATCCCACTAACTGCATGTTTGCTCAATTATCTGCCTAACAGTCTCATAATATATGACTTCTGTTTGTAAACCACCATCCCTATCCTCAGCCCTATCATTTCAGTTCCTATTCCATTATCATTTATTTTAAACAGCTCTAGAAAACCTTCCCACAATGATATTGGTCCCCCTTGGGTTGAGGTGTAACCCATCCCTTTTGTATAGGCCATACCTTCTCCAGAAGAGATCCCAATCATCCATAAGTCAGTAACCCTTCCCCTTACACCAGTTCCTCAGACACGCATTCATAGAAACACAGAAAACCTACAGCACAATGCAGGCCCTTCAGCCCACAAAGCTGTGCCGAACATGTCCTTACCTTAGAACTACCTCAACTTACCCATAGCCCTCTATTTTTCTAAGCTCCATGTATCCATCCAGGAGTCTCTCAAAAGACTATCGCTTCCACCCCCCACCACCACTGCTGGCAGCCCATTCCACGCACTCACTACTCTCTGCATAAAAACTTACCCCTGACATCTCCTTTGTACCTACTTACAAACACCTTAAAAATATGCCCTCTTGTGCTCACCAGGCTTTCACCCAGGATCCTGGTGTAGTCAGCACCCAGTATGTCCCAGAAGGTCTGGAGGAATTCCACAGTCAACCCATTGAACCTCAGAGACTTGTCTCCCCATTGCTGGTTAAGGGCGCTGGTCAGTTTGGCCAGTGATGGGGACAGCCTTCTGGAAAGCTACTTCTCACATTGTTTGTCAGTGATTTGGATCATGGAATTGATGATTTTGTGGCAAAGTTTGTGAATGACACAATGATAGGTGGAGGTGTAGGTAGTGCTGAGGAAGCAATGCAATTGCAGCAGGATTTGCGCAAGTTGGAAGAATGGGCAAAAAAGGGGGCAGATAGAATACAGTGTTGGGAAATGTATGATCATACATTTTGGTAAAAGGAACAATAGTGTGGACTAATATCTAAATGGGGAGAAGGTTCAAGCATCAGAGGTGCAGAGGGATTTGGGAGTCCTTGTGTAAGACTCCCAGAAGGTTAATTTACAGGTTCACTCTGTGGTAAAGAAGGCAAATACAATGTTGGCATTTATTTCAATATAAAAGCAAGGAGATAATGCTGAGCCCTTATAAGACACTAGGAATTTAGAAGAATGCAGGGGGATCTCACTGAAAGCTACCGAATGTTGAAAGGACTAGATAGGGTGGATGTGGAGAGGATGTTTCTTATGGTGGGGGTATCCAGAACTGGAGGGCACAGCCTCAAAATTGAGGGGCGACCTTTTAGAACAGATGCGGAGGATTTTCTTTTACCCAGAGAGTAGTGTATCTCCTACAGACTGTGGTGGAGGCCAAGTCTGTGCGATTATTTAAGGTGGAAGTTGATAGTTTCCTGATCAGTCAGGGCATCAAAAGATATGGCAAAAAGGCAGGTGTATGGGGTTGTGGGATCAGCCATGATGGATTGGCAGAGCAGGCTCAAAGGGCTGAATGGCCTTATTCTGCTCCTATGTCTTATGGTCTGATGGTCTCAGGGCTGACCTTTGGTGGATCCTCCCACACCTCCTCACTTGACCAGTCCATCGAGACCAGGGTAAAATGAATAAACTTCCTTAATGATTCTCAGCTGATCTATGATGAAGGAGCCATCCTGAACCAGCAGCTCCACAAGTTGCCAGTGCACACCACTCCATTTCTCCAGAGAGTAAAAGAAGGGTGATGTGTGCCCCAGATCTTGTAACAGCTGGACCTCACAAAAGCATCTCAGGATCCCTTGAGCTGCAGGTCACTGAGCATTTCCTCCTTCTCCTGGTATTTCTGCCAAAAGAGAGATCCCTCATGGTTGAGGTCAGCAGAGACTCCAGGTCCAGCGGCTCTTTCTGGAGCCACTCGATCGGGGACACCTGTTTCTTGCTTAACCTTCAGTGTATTCCTTGCAAGAGTTGGAAGTGAGCTTTGCCTATATCCCACCAGAGCCTCGGGGTGGGGAAATCCCTCTGCTCGCCCCTCCAGGCTTCTCAGATCAGATGAAATGAGACTTGGGATTGGCCATCCTCCAGCAACCGGTTGTTGAAATGCCAGTATATGCAACCTGCCCACATAGACACCCACAAAAACGGCACCGACTGCCAGGAGGCCAACAACACACAGGAGACAAGCACCCTGGAAGTGTACAGACAGTTGAGTCGTAAACTTCCTCCTGTCATCCTACAGAAGGCACAGGAGTCACCAGATGTTGACCAAATCAAAAGATCCAACTGGGGTCCCTTAGTGGCTGCCTTGCCTGAGGACGAGAGCGATCTCTCTCCTCTTGGTACAATTGAACAATTCTCTCCTGAGGACAACCCACTCTCCTCTGTCAATGGAGCCCAACCGCACAGCTACCTTACGAAACAAGCATCAGGCTGGGCTGGGTACATATTAATAAGGTGTACACCATCCAAGCACATGGTGAGATGAGGCAGGTGTCCTGGCTCGAGCTCGTGTACCTTCAGCATCGCTGGCTGGGTGTATGGAGCCAACGGTACTGCCACCTCGCTCGAACTGGAGTTGAGGTGACTCATGCAGACCCTCCCCTGCCAATCCAGGAATTCAGTGGATTTGACTCCTGGAATAGTGTGGGTTTCCACACTGCATACCTCCGTTCCCTGAGGACCGAGAGATGAGGGGACCTGGAGTAAGGCTCCCTGCTGCCATTAAGGCTCTCTACTGTCTCCTTTATGATTGTGCTACACCTTCCTGCCAGCACCCAGGCTAGCAGTAGCATACCTCCTTACCCTGTGTCTATGCACCCCTAACAGCTTTCAGGAATTTCCTGAAACAGTGTCACTCCTTCCCAAACACTTCTGAATCATTCGCCTTTTTAAGGATGGTGTAGACAGATCGCACAACCCCGTCCATCAACCTTATGCTGTCAGCACCAAGACTCAGCTGATATCTCCCGAATATCCTCCATGGTAACAGTCTGAGGCTCACTGCTGAGGCTGAGCTTGTCCACCATCTTGGCTTCAAAAGAGTCCTCCTCATCCCCATCACTGCATCCCAGGTCATTCTCATCGTCATTGTCCTATTTGCATATGAATACCCCACTACCAGAAACAACCTCTTCGAGTGACCCCATCACAGGAGTGGCTCCAGCCTCAGAACCACTGCTAGGGGGAGGCCCCATTCCCTCTGGCTCACTGACAACATCCACAGCTTGTTCCTAGTTGCAGGGCAGGGCTGGTCCTCTGATCACTGCTGCTGCTTTTGACTGTGCCTCTGACCCCCAGTAGGGGCATCCCATTGGCCTTTTCAAAGACCAGAAGAAGGGCTTGAGCCCAGGTTGCCTTGATCAGCCACCCCTGCCAGAGGCAATGCATGGAGGAATTGTGACTTCCCCACCTATCATGACCCTGGCACGCCACTCCTTCTGTGAGGATGGTGACCTAGGAGTACTGTCACCACAGGTGAACCCCCCAATGCCTCAAGTAACCCCCATTCACCAGTGTCAACCCCCCTCCCCCCAGCAGACATACACTCTGAGCACTCCACCTGAGGGCAGGTCACCCTCCTTGGACAACCCATCAAGCGGCAAGCAAACACGAGGGAATCTGCAGATGCTGGAAATTCAAACAACACACACAAAATGCTGGTGGAACATAGCAGGCCAGGCAGCATCTACAAGGAGAAGCGCTGTCGTCGTTTCAGGCCGAGACCCTTCGTCAGGACTAACTGAAGGGAAAGATATTAAGAGATTTGAAAGTAGAAGGAGGAGGGGAAAATGTGAAATGATAGGAGACCGGAGGGGGTGGGGTGAAGCTGAGACCCGGAAAGGTGATTGGCAAAAGGGATACAGAGCTGGAGAAGGGAAAGGATCATGGGACAAGTGTCGCCTCACCTGGTAGGACTGTCTGGGGCCCTGAATGGTGGTGAGGGAGGAAGTGTAAGGACAGGTATAGAACTTGTTCTGCTTACGAGGATAAGTGCTGGGAGGGAGATCAGTGGGAAGGGATGGGGGGGATGAATGGACAAGGGAGTTGCGTAGGGAGCGATCCCTGTGAAAAGCAGAAAGAGGGGGGAGGGAAAGATGTGCTTGGTATTGGGATCCCATTGGAGGTGGCGAAAGTTATGGAGAATTATATGTTGGACCCGGAGGCTGGTGGGGTGGTAGGTGAGGACAAGGGGAACCCTATCCCGAGTGGGGTGGCAGGCAGATGGAGTGAGAGCAGATGTGCGTGAAATGGGAGAGATGCGTTTGAGAGCAGAGTTAATGGTGGAGGAAGGGAACCCCCTTTGTTTAAAAAAAGAAGACATCTCCTTCGTCCTGGAGTGAAAAGCCTCATCCCAAGAGCAGATGCGGCAGAGATGGAGGATGGCATTTTTGCAGGAGACAGGGTGGGAAGAGGAATAATCCAGGTAGCTGTGAGAGTCTACCTGCAAGGATATTGCTCCCCCTCGAGTTCAGGTGCAACCCATCCAATCTGTACAGGTCCCACCTTCCCCAGAAAAGATCCCAATGGTCCAAAAATCTAAAACCCTGCCCCCTGCACCAACTCCTCAGCCACGCATTCAACTGCCATCTCCTCCAATTCTTACCATCACTATCACATAGTACTGGCAGCAATCCTGAGAATGCCACCCTTGAGGTCCTGTTCTTCAGCCTTCTGCCTAGTTCCCGAAACTCACACTTCAGGACCTCATCCCTCTTCCTGCTTATGTCGCTGGTCCCAACATGTATCACGACTTCTGGTTGCTTCCCTCTCGTACCTGGTCTGAGACATCCCGGACCCTGGCACCCGGGAGGCAACAAACCATGCGGGTTTCCTTCTCACGTCCCCAAAATCTCCTGTCTGCTCCCCTGACTATAGAGTCTCCAATGACGACAACTCTCCTCTTCTCCATCCCACCCTTCTGCACCACAGGGTCAGACTCAGTGCCGGAGGCCCTGCCACCGTGGCTCACACCTAGTCAGTCGTCCTCACCAACAGCATCCAGGACGGTGAACTTATTCAGGGGAATGGCTACTGTTGACTGTACTCGTTTCCTAGATGCTGCCTGTCTTGCTAAGTTCCTCCAGCATTTTATGTGTGTTGCTCAGATTTCCAGCATCTGCTGATTTTCTCTTGTTTTGGAAAGGAAACTGTTACATTCCTCAGCTGAGATGACACTCCACACTTCCAGAGTCTTCTGGCAGTCTCCAAAACCGTTTTTTGGTGATTTCGCTGCAGATTTTCAACTTTAAGAGAGAGAACTCCAACAGTGTGAGGCCCTCTCAGTACACCCCTCGCACAGTGTGAATCTCCCTCAGTACCTCCCCTCCCACAGTGTGACCCTCCCTCAGTACCTCCCCTCCCACAGTGTGAATCTCCCTCAGTACCTCCCCTCCCACAGTGTGACCCTCCCTCAGTACCTCCCCTCCCACAGTGTGACCCTCCCTCAGTACCTCCCCTCCCACTGTGACCCTCCCTCAGTACCACCCTCCCACAGTGTGACCCTCCCTCAGTACCACCCCTCCCTCAGTACCACCTTCCCACAGTGTGACCCTCCCTCAGTACCACTCCTCCCTCGGTACCACTTTCCCACAGTGTGACCCTCCCTCAGTACCAACCTCCCTCAGTACCACCCTCCCACAGTGTGACCCTCCCTCAGTACCACCCTCCCTCAGTACCACCCCTCCCACAGTGTGACCCTCCCTCAGTACCACCCCTCCCACTGTGACCATCCCTCAGTACCACCCCTCCCACTGTGACCATCCCTCAGTACCACCCCTCCCACTGTGACCATCCCTCAGTACCACCCTCCCACAGTGTGACCCTCCCTCAGTACCACCCCTCCCACTGTGTGACCCTCCCTCAGTACCACCCCTCCCACTGTGACCATCCCTCAGTACCACCCTCCCACAGTGAGTCTCCCAGTTGCATCCACTCTGGTGGCAATATGTTGCAACCCAGGCTGAGTGAATACCGAGTCACGAGGAATGTCCAATGCTGACGGATGGGCCACACCAAACGAAGGGGAATTCATTTCTACGTCCTGTTCATCTATGGCAGGTGGAGGTGGATCGTTTCCAGGATACTTCCCGATTCCTGCAGGATTACTACAAAGGGATGGAGGGGAAGATCCCTCTGGACAGCAGCAAAGAGTTTGCACGGATACCACTGATTAATGTGGCTGATGTACAGTTACCCATCTTGGGAGACCCGGATATAGTGAGGTATGATGTGGGTGGGCTGGAGGTCTCCCTGCACTAACAGAAGGCAGATGGATGTCCTGTAATACTGCTGGGTGGGGCTTTCGTTCATTGTCCATTTCAGCTGCACTGCAGGTGCGGCTGAGCCTTTGGTGAAGGGGTTCCCATAGCGCTGTTGCAATTGGAGAATAAGACAATGTGCCAGCGGAGTTTACTTCACAGGCATCCTGATGAACCACTGTCCTTGCTGCAGCTGTGATGACCTTTTTCAGAAGCATTAATCAGTTCGTTTGTGAATGCATCAGATGTTGAGGTACAGACACAAAAACTACTGTCCATCCCACCTTCTGCCTAATTTAACCCATCAGATTTGGATACAATAAATTTCAGAGAGAGTGTGTTATGTACCATGCGGAATTCACAAACCAGAAACACCCTGATTGATTCCATCCTCGGACTCACATTTGACTCCCTGGTAATCTTTCTCTCAAATACTTAGAACTTTGTTACTTGTGTGACCTCAGAACATAGAATAGTACAGCACAGTACAGGCCCTTCGGCCCACAATGTTGTGCCAACCCTTAAACCCTGCCTCCCACATAATCCTCCCCCCACCTTAAATTCCTCCATATACCTGTCTAGTAGTCTCTTAAACTTCACTAGTGTATCTGCCTCCACCACTGACTCAGGCAGTGTATTCCACACACCAACCACTCTCTGAATGAAAAACCTTCCTCTAATATCCCCCTTGAACTTCCCTCCCCTTACCTTAAAGCCATGTCCTCTTGTACTGAGCAGTGGTGCCCTGGGGAAGAGGCGCTGGCTGTCCACTCTGTCTATTCCTCTTAATATCATGTACAACGCTATCATGTCTCCTTTTATCCTCCTTCTCTCCAAAGAGTAAAGCCCTAGCTCCCTTAATCTCTGATCATAATGCATACTCTCCAAACGAGGCAGCATCCTGGTAAATCTCCGCTGTACCCGTTCCAATGCTTCCACATCCTTCCTATAGTGAACCGACCAGAACTAGACACAGTACTCCCAAGTGTGTACTAACCAGATTTTTATAGAGCTGCATCATTACCCCGTGACTCTTAAACTCTATCCCTCGACTTTCTACTCTGGTGTGGGTCAGTCAGTGTTTAGGTGTGGGTGTGGGTCAGTCAGACTTCAGGTGTAGGTTTGGGTCAGTCAGTGTTTAGGTGTGGGTTTGGGTCAGTCAGTGTTTAGGTGTGGGTGTGTGTCAGTCAGTGTTTAGGTGTGGGTTTGGGTCAGTCAGTGTTTAGGTGTGGGTTTGGGTCAGTCAGTGTTTAGGTGTGGGTCAGTCAGTCTTCAGGTGTAGGTTTGGGTCAGTCAGTGTTTAGGTGTGGGTTTGGGTCAGTCAGTGTTTAGGTGTGGGTGTGTGTCAGTCAGTGTTTAGGTGTGGTGTTGGTCAGTCAGTGTTTAGGTGTGGTGTGGGTCA
The DNA here is from genome assembly GCF_030144855.1 of Hypanus sabinus. Classification (NCBI taxonomy): domain Eukaryota; kingdom Metazoa; phylum Chordata; class Chondrichthyes; order Myliobatiformes; family Dasyatidae; genus Hypanus; species Hypanus sabinus. The sequence goes on from NC_082712.1 coordinate 3,001,856, forward strand.
GTCAGTGTTTAGGTGTGTGTTTGGGTCAGTCAGTGTTTAGGTGTGGGTTTGGGTCAGTCAGTGGTTAGGTGTGGGTTTGGGTCACTCAGTGGTTAGGTGTGGGTTTGGGTCAGTCAGTGTTTTGGTGTGGATGTTGGTCAGTCAGTGTTTAGGTGTGGGTTTGGGTCAGTTAGTGTTTAAGTGTGGGTGTGTGTCAGTTAGTGTTTAGGTGTGGGATTGGGTCAGTCAGTGTTTAGGTGTGGGTTTGGGTCAGTCAGTGTTTAGGTGTGGGTGTGGGTCAGTCAGTGTTTAGGTGTGTGTTTGGGTCAGTCAGTGTTTAGGTGTGGGTTTGGGTCAGTCAGTGTTTAGGTGTGGGTGTGTGTCAGTCAGTGTTTAGGTGTGGGTTTGGGTCAGTCAGTGTTTAGGTGCGGGTGTGGGTCAGTCAGTCTTAAGGTGTAGGTTTGGGTCAGTCAGTGTTTAGGTGTGGGTTTGGGTCAGTCAGTGTTTAGGTGTGGGTGTGTGTCAGTCAGTGTTTAGGTGTGGGTTTGGGTCAGTCAGTGTTTAGGTGTGGGTGTGGGTCAGTCAGTCTTCAGGTGTAGGTTTGGGTCAGTCAGTGTTTAGGTGTGGGTTTGGGTCAGTCAGTGTTTAGGTGTGGGTGTGTGTCAGTTAGTGTTTAGATGTGGGATTGGGTCAGTCAGTGTTTAGGTGTGGGTTTGGGTCAGTCAGTGTTTAGGTGTGGGTGTGGGTCAGTAAGTGTTTAGGTGTGTGTTTGGGTCAGTCAGTGTTTAGGTGTGGGATTGGGTCAGTCATTGTTTAGGTGTGGGTGTGGGTCAGTCTGTGTTTAGGTGTGGGTTTGGGTCAGTCAGTGTTTAGGTGTGGGTTTGGGTCAGTCAGTGTTTAGGTGTGGTGTGGGTCAGTCAGTGTTTAGGTGTGGGTTTGGGTCAGTCCGTGTTTAGGTGTGGGTTTGGGTCAGTCAGTGTTTAGATGTGGGTTAGGGTCAGTCAGTGGTTAGGTGTGGTGTGGGTCAGTCAGTGTTTAGGTGTGGTGTGAGTCAGTCAGTGTTTAGGTGTGGGTTTGGGTCAGTCAGTGGTTAGGTGTGGGTGTGTGTCAGTCAGTGTTTAGGTGTGGTGTGGGTCAGTCAGTGTTTAGGTGTGGGTGTGGGTCAGTCAGTGTTTAGGTGCGGGTGTGTGTCAGTCAGTGTTTAGGTGTGTGGGTCAGTCAGTGTTTAGGTGTGGTGTGAGTCAGTCAATGGTTAGGTGTGGGTTTGGGTCAGTCAGTGTTAAGGTGTGGGTTTGGGTCAGTCAGTATTTAGGTGTGGGTGTGTGTCAGTCAGTGGTTAGGTATGGTGTGAGTCAGTCAGTGTTTAGGTGTGGGTGTGGGTCAGTCAGTGTTTAGGTGCGGGTGTGTGTCAGTCAGTGTTTAGGTGTGTGGGTCAGTCAGTGTTTAGGTGTGGTGTGAGTCAGTCAATGGTTAGGTGTGGGTTTCGGTCAGTCAGTGTTTAGGTGTGGGTTTGGGTCAGTCAGTGTTTACGTGTGTGTTTGGGTCAGTCAGTGTTTAGGTGTGGGTTTGGGTCAGTCAGTGTTTAGGTTTGGGTGTGGGTCAGTCCGTGTTTAGGTGTGGGTTTGGGTCAGTCAGTGTTTAGATGTGGGTTAGGGTCAGTCAGTGGTTAGGTGTGGTGTGGGTCAGTCAGTGGTTAGGTGTAGGTGTGGGTGTGGGTCAGTCAGTGTTTAGGTGTGGGTTTGGGTCAGTCAGTGTTTAGGTGTGGTGTGGGTCAGTCACTGGTTAGGTGTGGGTGTGGGTCAGTCAGTGTTTAGGTGTGGGTTTGGGTCAGTCAGTGTTTAGGTGTGGGGTTGGGTCAGTCACTGGTTAGGTGTGGGTGTGGGTCAGTCAGTGTTTAGGTGTGGGTTTGGGTCAGTCAGTATTTAGGTGTGGGTTTGGGTCAGACAGTGTTTAGGTGTGGGATTTCGTCAGTCACTGTTTAGGTGTGGGTTTGGGTCAGTCAGTGGTTAGGTGTGGTGTGTGTGAGTCAGTGGTTAGGTGTGGTGTGGGTCAGTCTGTGTTTAGGTGTGGTGTGGGTCAGTCAGTGTTTAGGTGTGGGTTTGGGTCAGTCAGTGTTTAGGTGTGGTGTGGGTCAGTCAGTGTTTAGGTGTGTGTGTGGGTCAGTCAGTGTTTAGGTGTGGTGTGTGTCAGTCAGTGTTTAGGTGTGGATGTGGGTCAGTCAGTGTTTAGGTGTGGGTGTGTGTCAGTCAGTGTTTAGGTGTGGGTTTGTGTCAGTCAGTGTTTAGGTGTGGGTGTGTGTCAGTCAGTGTTTAGGTGTGGGTGTGTGTCAGTCAGTGGTTAGGTGTGGTGTGGGTCAGTCAGTGGTTGGGTGTGGGTTTGGGTCAGTCAGTGTTTAGGTGTGGGTGTGTGTCAGTCAGTGTTTAGGTGTGGGTTTGTGTCAGTCAGTGTTTAGGTGTGGGTGTGTGTCAGTCAGTGTTTAGGTGTGGGTGTGTGTCAGACACTGTTTAGGTGTGGGATTGTGTCAGTCAGTGTTTAGGTATCGGTGTGTGTCAGACACTGTTTAGGTGTGGGATTGTGTCAGTCAGTGTTTAGGTGTGTGGGTCAGTCAGTGTTTAGGTGTGTGAGTCAGTCAGTGGTTAGGTGTAGTGAGGGTCAGTCAGTGTTTAGGTGTGGGTTTGGGTCAGTCAGTGTTTAGGTGTGGGTGTGGGTCAGTCAGTGTTTAGGTGTGGGTTTGGGTCAGTCAGTGGTTAGGTGTGTGTTTGGGTCAGTCAGTGTTTAGGTGTGGGATTGGGTCAGTCATTGTTTAGGTGTGGGTTTGGGTCAGTCAGTGGTTAGGTGTGGTGTGGGTCAGTCTGTGTTTAGGTGTGGTGTGGGTCAGTCAGTGTTTAGGTGTGGGTTTGGGTCAGTCAGTGTTTAGGTGTGGTGTGGGTCAGTCAGTGTTTAGGTGTGTGTGTGGGTCAGTCAGTGTTTAGGTGTGGGTTTGGGTCAGTCAGTGTTTAGGTGTGGGTTTGGGTCAGTCAGTTTTTAGGTGTGGGTTTGGGTCAGTCAGTGTTTAGGTGTGGCTGTGGGTCAGTCAGTGTATAGGTGTGTGTGTGGGTCAGTCAGTGTTTAGGTGTGGGTTTGGGTCAGTCAGTGGTTAGGTGTGGGATTGGGTCAGTCAGTGTTTAGGTGTGGGTTTCGGTCAGTCAGTGTTTAGGTGTGGGTGTGGGACAGTCAGTGTTTAGGTGTGGTGTGGGTCAGTCTGTGTTTAGGTGTGGTGGGTCAGTCTGTGTTTAGGTGTGGAGTGGCTCAGTCAGTGGTATGTGTTGGTTTGGATCAGTCAGTGTTTAGGTGTGGTGTGGGTCAGTCAGTGTTTAAGTGTGGTGTGGGTCAGTCTGTGTTTAGGTGTGGGTGTGTAGTCTGTGTTTAGGTGTGGTGTGGGTCAGTCAGTGTTTAGGTGTGGGTGTGGGTCAGTCAGTGTTTAGGTGTGGGTTTGGGTCAGTCAGTGTTTAGGTGTGGGTGTTGGTCAGTCAGTGTTTAGGTGTGGGATTGGGTCAGTCAGTGTTTAGGTGTGGGTTTGGGTCAGTCAGTGTTTAGGTGTGGGTGTGGGTCAGTCAGTGTTTAGGTGTGGGTTTGGGTCAGTCAGTGTTTAGGTGTGGTGTGGGTCAGTCAGTGTTTAGGTGTGGGTTTGGGTCAGTCAGTGTTTAGGTGTGGGTTTGGGTCAGTCAGTGTTTAGGTGTGGGTGTGGGTCAGTCAGTCTTAAGGTGTAGGTTTGGGTCAGTCAGTGTTTAGGTGTGGGTTTGGGTCAGTCAGTGTTTAGGTGTGGGTCAGTCAGTCTTCAGGTGTAGGTTTGGGTCAGTCAGTGTTTAGGTGTGGGTTTGGGTCAGTCAGTGTTTAGGTGTGGGTGTGTGTCAGTCAGTGTTTAGGTGTGGTGTTGGTCAGTCAGTGTTTAGGTGTGGTGTGGGTCAGTCAGTGTTTAGGTGTGTGTTTGGGTCAGTCAGTGTTTAGGTGTGGGTTTGGGTCAGTCAGTGTTTAGGAGTGGTATGGGTCAGTCAGTGTTTAGGTGTGGTGTGAGTCAGTCAGTGTTTAGGTGTGGGTTTGGGTCAGTCAGTGGTTAGGTGTGGGTGTTTGTCAGTCAGTGTTTAGCTGTGGGTTTGGGTCAGTCAGTGGTTAGGTGTGGGTTTGGGTCAGTCAGTGTTTAGGTGTGTGGGTCAGTCAGGGTTTAGGTGTGGGTCAGTCAGTGTTTACGTATGGGTGTGTGTCAGTCACTGTTTAGGTGTGGGTCTGTGTCAGTCAGTGTTTATGTGTGTGGGTCAGTCAGTGTTTAGGTATGGGTTTCGGTCAGTCAGTGGTTAGGTGTGGTGTGGGTCAGTCAGTGTTTAGGTGTGGTGTGGGTCAGTCAGTGTTTAGGTGTGGGTTTGGGTCAATCAGTGTTTAGGTGTGGGTGTGTGTCAGTCAGTGGTTAGGTGTGATGTGAGTCAGTCAGTGTTTAGGTGTGGGTTTGGGTCAGTCAGTGGTTAGGTGTGGGTGTGTGTCAGTCAGTGTTTAGGTGTGGTGTGGGTCAGTCAGTGTTTAGACGTGGGCGTGGGTCAGTCAGTGTTTAGGTGCGGGTGTGTGTCAGTCAGTGTTTAGGTGTGTGGGTCAGTCAGCGTTTAGGTGTGGTGTGAGTCAGTCAATGGTTAGGTGTGGGTTTGGGTCAGTCAGTGTTTAGGTGTGGGTTTGGGTCAGTCAGTATTTAGGTGTGGGTGTGTGTCAGTCAGTGGTTAGGTATGGTGTGAGTCAGTCAGTGTTTAGGTGTGGGTGTGGGTCAGTCAGTGTTTAGGTGTGGGTCAGTCAGTCTTCAGGTGTAGGTTTGGGTCAGTCAGTGTTTAGGTGTGGGTTTGGGTCAGTCAGTGTTTAGGTGTGGGTGCGTGTCAGTCAGTGTTTAGGTGTGGTGTTGGTCAGTCAGTGTTTAGGTGTGGTGTGGGTCAGTCAGTGTTTAGGTGTGTGTTTGGGTCAGTCAGTGTTTAGGTGTGGGTTTGGGTCAGTCAGTGGTTAGGTGTGGGTTTGGGTCACTCAGTGGTTAGGTGTGGGTTTGGGTCAGTCAGTGTTTTGGTGTGGATGTTGGTCAGTCAGTGTTTAGGTGTGGGTTTGGGTCAGTTAGTGTTTAAGTGTGGGTGTGTGTCAGTTACTGTTTAGGTGTGGGATTGGGTCAGTCAGTGTTTAGGTGTGGGTTTGGGTCAGTCAGTGTTTAGGTGTGGGTGTGGGTCAGTCAGTGTTTAGGTGTGTGTTTGGGTCAGTCAGTGTTTAGGTGTGGGTTTGGGTCAGTCAGTGTTTAGGTGTGGGTTTGTGTCAGTCAGTGTTTAGGTGTGGGTTTGGGTCAGTCAGAGTTTAGGTGCGGGTGTGGGTCAGTCAGTCTTAAGGTGTAGGTTTGGGTCAGTCAGTGTTTAGGTGTGGGTTTGGGTCAGTCAGTGTTTAGGTGTGGGTGTGTGTCAGTCAGTGTTTAGGTGTGGGTTTGGGTCAGTCAGTGTTTAGGTGTGGGTGTGGGTCAGTCAGTCTTCAGGTGTAGGTTTGGGTCAGTCAGTGTTTAGGTGTGGGTTTGGGTCAGTCAGTGTTTAGGTGTGGGTGTGTGTCAGTTAGTGTTTAGGTGTGGGTTTGGGTCAGTCAGTGTTTAGGTGTGGGTGTGGGTCAGTCAGTGTTTAGGTGTGTGTTTGGGTCAGTCAGTGTTTAGGTGTGGGATTGGGTCAGTCATTGTTTAGGTGTGGGTGTGGGTCAGTCTGTGTTTAGGTGTGGGTTTGGGTCAGTCAGTGTTTAGGTGTGGGTTTGGGTCAGTCAGTGTTTAGGTGTGGTGTGGGTCAGTCAGTGTTTAGGTGTGGGTTTGGGTCAGTCAGTGTTTAGGTGTGGGTGTGGGTCAGTCTGTGTTTAGGTGTGGGTTTGGGTCAGTCAGTGTTTAGGTGTGGGTTTGGGTAAATCAGTGATTAGGTGTGGGTTTGGGTCAGTCAGTGGTTAGGTGTGGGTGTGTGACAGTCAGTGGTTAGGTGTGGGTGTGTGTCAGTCAGTGTTTAGGTGTGGGTGTGTGTCAGTCAGTGGTTAGGTGTGGGTTTGGGTCAGTCAGTGGTTAGGTGTGGGTTTGGGTCAGTCAGTGTTTAGGTGTGGGTTTGGGTCAGTCAGTGTTTAGGTGTGGGTTTGGGTCAGTCAGTGTTTAGGTGTGGTGTGTGTGAGTCAGTGGTTAGGTCTGGTGTGTGTCAGTCAGTGTTTAGGTGTGGTGTGGGTCAGTCAGTGTTTAGGTGTGGGTGTGGGTCAGTCAGTGTTTAGGTGTGGGTTTGGGTCAGTCAGTGTTTAGGTGTGGGTGTGGGTCAGTCAGTGTTTAGGTGTGGGTTTGGGTCAGTCAGTGTTTAGGTGTGGGATTGGGTCAGTCAGTGTTTAGGTGTGGGTTTGGGTCAGTCAGTGGTTAGGTGTGGGTTTGGTTCAGTCAGTGTTTAGGTGTGGGTGTGGGTCAGTCAGTGGTTAGGTGTGGGTGTGGGTCAGTCAGTGTATAGGTGTGTGTGTGGGTCAGTCAGTGTTTAGGTGTGGGTTTGGGTCAGTCAGTGGTTAGGTGTGGGATTGGGTCAGTCAGTGTTTAGGTGTGGGTTTCGGTCAGTCAGTGTTTAGGTGTGGGTGTGGGACAGTCAGTGTTTAGGTGTGGTGTGGGTCAGTCTGTGTTTAGGTGTGGTGGGTCAGTCTGTGTTTAGGTGTGGAGTGGCTCAGTCAGTGGTATGTGTTGGTTTGGATCAGTCAGTGTTTAGGTGTGGTGTGGGTCAGTCAGTGTTTAAGTGTGGTGTGGGTCAGTCTGTGTTTAGGTGTGGGTGTGTAGTCTGTGTTTAGGTGTGGTGTGGGTCAGTCAGTGTTTAGGTGTGGGTGTGGGTCAGTCAGTGTTTAGGTGTGGGTTTGGGTCAGTCAGTGTTTAGGTGTGGGTGTTGGTCAGTCAGTGTTTAGGTGTGGGATTGGGTCAGTCAGTGTTTAGGTGTGGGTTTGGGTCAGTCAGTGTTTAGGTGTGGGTGTGGGTCAGTCAGTGTTTAGGTGTGGGTTTGGGTCAGTCAGTGTTTAGGTGTGGTGTGGGTCAGTCAGTGTTTAGGTGTGGGTTTGGGTCAGTCAGTGTTTAGGTGTGGGTTTGGGTCAGTCAGTGTTTAGGTGTGGGTGTGGGTCAGTCAGTCTTAAGGTGTAGGTTTGGGTCAGTCAGTGTTTAGGTGTGGGTTTGGGTCAGTCAGTGTTTAGGTGTGGGTCAGTCAGTCTTCAGGTGTAGGTTTGGGTCAGTCAGTGTTTAGGTGTGGGTTTGGGTCAGTCAGTGTTTAGGTGTGGGTGTGTGTCAGTCAGTGTTTAGGTGTGGTGTTGGTCAGTCAGTGTTTAGGTGTGGTGTGGGTCAGTCAGTGTTTAGGTGTGTGTTTGGGTCAGTCAGTGTTTAGGTGTGGGTTTGGGTCAGTCAGTGTTTAGGAGTGGTATGGGTCAGTCAGTGTTTAGGTGTGGTGTGAGTCAGTCAGTGTTTAGGTGTGGGTTTGGGTCAGTCAGTGGTTAGGTGTGGGTGTGTGTCAGTCAGTGTTTAGCTGTGGGTTTGGGTCAGTCAGTGGTTAGGTGTGGGTTTGGGTCAGTCAGTGTTTAGGTGTGTGGGTCAGTCAGGGTTTAGGTGTGGGTCAGTCAGTGTTTACGTATGGGTGTGTGTCAGTCACTGTTTAGGTGTGGGTCTGTGTCAGTCAGTGTTTATGTGTGTGGGTCAGTCAGTGTTTAGGTATGGGTTTCGGTCAGTCAGTGGTTAGGTGTGGTGTGGGTCAGTCAGTGTTTAGGTGTGGTGTGGGTCAGTCAGTGTTTAGGTGTGGGTTTGGGTCAATCAGTGTTTAGGTGTGGGTGTGTGTCAGTCAGTGGTTAGGTGTGATGTGAGTCAGTCAGTGTTTAGGTGTGGGTTTGGGTCAGTCAGTGGTTAGGTGTGGGTGTGTGTCAGTCAGTGTTTAGGTGTGGTGTGGGTCAGTCAGTGTTTAGACGTGGGCGTGGGTCAGTCAGTGTTTAGGTGCGGGTGTGTGTCAGTCAGTGTTTAGGTGTGTGGGTCAGTCAGCGTTTAGGTGTGGTGTGAGTCAGTCAATGGTTAGGTGTGGGTTTGGGTCAGTCAGTGTTTAGGTGTGGGTTTGGGTCAGTCAGTATTTAGGTGTGGGTGTGTGTCAGTCAGTGGTTAGGTATGGTGTGAGTCAGTCAGTGTTTAGGTGTGGGTGTGGGTCAGTCAGTGTTTAGGTGTGGGTCAGTCAGTCTTCAGGTGTAGGTTTGGGTCAGTCAGTGTTTAGGTGTGGGTTTGGGTCAGTCAGTGTTTAGGTGTGGGTGCGTGTCAGTCAGTGTTTAGGTGTGGTGTTGGTCAGTCAGTGTTTAGGTGTGGTGTGGGTCAGTCAGTGTTTAGGTGTGTGTTTGGGTCAGTCAGTGTTTAGGTGTGGGTTTGGGTCAGTCAGTGGTTAGGTGTGGGTTTGGGTCACTCAGTGGTTAGGTGTGGGTTTGGGTCAGTCAGTGTTTTGGTGTGGATGTTGGTCAGTCAGTGTTTAGGTGTGGGTTTGGGTCAGTTAGTGTTTAAGTGTGGGTGTGTGTCAGTTACTGTTTAGGTGTGGGATTGGGTCAGTCAGTGTTTAGGTGTGGGTTTGGGTCAGTCAGTGTTTAGGTGTGGGTGTGGGTCAGTCAGTGTTTAGGTGTGTGTTTGGGTCAGTCAGTGTTTAGGTGTGGGTTTGGGTCAGTCAGTGTTTAGGTGTGGGTTTGTGTCAGTCAGTGTTTAGGTGTGGGTTTGGGTCAGTCAGTGTTTAGGTGCGGGTGTGGGTCAGTCAGTCTTAAGGTGTAGGTTTGGGTCAGTCAGTGTTTAGGTGTGGGTTTGGGTCAGTCAGTGTTTAGGTGTGGGTGTGTGTCAGTCAGTGTTTAGGTGTGGGTTTGGGTCAGTCAGTGTTTAGGTGTGGGTGTGGGTCAGTCAGTCTTCAGGTGTAGGTTTGGGTCAGTCAGTGTTTAGGTGTGGGTTTGGGTCAGTCAGTGTTTAGGTGTGGGTGTGTGTCAGTTAGTGTTTAGGTGTGGGTTTGGGTCAGTCAGTGTTTAGGTGTGGGTGTGGGTCAGTCAGTGTTTAGGTGTGTGTTTGGGTCAGTCAGTGTTTAGGTGTGGGATTGGGTCAGTCATTGTTTAGGTGTGGGTGTGGGTCAGTCTGTGTTTAGGTGTGGGTTTGGGTCAGTCAGTGTTTAGGTGTGGGTTTGGGTCAGTCAGTGTTTAGGTGTGGTGTGGGTCAGTCAGTGTTTAGGTGTGGGTTTGGGTCAGTCAGTGTTTAGGTGTGGGTGTGGGTCAGTCTGTGTTTAGGTGTGGGTTTGGGTCAGTCAGTGTTTAGGTGTGGGTTTGGGTAAATCAGTGATTAGGTGTGGGTTTGGGTCAGTCAGTGGTTAGGTGTGGGTGTGTGACAGTCAGTGGTTAGGTGTGGGTGTGTGTCAGTCAGTGTTTAGGTGTGGGTGTGTGTCAGTCAGTGGTTAGGTGTGGGTTTGGGTCAGTCAGTGGTTAGGTGTGGGTTTGGGTCAGTCAGTGTTTAGGTGTGGGTTTGGGTCAGTCAGTGTTTAGGTGTGGGTTTGGGTCAGTCAGTGTTTAGGTGTGGTGTGTGTGAGTCAGTGGTTAGGTCTGGTGTGTGTCAGTCAGTGTTTAGGTGTGGTGTGGGTCAGTCAGTGTTTAGGTGTGGGTGTGGGTCAGTCAGTGTTTAGGTGTGGGTTTGGGTCAGTCAGTGTTTAGGTGTGGGTGTGGGTCAGTCAGTGTTTAGGTGTGGGTTTGGGTCAGTCAGTGTTTAGGTGTGGGATTGGGTCAGTCAGTGTTTAGGTGTGGGTTTGGGTCAGTCAGTGGTTAGGTGTGGGTTTGGTTCAGTCAGTGTTTAGGTGTGGGTGTGGGTCAGTCAGTGGTTAGGTGTGGGTGTGGGTCAGTCAGTGTTTAGGTGAGGGTTTGGGTCAGTCAGTGGTTAGGTGTGGGTTTGGGTCAGTCAGTGTTTAGGTGTGGGTTTGGTTCAGTCAGTGTTTAGTTGTGCTGTGGGTCAGTCAGTGTTTAGGTGTGGGTTTGGGTCAGACAGTGTTTAGGTGTGGGTGTGGGTCAGTCAGTGGTTAGGTGTGGGTGTTGGTCAGTCAGAGTTTAGGTGTGTGGGTCAGTCAGTGTTTAGGTGTGGGTGTGGGTCAGTCAGTCTTAAGGTGTAGGTTTGGGTCAGTCAGTGTTTAGGTGTGGGTTTGGGTCAGTCAGTGTTTAGGTGTGGGTCAGTCAGTCTTCAGGTGTAGGTTTGGGTCAGTCAGTGTTTAGGTGTGGGTTTGGGTCAGTCAGTGTTTAGGTGTGGGTGTGTGTCAGTCAGTGTTTAGGTGTGGTGTTGGTCAGTCATTGTTTAGGTGTGGTGTGGGTCAGTCAGTGTTTAGGTGTGTGTTTGGGTCAGTCAGTGTTTAGGTGTGGGTTTGGGTCAGTCAGTGTTTAGGAGTGGTATGGGTCAGTCAGTGTTTAGGTGTGGTGTGAGTCAGTCAGTGTTTAGGTGTGGGTTTGGGTCAGTCAGTGGTTAGGTGTGGGTGTGTGTCAGTCAGTGTTTAGCTGTGGGTTTGGGTCAGTCAGTGGTTAGGTGTGGGTTTGGGTCAGTCAGTGTTTAGGTGTGTGGGTCAGTCAGTGTTTAGGTGTGGGTCAGTCAGTGTTTACGTATGGGTGTGTGTCAGTCACTGTTTAGGTGTGGGTCTGTGTCAGTCAGTGTTTATGTGTGTGGGTCAGTCAGTGTTTAGGTATGGGTTTCGGTCTGTCAGTGGTAAGGTGTGGTGTGGGTCAGTCAGTGTTTAGGTGTGGTGTGGGTCAGTCAGTGTTTAGGTGTGGGTTTGGGTCAATCAGTGTTTAGGTGTGGGTGTGTGTCAGTCAGTGGTTAGGTGTGGTGTGAGTCAGTCAGTGTTTAGGTGTGGGTTTGGGTCAGTCAGTGGTTAGGTGTGGGTGTGTGTCAGTCAGTGTTTAGGTGTGGTGTGGGTCAGTCAGTGTTTAGACGTGGGCGTGGGTCAGTCAGTGTTTAGGTGCGGGTGTGTGTCAGTCAGTGTTTAGGTGTGTGGGTCAGTCAGCGTTTAGGTGTGGTGTGAGTCAGTCAATGGTTAGGTGTGGGTTTGGGTCAGTCAGTGTTTAGGTGTGGTGTGGGTCAGTCAGTGTTTAGGTGTGGGTGTGGGTCAGTCAGTGTTTAGGTGTGGGTTTGGGTCAGTCAGTGTTTAGGTGTGGGTGTGGGTCAGTCAGTGTTTAGGTGTGGGTTTGGGTCAGTCAGTGTTTAGGTGTGGGATTGGGTCAGTCAGTGTTTAGGTGTGGGTTTGGGTCAGTCAGTGGTTAGGTGTGGGTTTGGTTCAGTCAGTGTTTAGGTGTGGGTGTGGGTCAGTCAGTGGTTAGGTGTGGGTGTGGGTCAGTCAGTGTTTAGGTGAGGGTTTGGGTCAGTCAGTGGTTAGGTGTGGGTTTGGGTCAGTCAGTGTTTAGGTGTGGGTTTGGTTCAGTCAGTGTTTAGTTGTGCTGTGGGTCAGTCAGTGTTTAGGTGTGGGTTTGGGTCAGACAGTGTTTAGGTGTGGGTGTGGGTCAGTCAGTGGTTAGGTGTGGGTGTTGGTCAGTCAGAGTTTAGGTGTGTGGGTCAGTCAGTGTTTAGGTGTGGGTGTGGGTCAGTCAGTCTTAAGGTGTAGGTTTGGGTCAGTCAGTGTTTAGGTGTGGGTTTGGGTCAGTCAGTGTTTAGGTGTGGGTCAGTCAGTCTTCAGGTGTAGGTTTGGGTCAGTCAGTGTTTAGGTGTGGGTTTGGGTCAGTCAGTGTTTAGGTGTGGGTGTGTGTCAGTCAGTGTTTAGGTGTGGTGTTGGTCAGTCATTGTTTAGGTGTGGTGTGGGTCAGTCAGTGTTTAGGTGTGTGTTTGGGTCAGTCAGTGTTTAGGTGTGGGTTTGGGTCAGTCAGTGTTTAGGAGTGGTATGGGTCAGTCAGTGTTTAGGTGTGGTGTGAGTCAGTCAGTGTTTAGGTGTGGGTTTGGGTCAGTCAGTGGTTAGGTGTGGGTGTGTGTCAGTCAGTGTTTAGCTGTGGGTTTGGGTCAGTCAGTGGTTAGGTGTGGGTTTGGGTCAGTCAGTGTTTAGGTGTGTGGGTCAGTCAGTGTTTAGGTGTGGGTCAGTCAGTGTTTACGTATGGGTGTGTGTCAGTCACTGTTTAGGTGTGGGTCTGTGTCAGTCAGTGTTTATGTGTGTGGGTCAGTCAGTGTTTAGGTATGGGTTTCGGTCTGTCAGTGGTAAGGTGTGGTGTGGGTCAGTCAGTGTTTAGGTGTGGTGTGGGTCAGTCAGTGTTTAGGTGTGGGTTTGGGTCAATCAGTGTTTAGGTGTGGGTGTGTGTCAGTCAGTGGTTAGGTGTGGTGTGAGTCAGTCAGTGTTTAGGTGTGGGTTTGGGTCAGTCAGTGGTTAGGTGTGGGTGTGTGTCAGTCAGTGTTTAGGTGTGGTGTGGGTCAGTCAGTGTTTAGACGTGGGCGTGGGTCAGTCAGTGTTTAGGTGCGGGTGTGTGTCAGTCAGTGTTTAGGTGTGTGGGTCAGTCAGCGTTTAGGTGTGGTGTGAGTCAGTCAATGGTTAGGTGTGGGTTTGGGTCAGTCAGTGTTTAGGTGTGGGTTTGGGTCAGTCAGTATTTAGGTGTGGTGTGTGTCAGTCAGTGGTTAGGTATGGTGTGAGTCAGTCAGTGTTTAGGTGTGGGTGTGGGTCAGTCAGTGTTTAGGTGTGGGTCAGTCAGTCTTCAGGTGTAGGTTTGGGTCAGTCAGTGTTTAGGTGTGGGTTTGGGTCAGTCAGTGTTTAGGTGTGGGTGCGTGTCAGTCAGTGTTTAGGTGTGGTGTTGGTCAGTCAGTGTTTAGGTGTGGTGTGGGTCAGTCAGTGTTTAGGTGTGTGTTTGGGTCAGTGAGTGTTTAGGTGTGGGTTTGGGTCAGTCAGTGGTTAGGTGTGGGTTTGGGTCACTCAGTGGTTAGGTGTGGGTTTGGGTCAGTCAGTGTTTTGGTGTGGATGTTGGTCAGTCAGTGTTTAGGTGTGGGTTTGGGTCAGTTAGTGTTTAAGTGTGGGTGTGTGTCAGTTACTGTTTAGGTGTGGGATTGGGTCAGTCAGTGTTTAGGTGTGGGTTTGGGTCAGTCAGTGTTTAGGTGTGGGTGTGGGTCAGTCAGTGTTTAGGTGTGTGTTTGGGTCAGTCAGTGTTTAGGTGTGGGTTTGGGTCAGTCAGTGTTTAGGTGTGGGTTTGTGTCAGTCAGTGTTTAGGTGTGGGTTTGGGTCAGTCAGTGTTTAGGTGCTGGTGTGGGTCAGTCAGTCTTAAGGTGTAGGTTTGGGTCAGTCAGTGTTTAGGTGTGGGTTTGGGTCAGTCAGTGTTTAGGTGTGGGTGTGTGTCAGTCAGTGTTTAGGTGTGGGTTTGGGTCAGTCAGTGTTTAGGTGTGGGTGTGGGTCAGTCAGTCTTCAGGTGTAGGTTTGGGTCAGTCAGTGTTTAGGTGTGGGTTTGGGTCAGTCAGTGTTTAGGTGTGGGTGTGTGTCAGTTAGTGTTTAGGTGTGGGTTTGGGTCAGTCAGTGTTTAGGTGTGGGTGTGGGTCAGTCAGTGTTTAGGTGTGTGTTTGGGTCAGTCAGTGTTTAGGTGTGGGATTGGGTCAGTCATTGTTTAGGTGTGGGTGTGGGTCAGTCTGTGTTTAGGTGTGGGTTTGGGTCAGTCAGTGTTTAGGTGTGGGTTTGGGTCAGTCAGTGTTTAGGTGTGGTGTGGGTCAGTCAGTGTTTAGGTGTGGGTTTGGGTCAGTCAGTGTTTAGGTGTGGGTGTGGGTCAGTCTGTGTTTAGGTGTGGGTTTGGGTCAGTCAGTGTTTAGGTGTGGGTTTGGGTAAATCAGTGATTAGGTGTGGGTTTGGGTCAGTCAGTGGTTAGGTGTGGGTGTGTGACAGTCAGTGGTTAGGTGTGGGTGTGTGTCAGTCAGTGTTTAGGTGTGGGTGTGTGTCAGTCAGTGGTTAGGTGTGGGTTTGGGTCAGTCAGTGGTTAGGTGTGGGTTTGGGTCAGTCAGTGTTTAGGTGTGGGTTTGGGTCAGTCAGTGTTTAGGTGTGGGTTTGGGTCAGTCAGTGTTTAGGTGTGGTGTGTGTGAGTCAGTGGTTAGGTCTGGTGTGTGTCAGTCAGTGTTTAGGTGTGGTGTGGGTCAGTCAGTGTTTAGGTGTGGATGTGGGTCAGTCAGTGTTTAGGTGTGGGTTTGGGTCAGTCAGTGTTTAGGTGTGGGTGTGGGTCAGTCAGTGTTTAGGTGTGGGTTTGGGTCAGTCAGTGTTTAGGTGTGGGATTGGGTCAGTCAGTGTTTAGGTGTGGGTTTGGGTCAGTCAGTGGTTAGGTGTGGGTTTGGTTCAGTCAGTGTTTAGGTGTGGGTGTGGGTCAGTCAGTGGTTAGGTGTGGGTGTGGGTCTGTCAGTGTTTAGGTGAGGGTTTGGGTCAGTCAGTGGTTAGGTGTGGGTTTGGGTCAGTCAGTGTTTAGGTGTGGGTTTGGTTCAGTCAGTGTTTAGTTGTGCTGTGGGTCAGTCAGTGTTTAGGTGTGGGATTGGGTAAGTCATTGTTTAGGTGTGGGTGTGGGTCAGTCAGTGTTTAGGTGTGGGTTTGGGTCAATCAGTGTTTAGGTGTGGGTGTGTGTCAGTCAGTGGTTAGGTGTGGTGTGAGTCAGTCAGTGTTTAGGTGTTGGTTTGGGTCAGCCAGCGGTTAGGTGTGGGTGTGTGTCAGTCAGTGTTTAGGTGTGGGCGTGGGTCAGTCAGTATTTAGGTGTGGGTGTGTGTCAGTCAGTGTTTAGGTGTGTGGGTCAGTCAGTGTTTAGGTGTGGTGTGAGTCAGTCAATGGTTAGGTGTGGGTTTGGGTCAGTTAGTGTTTAGGTGTGGGTTTGGGTCAGTCAGTATTTAGGTGTGGGTGTGTGTCAGTCAGTGGTTAGGTATGGTGTGAGTCAGTCAGTGTTTAGGTGTGGGTGTGGGTCAGTCAGTGTTTAGGTGTGGGTCAGTCAGTTTTCAGGTGTAGGTTTGGGTCAGTCAGTGTTTAGGTGCGGGTTTGGGTAGTCAGTGTTTAGGTGTGGGTGCGTGTCAGTCAGTGTTTAGGTGTGGTGTTGGTCAGTCAGTGTTTAGGTGTGGTGTGGGTCAGTCAGTGTTTAGGTGTGTGTTTGGGTCAGTCAGTGTTTAGGTGTGTGTTTGGGTCAGTCAGTGGTTAGGTGTTGGTTTTGGTCACTCAGTGGTTAGGTGTGGGTTTGGGTCAGTCAGTGTTTTGGTGTGGATGTTGGTCAGTCAGTGTTTAGGTGTGGGTTTGGGTCAGTTAGTGTTTAAGTGTGGGTGTGTGTCAGTTAGTGTTTAGGTGTGGGATTGGGTCAGTCAGTGTTTAGGTGTGGGTTTGGGTCAGTCAGTGTTTAGGTGTGGGTGTGGGTCAGTCAGTGTTTAGGTGTGTGTTTGGGTCAGTCAGTGTTTAGGTGTGGGTTTGGGTCAGTCAGTGTTTAGGTGTGGGTTTGTGTCAGTCAGTGTTTAGGTGTGGGTTTGGGTCAGTCAGTGTTTAGGTGCGGGTGTGGGTCAGTCAGTCTTAAGGTGTAGGTTTGGGTCAGTCAGTGTTTAGGTGTGGGTTTGGGTCAGTCAGTGTTTAGGTGTGGGTGTGTGTCAGTCAGTGTTTAGGTGTGGGTTTGGGTCAGTCAGTGTTTAGGTGTGTGTTTGGGTCAGTCAGTGGTTAGGTGTTGGTTTTGGTCACTCAGTGGTTAGGTGTGGGTTTGGGTCAGTCAGTGTTTTGGTGTGGATGTTGGTCAGTCAGTGTTTAGGTGTGGGTTTGGGTCAGTTAGTGTTTAAGTGTGGGTGTGTGTCAGTTAGTGTTTAGGTGTGGGATTGGGTCAGTCAGTGTTTAGGTGTGGGTTTGGGTCAGTCAGTGTTTAGGTGTGGGTGTGGGTCAGTCAGTGTTTAGGTGTGTGTTTGGGTCAGTCAGTGTTTAGGTGTGGGTTTGGGTCAGTCAGTGTTTAGGTGTGGGTTTGTGTCAGTCAGTGTTTAGGTGTGGGTTTGGGTCAGTCAGTGTTTAGGTGCGGGTGTGGGTCAGTCAGTCTTAAGGTGTAGGTTTGGGTCAGTCAGTGTTTAGGTGTGGGTTTGGGTCAGTCAGTGTTTAGGTGTGGGTGTGGGTCAGTCAGTCTTCAGGTGTAGGTTTGGGTCAGTCAGTGTTTAGGTGTGGGTTTGGGTCAGTCAGTGTTTAGGTGTGGGTGTGTGTCAGTCAGTGTTTAGGTGTGGGATTGGGTCAGTCAGTGTTTAGGTGTGGGTTTGGGTCAGTCAGTGTTTAGGTGTGGGTGTGGGTCAGTCAGTGTTTAGGTGTGTGTTTGGGTCAGTCAGTGTTTAGGTGTGGGATTGGGTCAGTCATTGTTTAGGTGTGGGTGTGGGTCAGTCTGTGTTTAGGTGTGGGTTTGGGTCAGTCAGTGTTTAGGTGTGGGTTTGGGTCAGTCAGTGTTTAGGTGTGGTGTGGGTCAGTCAGTGTTTAGGTGTGGGTTTGGGTCAGTCAGTGTTTAGGTGTGGGTGTGGGTCAGTCTGTGTCTAGGTGTGGGTTTGGGTCAGTCAGTGTTTAGGTGTGGGTTTGGGTAAATCAGTGATTAGGTGTGGGTTTGGGTCAGTCAGTGGTTAGGTGTGGGTGTGTGACAGTCAGTGGTTAGGTGTGGGTGTGTGTCAGTCAGTGTTTAGGTGTGGGTGTGTGTCAGTCAGTGGTTAGGTGTGGGTTTGGGTCAGTCAGTGGTTAGGTGTGGGTTTTTGTCAGTCAGTATTTAGGTGTGGGTTTGGGTCAGTCAGTGTTTAGGTGTGGGTTTGGGTCAGTCAGTGTTTAGGTGTGGTGTGTGTGAGTCAGTGGTTAGGTCTGGTGTGTGTCAGTCAGTGTTTAGGTGTGGTGTGGGTCAGTCAGTGGTTAGGTGTGGGTGTGTGTCAGTCAGTGTTTAGGAGTGGTATGGGTCAGTCAGTGTTTAGGTGTGGTGTGAGTCAGTCAGTGTTTATGTGTGGGTTTGGGTCAGTCAGTGGTTAGGTGTGGGTGTGTGTCAGTCAGTGTTTAGCTGTGGGTTTGGGTCAGTCAGTGGTTAGGTGTGGGTTTGGGTCAGTCAGTGTTTAGGTGTGTGGGTCAGTCAGTGTTTAGGTGTGGGTGTGGATCAGTCAGTGTTTACGTATGGGTGTGTGTCAGTCACTGTTTAGGTGTGGGTCTGTGTCAGTCAGTGTTTATGTGTGTGGGTCAGTCAGTGTTTAGGTATGGGTTTCGGTCAGTCAGTGGTTAGGTGTGGTGTGGGTCAGTCAGTGTTTAGGTGTGGTGTGGGTCAGTCAGTGTTTAGGTGTGGGTTTGGGTCAATCAGTGTTTAGGTGTGGGTGTGTGTCAGTCAGTGGTTAGGTGTGGTGTGAGTCAGTCAGTGTTTAGGTGTGGGTTTGGGTCAGTCAGTGGTTAGGTGTGGGTGTGTGTCAGTCAGTGTTAAGGTGTGGTGTGGGTCAGTCAGTGTTTAGGTGTGGGTGTGGGTCAGTCAGTGTTTAGGTGCGGGTGTGTGTCAGTCAGTGTTTAGGTGTGTGGGTCAGTCAGTGTTTTGGTGTGGTGTGAGTCAGTCAATGGTTAGGTGTGGGTTTGGGTCAGTCAGTGTTTAGGTGTGCGTTTGGGTCAGTCAGTATTTAGGTGTGGGTTTGGGTCAGTCAGTGTTTAGGTGTGGGATTGGGTCAGTCAGTGTTTAGGTGTGGGTTTGGGTCAGTCAGTGTTTAGGTGTGGGATTGGGTCAGTCAGTGTTTAGGTGTGGGTTTGGGTCAGTCAGTGGTTAGGTGTGGGTTTGGTTCAGTCAGTGTTTAGGTGTGGGTGTGGGTCAGTCAGTGGTTAGGTGTGGGTGTGGGTCAGTCAGTGTTTAGGTGAGGGTTTGGGTCAGTCAGTGGTTAGGTGTGGGTTTGGGTCAGTCAGTGTTTAGGTGTGGGTTTGGTTCAGTCAGTGTTTAGTTGTGCTGTGGGTCAGTCAGTGTTTAGGTGTGGGTTTGGGTCAGACAGTGTTTAGGTGTGGGTGTGGGTCAGTCAGTGGTTAGGTGTGGGTGTTGGTCAGTCAGAGTTTAGGTGTGGTGTGTGTCAGTCTGTGTTTAGGTGTGGGTTTGGGTCAGTCTGTGGTTAGGTGTGGGTGTGGGTCAGTCAGTGGTTAGGTGTGGGTGTGTGTCAGTCAGTGGTTAGGTGTGGGTGTGTGTCAGTCAGTGTTTAGGTGTGGGTGTGTGTCAGTCAGTGGTTAGGTGTGGGTTTGGGTCAGTCAGTGTTTAGGTGTGGGTTTGGGTCAGTCAGTGTTTAGGTGTGGTTTTGTGTCAGTCAGTGTTTAGGTGTGGGATTGGGTCAGTCAGTGGTTAGGTGTGGGTGTGTGTCAGTCAGTGTTTAGGAGTGGTATGGGTCAGTCAGTGTTTAGGTGTGGTGTGAGTCAGTCAGTGTTTAGGTGTGGGTTTGGGTCAGTCAGTGGTTAGGTGTGGGTGTGTGTCAGTCAGTGTTTAGCTGTGGGTTTGGGTCAGTCAGTGGTTAGGTGTGGGTTTGGGTCAATCAGTGTTTAGGTGTGTGGGTCAGTCAGTGTTTAGGTGTGGGTGTGGGTCAGTCAGTGTTTACGTATGGGTGTGTGTCAGTCACTGTTTAGGTGTGGGTCTGTGTCAGTCAGTGTTTATGTGTGTGGGTCAGTCAGTGTTTAGGTATGGGTTTCGGTCAGTCAGTGGTTAGGTGTGGTGTGGGTCAGTCAGTGTTTAGGTGTGGTGTGGGTCAGTCAGTGTTTAGGTGTGGGTTTGGGTCAATCAGTGTTTAGGTGTGGGTGTGTGTCAGTCAGTGGTTAGGTGTGGTGTGAGTCAGTCAGTGTTTAGGTGTGGGTTTGGGTCAGTCAGTGGTTAGGTGTGGGTGTGTGTCAGTCAGTGTTTAGGTGTGGTGTGGGTCAGTCAGTGTTTAGGTGTGGGTGTGGGTCAGTCAGTGTTTAGGTGCGGGTGTGTGTCAGTCAGTGTTTAGGTGTGTGGGTCAGTCAGTGTTTTGGTGTGGTGTGAGTCAGTCAATGGTTAGGTGTTTGTTTGGGTCAGTCAGTGTTTAGGTGTGGGTTTGGGTCAGTCAGTATTTAGGTGTGGGTGTGTGTCAGTCAGTGGTTAGGTATGGTGTGAGTCAGTCAGTGTTTAGGTGTGGGTGTGGGTCAGTCAGTGTTTAGGTGCGGGTGTGTGTCAGTCAGAGTTTAGGTGTGTGGGTCAGTCAGTGTTTAGGTGTGGTGTGAGTCAGTCAATGGTTAGGTGTGGGTTTGGGTCAGTCAGTGTTTAGGTGTGGGTTTGGGTCAGTCAGTGTTTACGTGTGTGTTTGTGTCAGTCAGTGTTTAGGTGTGTGTTTGGGTCAGTCAGTGTTTAGGTGTGGGTTTGGGTCAGTCAGTGTTTAGTTGTGGTGTGGGTCAGTCAGTGTTTAGGTGTGGGTTTGGGTCAGACAGTGTTTAGGTGTGGGTGTGGGTCAGTCAGTGGTTAGGTGTGGGTGTGGGTCAGTCAGAGTTTAGGTGTGGTGTGTGTCAGTCTGTGTTTAGGTGTGGGTTTGGGTCAGTCAGTGGTTAGGTGTGGTGTGGGTCAGTCAGTGTTTAGGTGTGGGTGTGGGTCAGTCAGTGTTTAGGTGTGGGATTGGGTCAGTCAGTGTTTAGGTGTGGGTTTGGGTCAGTCAGTGGTTAGGTGTGGGTTTGGTTCAGTCAGTGTTTAGGTGTGGGTGTGGGTCAGTCAGTGGTTAGGTGTGGGTGTGGGTCAGTCAGTGTTTAGGTGAGGGTTTGGGTCAGTCAGTGGTTAGGTGTGGGTTTGGGTCAGTCAGTGTTTAGGTGTGGGTTTGGTTCAGTCAGTGTTTAGTTGTGCTGTGGGTCAGTCAGTGTTTAGGTGTGGGTTTGGGTCAGACAGTGTTTAGGTGTGGGTGTGGGTCAGTCAGTGGTTAGGTGTGGGTGTTGGTCAGTCAGAGTTTAGGTGTGGTGTGTGTCAGTCTGTGTTTAGGTGTGGGTTTGGGTCAGTCTGTGGTTAGGTGTGGGTGTGGGTCAGTCAGTGGTTAGGTGTGGGTGTGTGTCAGTCAGTGGTTAGGTGTGGGTGTGTGTCAGTCAGTGTTTAGGTGTGGGTGTGTGTCAGTCAGTGGTTAGGTGTGGGTTTGGGTCAGTCAGTGTTTAGGTGTGGGTTTGGGTCAGTCAGTGTTTAGGTGTGGTTTTGGGTCAGTCAGTGTTTAGGTGTGGGATTGGGTCAGTCAGTGGTTAGGTGTGGGTGTGTGTCAGTCAGTGTTTAGGAGTGGTATGGGTCAGTCAGTGTTTAGGTGTGGTGTGAGTCAGTCAGTGTTTAGGTGTGGGTTTGGGTCAGTCAGTGGTTAGGTGTGGGTGTGTGTCAGTCAGTGTTTAGCTGTGGGTTTGGGTCAGTCAGTGGTTAGGTGTGGGTTTGGGTCAATCAGTGTTTAGGTGTGTGGGTCAGTCAGTGTTTATGTGTGGGTGTGGGTCAGTCAGTGTTTACGTATGGGTGTGTGTCAGTCACTGTTTAGGTGTGGGTCTGTGTCAGTCAGTGTTTATGTGTGTGGGTCAGTCAGTGTTTAGGTATGGGTTTCGGTCAGTCAGTGGTTAGGTGTGGTGTGGGTCAGTCAGTGTTTAGGTGTGGTGTGGGTCAGTCAGTGTTTAGGTGTGGGTTTGGGTCAATCAGTGTTTAGGTGTGGGTGTGTGTCAGTCAGTGGTTAGGTGTGGTGTGAGTCAGTCAGTGTTTAGGTGTGGGTTTGGGTCAGTCAGTGGTTAGGTGTGGGTGTGTGTCAGTCAGTGTTTAGGTGTGGTGTGGGTCAGTCAGTGTTTAGGTGTGGGTGTGGGTCAGTCAGTGTTTAGGTGCGGGTGTGTGTCAGTCAGTGTTTAGGTGTGTGGGTCAGTCAGTGTTTTGGTGTGGTGTGAGTCAGTCAATGGTTAGGTGTTTGTTTGGGTCAGTCAGTGTTTAGGTGTGGGTTTGGGTCAGTCAGTATTTAGGTGTGGGTGTGTGTCAGTCAGTGGTTAGGTATGGTGTGAGTCAGTCAGTGTTTAGGTGTGGGTGTGGGTCAGTCAGTGTTTAGGTGCGGGTGTGTGTCAGTCAGAGTTTAGGTGTGTGGGTCAGTCAGTGTTTAGGTGTGGTGTGAGTCAGTCAATGGTTAGGTGTGGGTTTGGGTCAGTCAGTGTTTAGGTGTGGGTTTGGGTCAGTCAGTGTTTACGTGTGTGTTTGTGTCAGTCAGTGTTTAGGTGTGTGTTTGGGTCAGTCAGTGTTTAGGTGTGGGTTTGGGTCAGTCAGTGTTTAGTTGTGGTGTGGGTCAGTCAGTGTTTAGGTGTGGGTTTGGGTCAGACAGTGTTTAGGTGTGGGTGTGGGTCAGTCAGTGGTTAGGTGTGGGTGTGGGTCAGTCAGAGTTTAGGTGTGGTGTGTGTCAGTCTGTGTTTAGGTGTGGGTTTGGGTCAGTCTGTGTTTAGGTGTGGGTTTGGGTCAGTCAGTGTTTAGGTGTGGGATTGGGTCAGTCAGTGTTTAGGTGTGGGTTTGGGTCAGTCAGTGGTTAGGTGTGGGTTTGGTTCAGTCAGTGTTTAGGTGTGGGTGTGGGTCAGTCAGTGGTTAGGTGTGGGTGTGGGTCAGTCAGTGTTTAGGTGAGGGTTTGGGTCAGTCAGTGGTTAGGTGTGGGTTTGGGTCAGTCAGTGTTTAGGTGTGGGTTTGGTTCAGTCAGTGTTTAGTTGTGCTGTGGGTCAGTCAGTGTTTAGGTGTGGGTTTGGGTCAGACAGTGTTTAGGTGTGGGTGTGGGTCAGTCAGTGGTTAGGTGTGGGTGTTGGTCAGTCAGAGTTTAGGTGTGGTGTGTGTCAGTCTGTGTTTAGGTGTGGGTTTGGGTCAGTCTGTGGTTAGGTGTGGGTGTGGGTCAGTCAGTGGTTAGGTGTGGGTGTGTGTCAGTCAGTGGTTAGGTGTGGGTGTGTGTCAGTCAGTGTTTAGGTGTGGGTGTGTGTCAGTCAGTGGTTAGGTGTGGGTTTGGGTCAGTCAGTGTTTAGGTGTGGGTTTGGGTCAGTCAGTGTTTAGGTGTGGTTTTGGGTCAGTCAGTGTTTAGGTGTGGGATTGGGTCAGTCAGTGGTTAGGTGTGGGTGTGTGTCAGTCAGTGTTTAGGAGTGGTATGGGTCAGTCAGTGTTTAGGTGTGGTGTGAGTCAGTCAGTGTTTAGGTGTGGGTTTGGGTCAGTCAGTGGTTAGGTGTGGGTGTGTGTCAGTCAGTGTTTAGCTGTGGGTTTGGGTCAGTCAGTGGTTAGGTGTGGGTTTGGGTCAATCAGTGTTTAGGTGTGTGGGTCAGTCAGTGTTTAGGTGTGGGATTGGGTCAGTCAGTGTTTAGGTGTGGGTTTGGGTCAGTCAGTGGTTAGGTGTGGGTTTGGTTCAGTCAGTGTTTAGGTGTGGGTGTGGGTCAGTCAGTGGTTAGGTGTGGGTGTGGGTCAGTCAGTGTTTAGGTGAGGGTTTGGGTCAGTCAGTGGTTAGGTGTGGGTTTGGGTCAGTCAGTGTTTAGGTGTGGGTTTGGTTCAGTCAGTGTTTAGTTGTGCTGTGGGTCAGTCAGTGTTTAGGTGTGGGTTTGGGTCAGACAGTGTTTAGGTGTGGGTGTGGGTCAGTCAGTGGTTAGGTGTGGGTCTGTGTCAGTCAGTGTTTATGTGTGTGGGTCAGTCAGTGTTTAGGTATGGGTTTCGGTCAGTCAGTGGTTAGGTGTGGTGTGGGTCAGTCAGTGTTTAGGTGTGGTGTGGGTCAGTCAGTGTTTAGGTGTGGGTTTGGGTCAATCAGTGTTTAGGTGTGGGTGTGTGTCAGTCAGTGGTTAGGTGTGGTGTGAGTCAGTCAGTGTTTAGGTGTGGGTTTGGGTCAGTCAGTGGTTAGGTGTGGGTGTGTGTCAGTCAGTGTTTAGGTGTGGTGTGGGTCAGTCAGTGTTTAGGTGTGGGTGTGGGTCAGTCAGTGTTTAGGTGCGGGTGTGTGTCAGTCAGTGTTTAGGTGTGTGGGTCAGTCAGTGTTTTGGTGTGGTGTGAGTCAGTCAATGGTTAGGTGTTTGTTTGGGTCAGTCAGTGTTTAGGTGTGGGTTTGGGTCAGACAGTGTTTAGGTGTGGGTGTGTGTCAGTCAGTGGTTAGGTATGGTGTGAGTCAGTCAGTGTTTAGGTGTGGGTGTGGGTCAGTCAGTGTTTAGGTGCGGGTGTGTGTCAGTCAGAGTTTAGGTGTGTTAGTCAGTCAGTGTTTAGGTGTGGTGTGAGTCAGTCAATGGTTAGGTGTGGGTTTGGGTCAGTCAGTGTTTAGGTGTGGGTTTGGGTCAGTCAGTGTTTACGTGTGTGTTTGTGTCAGTCAGTGTTTAGGTGTGTGTTTGGGTCAGTCAGTGTTTAGGTGTGGGTTTGGGTCAGTCAGTGTTTAGTTGTGGTGTGGGTCAGTCAGTGTTTAGGTGTGGGTTTGGGTCAGACAGTGTTTAGGTGTGGGTGTGGGTCAGTCAGTGGTTAGGTGTGGGTGTGGGTCAGTCAGAGTTTAGGTGTGGTGTGTGTCAGTCTGTGTTTAGGTGTGGGTTTGGGTCAGTCTGTGGTTAGGTGTGGGTGTGGGTCAGTCAGTGTTTAGGTGTGGGTGTGTGTCAGTCAGTGGTTAGGTGTGGTGTGGGTCAGTCAGTGTTTAGGTGTGGGTGTGGGTCAGTCAGTGTTTAGGTGTGGGTTTGGGTCAGTCAGTGTTTAGGTGTGGGTGTGGGTCAGTCAGTGTTTAGGTGTGGGTGTGTGTCAGTCAGTGGTTAGGTGTGGGTTTGGGTCAGTCAGTGGTTAGGTGTGGGTGTGGGTCAGTCAGTGTTTAGGTGTGCGTTTGGGTCAGTCAGTGTTTAGGTGTGGGTGTGGGTCAGTCAGTGTTTAGTTGTGGGTTTGGGTCAGTCAGTGTTTAGGTGTGGGATTGGGTCAGTCAGTGTTTAGGTGTGGGTTTGGGTCAGTCAGTGGTTAGGTGTGGGTTTGGTTCAGTCAGTGTTTAGGTGTGGGTGTGGGTCAGTCAGTGTTTAGGTGTGGGTTTGGGTCAGTCAGTGTTTAGGTGTGGGTTTGGGTCAGTCAGTGTTTAGGTGTGGGTTTGGGTCAGTCAGTGTTTAGGTGTGGGATTGGGTCAGTCAGTGTTTAGGTGTGGGTTTGGGTCAGTCAGTGGTTAGGTGTGGGTTTGGTTCAGTCAGTGTTTAGGTGTGGGTGTGGGTCAGTCAGTGGTTAGGTGTGGGTTTGGGTCAGTCAGTGTTTAGGTGTGGGTTTGGGTCAGTCAGTATTTAGGTGTGGGTGTGTGTCAGTCAGTGGTTAGGTATGGTGTGAGTCAGTCAGTGTTTAGGTGTGGGTGTGGGTCAGTCAGTGTTTAGGTGCGGGTGTGTGTCAGTCAGAGTTTAGGTGTGTGGGTCAGTCAGTGTTTAGGTGTGGTGTGAGTCAGTCAATGGTTAGGTGTGGGTTTGGGTCAGTCAGTGTTTACGTGTGTGTTTGTGTCAGTCAGTGTTTAGTTGTGTGTTTGTGTCAGTCAGTGTTTAGGTGTGGGTTTGGGTCAGTCAGTGTTTAGTTGTGGTGTGGGTCAGTCAGTGTTTAGGTGTGGGTTTGGGTCAGACAGTGTTTAGGTGTGGGTGTGGGTCAGTCAGTGGTTAGGTGTGGGTGTGGGTCAGTCAGAGTTTAGGTGTGGTGTGTGTCAGTCTGTGTTTAGGTGTGGGTTTGGGTCAGTCTGTGGTTAGGTGTGGGTGTGGGTCAGTCAGTGGTTAGGTGTGGGTGTGTGTCAGTCAGTGGTTAGGTGTGGGTGTGTGTCAGTCAGTGTTTAGGTGTGGGTGTGTGTCAGTCAGTGGTTCGGTGTGGGTTTGGGTCAGTCAGTGGTTAGGTGTGGGTTTGGGTCAGTCAGTGTTTAGGTGTGGTTTTGGGTCAGTCAGTGTTTAGGTGTGGGTTTGGGTCAGTCAGTGGTTAGGTGTGGGTGTGTGTCAGTCAGTGTTTAGGAGTGGTATGGGTCAGTCAGTGTTTAGGTGTGGTGTGAGTCAGTCAGTGTTTAGGTGTGGGTTTGGGTCAGTCAGTGGTTAGGTGTGGTGTGTGTCAGTCAGTGTTTATCTGTGGGTTTGGGTCAGTCAGTGGTTAGGTGTGGGTTTGGGTCAGTCAGTGTTTAGGTGTGTGGATCAGTCAGTGTTTAGGTGTGGGTGTGGGTCAGTCAGTGTTTACGTATGGGTGTGTGTCAGTCACTGTTTAGGTGTGGGTCTGTGTCAGTCAGTGTTTATGTGTGTGGGTCAGTCAGTGTTTAGGTATGGGTTTCGGTCAGTCAGTGGTTAGGTGTGGTGTGGGTCAGTCAGTGTTTAGGTGTGGGTTTGGGTCAGTCAGTGGTTAGGTGTGGGTGTGTGTCAGTCAGTGTTTAGGTGTGGTGTGGGTCAGTCAGTGTTTAGGTGTGGGCGTGGGTCAGTCAGTGTTTAGGTGCGGGTGTGTGTCAGTCAGTGTTTAGGTGTGTGGGTCAGTCAGTGTTTAGGTGTGGTGTGAGTCAGTCAATGGTTAGGTGTGGGTTTGGGTCAGTCAGTGTTTAGGTGTGGGTTTGGGTCAGTCAGTATTTAGGTGTGGGTGTGTGTCAGTCAGTGGTTAGGTATGGTGTGAGTCAGTCAGTGTTTAGGTGTGGGTGTGGGTCAGTCAGTGTTTAGGTGTGGGTCAGTCAGTCTTCAGGTGTAGGTTTGGGTCAGTCAGTGTTTAGGTGTGGGTTTGGGTCAGTCAGTGTTTAGGTGTGGGTGCGTGTCAGTCAGTGTTTAGGTGTGGGTTTGGGTCAGTCAGTGGTTAGGTGTGGGTTTGGGTCACTCAGTGGTTAGGTGTGGGTTTGGGTCAGTCAGTGTTTTGGTGTGGATGTTGGTCAGTCAGTGTTTAGGTGTGGGTTTGGGTCAGTTGGTGTTTAAGTGTGAGTGTGTGTCAGTTAGTGTTTAGGTGTGGGATTGGGTCAGTCAGTGTTTAGGTGTGGGTTTGGGTCAGTCAGTGTTTAGGTGTGGGTGTGGGTCAGTCAGTGTTTAGGTGTGTGTTTGGGTCAGTCAGTGTTTTGGTGTGGATGTTGGTCAGTCAGTGTTTAGGTGTGGGTTTGGGTCAGTTGGTGTTTAAGTGTGGGTGTGTGTCAGTTAGTGTTTAGGTGTGGGATTGGGTCAGTCAGTGTTTAGGTGTGGGTTTGGGTCAGTCAGTGTTTAGGTGTGGGTGTGGGTCAGTCAGTGTTTAGGTGTGTGTTTGGGTCAGTCAGTGTTTAGGTGTGGGTTTGGGTCAGTCAGTGTTTAGGTGTGGGTTTGTGTCAGTCAGTGTTTAGGTGTGGGTTTGGGTCAGTCAGTGGTTAGGTGTGGGTGTGTGTCAGTCAGTGTTTAGCTGTGGGTTTGGGTCAGTCAGTGGTTAGGTGTGGGTTTGGGTCAATCAGTGTTTAGGTGTGTGGGTCAGTCAGTGTTTAGGTGTGGGATTGGGTCAGTCAGTGTTTAGGTGTGGGTTTGGGTCAGTCAGTGGTTAGGTGTGGGTTTGGTTCAGTCAGTGTTTAGGTGTGGGTGTGGGTCAGTCAGTGGTTAGGTGTGGGTGTGGGTCAGTCAGTGTTTAGGTGAGGGTTTGGGTCAGTCAGTGGTTAGGTGTGGGTTTGGGTCAGTCAGTGTTTAGGTGTGGGTTTGGTTCAGTCAGTGTTTAGTTGTGCTGTGGGTCAGTCAGTGTTTAGGTGTGGGTTTGGGTCAGACAGTGTTTAGGTGTGGGTGTGGGTCAGTCAGTGGTTAGGTGTGGGTCTGTGTCAGTCAGTGTTTATGTGTGTGGGTCAGTCAGTGTTTAGGTATGGGTTTCGGTCAGTCAGTGGTTAGGTGTGGTGTGGGTCAGTCAGTGTTTAGGTGTGGTGTGGGTCAGTCAGTGTTTAGGTGTGGGTTTGGGTCAATCAGTGTTTAGGTGTGGGTGTGTGTCAGTCAGTGGTTAGGTGTGGTGTGAGTCAGTCAGTGTTTAGGTGTGGGTTTGGGTCAGTCAGTGGTTAGGTGTGGGTGTGTGTCAGTCAGTGTTTAGGTGTGGTGTGGGTCAGTCAGTGTTTAGGTGTGGGTGTGGGTCAGTCAGTGTTTAGGTGCGGGTGTGTGTCAGTCAGTGTTTAGGTGTGTGGGTCAGTCAGTGTTTTGGTGTGGTGTGAGTCAGTCAATGGTTAGGTGTTTGTTTGGGTCAGTCAGTGTTTAGGTGTGGGTTTGGGTCAGACAGTGTTTAGGTGTGGGTGTGTGTCAGTCAGTGGTTAGGTATGGTGTGAGTCAGTCAGTGTTTAGGTGTGGGTGTGGGTCAGTCAGTGTTTAGGTGCGGGTGTGTGTCAGTCAGAGTTTAGGTGTGTTAGTCAGTCAGTGTTTAGGTGTGGTGTGAGTCAGTCAATGGTTAGGTGTGGGTTTGGGTCAGTCAGTGTTTAGGTGTGGGTTTGGGTCAGTCAGTGTTTACGTGTGTGTTTGTGTCAGTCAGTGTTTAGGTGTGTGTTTGGGTCAGTCAGTGTTTAGGTGTGGGTTTGGGTCAGTCAGTGTTTAGTTGTGGTGTGGGTCAGTCAGTGTTTAGGTGTGGGTTTGGGTCAGACAGTGTTTAGGTGTGGGTGTGGGTCAGTCAGTGGTTAGGTGTGGGTGTGGGTCAGTCAGAGTTTAGGTGTGGTGTGTGTCAGTCTGTGTTTAGGTGTGGGTTTGGGTCAGTCTGTGGTTAGGTGTGGGTGTGGGTCAGTCAGTGTTTAGGTGTGGGTGTGTGTCAGTCAGTGGTTAGGTGTGGTGTGGGTCAGTCAGTGTTTAGGTGTGGGTGTGGGTCAGTCAGTGTTTAGGTGTGGGTTTGGGTCAGTCAGTGTTTAGGTGTGGGTGTGGGTCAGTCAGTGTTTAGGTGTGGGTGTGTGTCAGTCAGTGGTTAGGTGTGGGTTTGGGTCAGTCAGTGGTTAGGTGTGGGTGTGGGTCAGTCAGTGTTTAGGTGTGCGTTTGGGTCAGTCAGTGTTTAGGTGTGGGTGTGGGTCAGTCAGTGTTTAGGTGTGGGTTTGGGTCAGTCAGTGTTTAGGTGTGGGATTGGGTCAGTCAGTGTTTAGGTGTGGGTTTGGGTCAGTCAGTGGTTAGGTGTGGGTTTGGTTCAGTCAGTGTTTAGGTGTGGGTGTGGGTCAGTCAGTGTTTAGGTGTGGGTTTGGGTCAGTCAGTGTTTAGGTGTGGGTTTGGGTCAGTCAGTGTTTAGGTGTGGGTTTGGGTCAGTCAGTGTTTAGGTGTGGGATTGGGTCAGTCAGTGTTTAGGTGTGGGTTTGGGTCAGTCAGTGGTTAGGTGTGGGTTTGGTTCAGTCAGTGTTTAGGTGTGGGTGTGGGTCAGTCAGTGGTTAGGTGTGGGTTTGGGTCAGTCAGTGTTTAGGTGTGGGTTTGGGTCAGTCAGTATTTAGGTGTGGGTGTGTGTCAGTCAGTGGTTAGGTATGGTGTGAGTCAGTCAGTGTTTAGGTGTGGGTGTGGGTCAGTCAGTGTTTAGGTGCGGGTGTGTGTCAGTCAGAGTTTAGGTGTGTGGGTCAGTCAGTGTTTAGGTGTGGTGTGAGTCAGTCAATGGTTAGGTGTGGGTTTGGGTCAGTCAGTGTTTACGTGTGTGTTTGTGTCAGTCAGTGTTTAGTTGTGTGTTTGTGTCAGTCAGTGTTTAGGTGTGGGTTTGGGTCAGTCAGTGTTTAGTTGTGGTGTGGGTCAGTCAGTGTTTAGGTGTGGGTTTGGGTCAGACAGTGTTTAGGTGTGGGTGTGGGTCAGTCAGTGGTTAGGTGTGGGTGTGGGTCAGTCAGAGTTTAGGTGTGGTGTGTGTCAGTCTGTGTTTAGGTGTGGGTTTGGGTCAGTCTGTGGTTAGGTGTGGGTGTGGGTCAGTCAGTGGTTAGGTGTGGGTGTGTGTCAGTCAGTGGTTAGGTGTGGGTGTGTGTCAGTCAGTGTTTAGGTGTGGGTGTGTGTCAGTCAGTGGTTCGGTGTGGGTTTGGGTCAGTCAGTGGTTAGGTGTGGGTTTGGGTCAGTCAGTGTTTAGGTGTGGTTTTGGGTCAGTCAGTGTTTAGGTGTGGGTTTGGGTCAGTCAGTGGTTAGGTGTGGGTGTGTGTCAGTCAGTGTTTAGGAGTGGTATGGGTCAGTCAGTGTTTAGGTGTGGTGTGAGTCAGTCAGTGTTTAGGTGTGGGTTTGGGTCAGTCAGTGGTTAGGTGTGGTGTGTGTCAGTCAGTGTTTATCTGTGGGTTTGGGTCAGTCAGTGGTTAGGTGTGGGTTTGGGTCAGTCAGTGTTTAGGTGTGTGGATCAGTCAGTGTTTAGGTGTGGGTGTGGGTCAGTCAGTGTTTACGTATGGGTGTGTGTCAGTCACTGTTTAGGTGTGGGTCTGTGTCAGTCAGTGTTTATGTGTGTGGGTCAGTCAGTGTTTAGGTATGGGTTTCGGTCAGTCAGTGGTTAGGTGTGGTGTGGGTCAGTCAGTGTTTAGGTGTGGGTTTGGGTCAGTCAGTGGTTAGGTGTGGGTGTGTGTCAGTCAGTGTTTAGGTGTGGTGTGGGTCAGTCAGTGTTTAGGTGTGGGCGTGGGTCAGTCAGTGTTTAGGTGCGGGTGTGTGTCAGTCAGTGTTTAGGTGTGTGGGTCAGTCAGTGTTTAGGTGTGGTGTGAGTCAGTCAATGGTTAGGTGTGGGTTTGGGTCAGTCAGTGTTTAGGTGTGGGTTTGGGTCAGTCAGTATTTAGGTGTGGGTGTGTGTCAGTCAGTGGTTAGGTATGGTGTGAGTCAGTCAGTGTTTAGGTGTGGGTGTGGGTCAGTCAGTGTTTAGGTGTGGGTCAGTCAGTCTTCAGGTGTAGGTTTGGGTCAGTCAGTGTTTAGGTGTGGGTTTGGGTCAGTCAGTGTTTAGGTGTGGGTGCGTGTCAGTCAGTGTTTAGGTGTGGGTTTGGGTCAGTCAGTGGTTAGGTGTGGGTTTGGGTCACTCAGTGGTTAGGTGTGGGTTTGGGTCAGTCAGTGTTTTGGTGTGGATGTTGGTCAGTCAGTGTTTAGGTGTGGGTTTGGGTCAGTTGGTGTTTAAGTGTGAGTGTGTGTCAGTTAGTGTTTAGGTGTGGGATTGGGTCAGTCAGTGTTTAGGTGTGGGTTTGGGTCAGTCAGTGTTTAGGTGTGGGTGTGGGTCAGTCAGTGTTTAGGTGTGTGTTTGGGTCAGTCAGTGTTTTGGTGTGGATGTTGGTCAGTCAGTGTTTAGGTGTGGGTTTGGGTCAGTTGGTGTTTAAGTGTGGGTGTGTGTCAGTTAGTGTTTAGGTGTGGGATTGGGTCAGTCAGTGTTTAGGTGTGGGTTTGGGTCAGTCAGTGTTTAGGTGTGGGTGTGGGTCAGTCAGTGTTTAGGTGTGTGTTTGGGTCAGTCAGTGTTTAGGTGTGGGTTTGGGTCAGTCAGTGTTTAGGTGTGGGTTTGTGTCAGTCAGTGTTTAGGTGTGGGTTTGGGTCAGTCAGTGTTTAGGTGCGGGTGTGGGTCAGTCAGTCTTAAGGTGTAGGTTTGGGTCAGTCAGTGTTTAGGTGTGGGTTTGGGTCAGTCAGTGTTTAGGTGTGGGTGTGTGTCAGTCAGTGTTTAGGTGTGGGTTTGGGTCAGTCAGTGTTTAGGTGTGGGTGTGGGTCAGTCAGTATTCAGGTGTAGGTTTGGGTCAGTCAGTGTTTAGGTGTGGGTTTGGGTCAGTCAGTGTTTAGGTGTGGGTGTGTGTCAGTTAGTGTTTAGGTGTGGGATTGAGTCAGTCAGTGTTTAGGTGTGGGTTTGGGTCAGTCAGTGTTTAGGTGTGGGTGTTGGTCAGTCAGTGTTTAGGTGTGTGTTTGGGTCAGTCATTGTTTAGGTGTGGGTGTGGGTCAGTCTGTGTTTAGGTGTGGGTTTGGGTCAGTCAGTGTTTAGGTGTGGGTTTGGGTCAGTCAGTGTTTAGGTGTGGTGTGGGTCAGTCAGTGTTTAGGTGTGGGTTTGGGTCAGTCAGTGTTTAGGTGTGGGTGTGGGTCAGTCTGTGTTTAGGTGTGGGTTTGGGTCAGTCAGTGTTTAGGTGTGGGTTTGGGTAAATCAGTGATTAGGTGTGGGTTTGGGTCAGTCAGTGGTTAGGTGTGGGTGTGTGACAGTCAGTGGTTAGTTGTGGGTGTGTGTCAGTCAGTGTTTAGGTGTGGGTGTGTGTCAGTCAGTGGTTAGGTGTGGGTTTGGGTCAGTCAGTGGTTAGGTGTGGGTTTGGGTCAGTCAGTGTTTAGGTGTGGGTTTGGGTCAGTCAGTGTTTAGGTGTGGGTTTGGGTCAGTCAGTGTTTAGGTGTGGTGTGTGTGAGTCAGTGGTTAGGTCTGGTGTGTGTCAGTCAGTGTTTAGGTGTGGTGTGGGTCAGTCAGTGTTTAGGTGTGGGTGTGGGTCAGTCAGTGTTTAGGTGTGGGTTTGGGTCAGTCAGTGTTTAGGTGTGGGTGTGGGTCAGTCAGTGTTTAGGTGTGGGTGTGTGTCAGTCAGTGGTTAGGTGTGGGTTTGGGTCAGTCAGTGGTTAGGTGTGGGTGTGGGTCAGTCAGTGTTTAGGTGTGGGTTTGGGTCAGTCAGTGTTTAGGTGTGGGTGTGGGTCAGTCAGTGTTTAGGTGTGGGTTTGGGTCAGTCAGTGTTTAGGTGTGGGATTGGGTCTGTCAGTGTTTAGGTGTGGGTTTGGGTCAGTCAGTGGTTAGGTGTGGGTTTGGTTCAGTCAGTGTTTAGGTGTGGGTGTGGGTCAGTCAGTGGTTAGGTGTGGGTGTGGGTCAGTCAGTGTTTAGGTGAGGGTTTGGGTCAGTCAGTGGTTAGGTGTGGGTTTGGGTCAGTCAGTGTTTAGGTGTGGGTTTGGTTCAGTCAGTGTTTAGTTGTGCTGTGGGTCAGTTAGTGTTTAGGTGTGGGTTTGGGTCAGACAGTGTTTAGGTGTGGGTGTGGGTCAGTCAGTGGTTAGGTGTGGGTGTTGGTCAGTCAGAGTTTAGGTGTGGTGTGTGTCAGTCTGTGTTTAGGTGTGGGTTTGGGTCAGTCTGTGGTTAGGTGTGGGTGTGGGTCAGTCAGTGGTTAGGTGTGGGTGTGTGTCAGTCAGTGGTTAGGTGTGGGTGTGTGTCAGTCAGTGTTTAGGTGTGGGTGTGTGTCAGTCAGTGGTTAGGTGTGGGTTTGGGTCAGTCAGTGTTTAGGTGTGGGTTTGGGTCAGTCAGTGTTTAGGTGTGGTTTTGGGTCAGTCAGTGTTTAGGTGTGGGATTGGGTCAGTCAGTGGTTAGGTGTGGGTGTGTGTCAGTCAGTGTTTAGGAGTGGTATGGGTCAGTCAGTGTTTAGGTGTGGTGTGAGTCAGTCTGTGTTTAGGTGTGGGTTTGGGTCAGTCAGTGGTTAGGTGTGGGTGTGTGTCAGTCAGTGTTTAGCTGTGGGTTTGGGTCAGTCAGTGGTTAGGTGTGGGTTTGGTTCAGTCAGTGTTTAGGTGTGGGTGTGGGTCAGTCAGTGGTTAGGTGTGGGTGTGGGTCAGTCAGTGTTTAGGTGAGGGTTTGGGTCAGTCAGTGGTTAGGTGTGGGTTTGGGTCAGTCAGTGTTTAGGTGTGGGTTTGGTTCAGTCAGTGTTTAGTTGTGCTGTGGGTCAGTTAGTGTTTAGGTGTGGGTTTGGGTCAGACAGTGTTTAGGTGTGGGTGTGGGTCAGTCAGTGGTTAGGTGTGGGTGTTGGTCAGTCAGAGTTTAGGTGTGGTGTGTGTCAGTCTGTGTTTAGGTGTGGGTTTGGGTCAGTCTGTGGTTAGGTGTGGGTGTGGGTCAGTCAGTGGTTAGGTGTGGGTGTGTGTCAGTCAGTGGTTAGGTGTGGGTGTGTGTCAGTCAGTGTTTAGGTGTGGGTGTGTGTCAGTCAGTGGTTAGGTGTGGGTTTGGGTCAGTCAGTGTTTAGGTGTGGGTTTGGGTCAGTCAGTGTTTAGGTGTGGTTTTGGGTCAGTCAGTGTTTAGGTGTGGGATTGGGTCAGTCAGTGGTTAGGTGTGGGTGTGTGTCAGTCAGTGTTTAGGAGTGGTATGGGTCAGTCAGTTTTTAGGTGTGGTGTGAGTCAGTCTGTGTTTAGGTGTGGGTTTGGGTCAGTCAGTGGTTAGGTGTGGGTGTGTGTCAGTCAGTGTTTAGCTGTGGGTTTGGGTCAGTCAGTGGTTAGGTGTGGGTTTGGGTCAGTCAGTGTTTAGGTGTGTGGGTCAGTCAGTGTTTAGGTGTGGGTGTGGGTCAGTCAGTGTTTACGTATGGGTGTGTGTCAGTCACTGTTTAGGTGTGGGTCTGTGTCAGTCAGTGTTTATGTGTGTGGGTCAGTCAGAGTTTAGGTATGGGTTTCGGTCAGTCAGTGGTTAGGTGTGGTGTGGGTCAGTCAGTGTTTAGGTGTGGTGTGGGTCAGTCAGTGTTTAGGTGTGGGTTTGGGTCAATCAGTGTTTAGGTGTGTGTGTGTGTCAGTCAGTGGTTAGGTGTGGTGTGAGTCAGTCAGTGTTTAGGTGTGGGTTTGGGTCAGTCAGTGGTTAGGTGTGGGTGTGTGTCAGTCAGTGTTTAGGTGTGGTGTGGGTCAGTCAGTGTTTAGGTGTGGGTGTGGGTCAGTCAGTGTTTAGGTGCGGGTGTGTGTCAGTCAGTGTTTAGGTGTGTGGGTCAGTCAGTGTTTTGGTGTGGTGTGAGTCAGTCAATGGTTAGGTGTGGGTTTGGGTCAGTCAGTGTTTAGGTGTGGGTTTGGGTCAGTCAGTATTTAGGTGTGGGTGTGTGTCAGTCAGTGGTTAGGTATGGTGTGAGTCAGTCAGTGTTTTGGTGTGGGTGTGGGTCAGTCAGTGTTTAGGTGCGGGTGTGTGTCAGTCAGTGTTTAGGTGTGTGGGTCAGTCAGTGTTTAGGTGTGGTGTGAGTCAGTCAATGGTTAGGTGTGGGTTTGGGTCAGTCAGTGTTTAGGTGTGTGTTTGGGTCAGTCAGTGTTTACGTGTGTGTTTGTGTCAGTCAGTGTTTAGGTGTGTGTTTGGGTCAGTCAGTGTTTAGGTGTGGGTTTGGGTCAGTCAGTGTTTAGTTGTGGTGTGGGTCAGTCAGTGTTTAGGTGTGGGTTTGGGTCAGACAGTGTTTAGGTGTGGGTGTGGGTCAGTCAGTGGTTAGGTGTGGGTGTGGGTCAGTCAGTGTTTAGTTGTGGTGTGGGTCAGTCAGTGTTTAGGTGTGGGTTTGGGTCAGACAGTGTTTAGGTGTGGGTTTGGGTCAGTCTGTGGTTAGGTGTGGGTGTGGGTCAGTCAGTGGTTAGGTGTGGGTGTGTGTCAGTCAGTGGTTAGGTGTGGGTGTGTGTCAGTCAGTGTTTAGGTGTGGGTGTGTGTCAGTCAGTGGTTAGGTGTGGGTTTGGGTCAGTCAGTGGTTAGGTGTGGGTTTGTGTCAGTCAGTGTTTAGGTGTGGTTTTGGGTCAGTCAGTGTTTAGGTGTGGGATTGGGTCAGTCAGTGGTTAGGTGTGGGTGTGTGTCAGTCAGTGTTTAGGAGTGGTATGGGTCAGTCAGTGTTTAGGTGTGGTGTGAGTCAGTCAGTGTTTAGGTGTGGGTTTGGGTCAGTCAGTGGTTAGGTGTGGGTGTGTGTCAGTCAGTGTTTAGCTGTGGGTTTGGGTCAGTCAGTGGTTAGGTGTGGGTTTGGGTCAGTCAGTGTTTAGGTGTGTGGATCAGTCAGTGTTTAGGTGTGGGTGTGGGTCAGTCAGTGTTTACGTATGGGTGTGTGTCAGTCACTGTTTAGGTGTGGGTCTGTGTCAGTCAGTGTTTATGTGTGTGGTTCAGTCAGTGTTTAGGTATGGGTTTCGGTCAGTCAGTGTTTAGGTGTGGTGTGGGTCAGTCAGTGTTTAGGTGTGGGTTTGGGTCAATCAGTGTTTAGGTGTGGGTGTGTGTCAGTCAGTGGTTAGGTGTGGTGTGAGTCAGTCAGTGTTTAGGTGTGGGTTTGGGTCAGTCAGTGGTTAGGTGTGGGTGTGTGTCAGTCAGTGTTTAGGTGTGGTGTGGGTCAGTCAGTGTTTAGGTGTGGGAGTGGGTCAGGCAGTGTTTAGGTGCGGGTGTGTGTCAGTCAGTGTTTAGGTGTGTGGGTCAGTCAGTGTTTAGGTGTGGTGTGAGTCAGTCAATGGTTAGGTGTGGGTTTGGGTCAGTCAGTGTTTAGGTGTGGGTTTGGGTCAGTCAGTATTTAGGTGTGGGTGTGTGTCAGTCAGTGGTTAGGTATGGTGTGAGTCAGTCAGTGTTTAGGTGTGGGTGTGGGTCAGTCAGGGTTTAGGTGCGGGTGTGTGTCAGTCAGTGTTTAGGTGTGTGGGTCAGTCAGTGTTTAGGTGTGGTGTGAGTCAGTCAATGGTTAGGTGTGGGTTTGGGTCCGTCAGTGTTTAGGTGTGGGTTTGGGTCAGTCAGTGTTTACGTGTGTGTTTGGGTCAGTCAGTGTTTAGGTGTGGGTTTGGGTCAGTCAGTGTTTAGGTTTGGGTGTGGGTCAGTCCGTGTTTAGGTGTGGGTTTGGGTCAGTCAGTGTTTAGGTGTGGGTTTGGGTCAGTCAGTGGTTAGGTGTGGTGTGTGTCAGTCAGTGGTTAGGTGTGGATGTTGGTCAGTCAGTGTTTAGGTGTGGGTGTGTGTCAGTGTTTAGGTGTGGGTTTGTGTCAGTCAGTGTTTAGGTGTGGGTGTGTGTCAGTCAGTGTTTAGGTGTGGGTGTGTGTCAGTCAGTGTTTAGGTGTGGGTGTGTGTCAGTCAGTGTTTAGGTGTGGGTTTGTGTCTGTCAGTGTTTAGGTGTGGGTGTGTGTCAGTCAGTGTTTAGGTGTGGGTTTGTGTCAGTCAGTGTTTAGGTGTGGGTGTGTGTCAGTCAGTGTTTAGGTGTGCTGTGTGTCAGTCAGTGTTTAGGTGTGGATGTGGGTCAGTCAGTGTTTAGGTGTGGGTGTGTGTCAGTCAGTGTTTAGGTGTGGGTTTGTGTCAGTCAGTGTTTAGGTGTGGGTGTGTGTCAGTCAGTGTTTAGGTGTGGGTGTGTGTCAGTCAGTGGTTAGGTGTGGTGTGGGTCAGTCAGTGGTTAGGTGTGGGTTTGGGTCAGTCAGTGTTTAGGTGTGGGTGTGTGTCAGTCAGTGTTTAGGTGTGGGTTTGTGTCAGTCAGTGTTTAGGTGTGGGTGTGTGTCAGTCAGTGTTTAGGTGTGGGTGTGTGTCAGACACTGTTTAGGTGTGGGATTGTGTCAGTCAGTGTTTAGGTATCGGTGTGTGTCAGACACTGTTTAGGTGTGGGATTGTGTCAGTTAGTGTTTAGGTGTGTGGGTCAGTCAGTGGTTAGGTGTAGTGAGGGTCAGTCAGTGTTTAGGTGTGGGTTTGGGTCAGTCAGTGTTTAGGTGTGGGTGTGGGTCAGTCAGTGTTTAGGTGTGGGTTTGGGTCAGTCAGTGGTTAGGTGTGTGTTTGGGTCAGTCAGTGGTTATGTGTGGGTTTGGGTCAGTCAGTGTTTAGGTGTGGGATTGTGTCAGTCAGTGTTTAGGTGTGTGGGTCAGACAGTGTTTAGGTGTGGTGTGGGTCAGTCAGTGTTTAGGTGTGGTGTGGGTCAGTCAGTGTTTAGGTGTGGGATTGGGTCTGTCAGTGTTTAGGTGTGGGTTTGGGTCAGTCAGTGGTTAGGTGTGGGTTTGGGTCAGTCAGTGTTTAGGTGTGGGTGTGGGTCAGTCAGTGTTTAGGTGTGGTGTGGGTCAGTCCATGTTTAGGTGTGGGATTGGGTCAGTTAGTGTTTAGGTGTGGTGTGGGTCAGTCTGTGTTTTGGTGTGGTTTTGTGTCAGTCAGTGGTTAGGTGTCGTTTTGTGTCAGTCAATGTTTAGGTGTGGGTTTGGGTCAGTCAGTGTTTAGGTGTGGGATTGGGTCAGTCAGTGTTTAGGTGTGGGTTTGGGTCAGTCAGTGTTTAGGTGTGGGATTGGGTCAGTCAGTGTTTAGGTGTGGGTTTGGGTCAGTCAGTGGTTAGGTGTGGGATTCGGTCAGTCAGTGTTTAGGTGTGGTGTGGGTCAGTCAGTGGTTAGGTGTGGGTTTGGGTCAGTCAGTGTTTACGTGTGGGTTTGGGTCAGTCAGTGGTTAGGTGTGGGTTTGGGTCAGTCAGTGTTTAGGTGTGGGTGTGGGTCAGTCAGTGTTTAGGTGTGGGTTTGGATCAGTCAGTGTTTAGGTGTGGGTGTGGGTTTGTCAGTGTTTAGGTGCGGGTTTGGATCAGTCAGTGTTTAGGTGTGATGTGGGTCAGTCAGTGTTTAGGTGTGGTGTGTGTCAGTCAGTGGTTAGGTGTGGGTTTGGATCAGTCAGTGTTTAGGTGTGATGTGGGTCAGTCAGTGTTTAGGTGTGGTGTGTGTCAGTCAGTGTTTAGGTGTGGGTGTGGGTCAGTCAGTGGTTTGGTGTGGGTGTGTGTCAGTCAGTGTTTAGGTGTGGGTGTGTGTCTGACACTGTTTAGGTGTGGGATTGTGTCAGTCAGTGTTTAGGTGTGTGGGTCAGTCAGTGGTTAGGTGTAGTGAGGGTCAGTCAGTGTTTAGGTGTGGGTTTGGGTCAGTCAGTGTTTAGGTGTGGGTGCGGGTCAGTCAGTGTTTAGGTGTGGGTTTGGGTCAGTCAGTGGTTAGGTGTGTGTTTGGGTCAGTCAGTGGTTAGGTGTGGGTTTGGGTCAGTCAGTGTTTAGGTGTGGGATTGTGTCAGTCAGTGTTTAGGTGTGGTGTGTGTCAGTCAGTGTTTAGGTGTGGTGTGGGTCAGTCAGTGTTTAGGTGTGGTGTGGGTCAGTCAGTGATTAGGTGTGGGTTTGGTTCAGTCAGTGTTTAGGTGTGGGTTTGGGTCAGTCAGTGTTTAGGTGTGGTGTGGGTCAGTCAGTGTTTAGGTGCGGGTGTGGGTCAGTCAGTGTTTAGGTGTGGGTTTGGGTCAGTCAGTGTTTAGGTGTGGGTTTGGGTCAGTCAGTGTTTAGGTGTGGGTTTGGGTCAGTCAGTGTTTAGGTGTGGTGTGGGTCAGTCAGTGTTTAGGTGTGGGTGTGGGTCAGTCAGTGTTTAGGTGTGGGTGTGGGTCAGTCAGTGTTCAGGTGTGGTGTGGGTCAGTGAGTGTTTCGGTGTGGGTTTTTGTCAGTCAGAGGTTAGGTGTAGTGAGGGTCAGTCAGTGTTCAGGTGTGGTTTGGGTCAGTCAGTGATTAGGTGTGGGTTTTTGTCAGTCAGAGGTTAGGTGTAGTGAGGGTCAGTCAGTGTTCAGGTGTGGTTTGGGTCAGTCAGTGTTTAGGTGTGGTGTGTGTCAGTCTGTGTTTAGGTGTGGGTGTGGGTTTGGGTCAGTCAGTGTTTAGGTGTGGTTTGGGTCAGTCAGTGTTTAGGTGTGGAGTGGCTCAGTCAGTGGTACGTGTTGGTTTGGATCAGTCAGTGTTTAGGTGTGGGTTTGTGTCAGTCAGAGGTTAGGTGTAGTGAGGGTCAGTCAGTGTTCAGGTGTGGTTTGGGTCAGTCAGTGTTTAGGTGTGGTGTGTGTCAGTCTGTGTTTAGGTGTGGGTGTGGGTTTGGGTCAGTCAGTGTTTAGGTGTGGTTTGGGTCAGTCAGTGTTTAGGTGTGGAGTGGCTCAGTCAGTGGTACGTGTTGGTTTGGATCAGTCAGTGTTTAGGTGTGGGTTTGTGTCAGTCAGTGGTTAGTTGTGGTGTGGGTCAGTCAGTGTTTAGGTATGGATGTGTGTCAGTCAGTGATTAGGTGTGGGTTCGGTTCAGTCAGTGTTTAGGTGTGGTGTGGGTCAGTCTGTGTTTAGGTGTGGGTGTGTGTCAGTCAGTGTTTAGGTGTGGGTTTGGTTCAGTCAGTGTTTAGGTGTGGTGTGGGTCAGTCAGTGTTTTGGTGTGGGTTTGTGTCAGTCAGTGTTTAGGTGTGGGTTTGGATCAGTCAGTGTTCAGGTGTGGTGTGGGTCAGTCAGTGTTTAGGTGTGGGTTTTTGTCAGTCAGTGGTTAGGTGTAGTGAGGGTCAGTCAGTGTTCAGGTGTGGTGTGGGTCAGTCTGTGTTTAGGTGTGGGTGTGGGTCAGTCAGTGTTTAGGTGTGGGTGTGGGTCAGTCAGTGTTTAGGTGTGGGTGTGTGTCAGACAGTGTTTAGGTGTGGGGTTGGGTCAGTCAGTGGTTAGGTGTGGTGTTGGTCAGTCAGTGTTTAGGTGTGGGTTTGGGTCAGTCAGTGTTCAGGTGTGGGATTGGGTCAGTCACTGGTTAGGTGTGGGTGTGTGTCAGTCAGTGTTTAGGTGTGGTGTGGGTCAGTCAGTTTTTAGGTGTGGTGTTAGTCAGTCAGTGTTTAGGTGTGGGTTTGGGTCAGTCAGTGGTTAGGTGTGGGTGTGTGTCACTGTTTAGGTGTGGGTTTTGGTCAGTCAGTGGTTAGGTGTGGGTTTGGGTCAGTCAGTGTTTAGGTGTGGGTTTGGGTCAGTCAGTGTTCAGGTGTGGGATTGGGTCAGTCAGTGGTTAGGTGTGGGTGTGTGTCAGTCAGTGTTTAGGTGTGGTGTGATTCAGTCAGTGTTTAGGTGTGGGTTTGGGTCAGGCAGTGGTTAGGTGTGGGTGTGTGTCAGTGTTTATGTGTGGGTTTGGGTCAGTCCGTGGTTAGGTGTGGGTTTGGGTTAGTCAGTGTTTAGGTGTGGGTTTGGGTCAGTCAGTGTTTAGGTGTGGGTTTTGGTCAGTCAGTGGTTAGGTGTGGGTTTGGGTCAGTCAGTGGTTAGGTGTGGGTTTGGATCAGTCAGTGGTTAGGTGTGGGTTTGGGTCAGTTAGTGTTTAGGTGTGTGTTTGCGTCAGTCAGTGTTTACGTGTGGGTATGGGTCAGTCAGTGGTTAGGTGTGGGTTTGGGTCAGTCAGTGGTTAGGTGTGGGATTCGGTCAGTCAGTGTTTAGGTGTGGTGTGGGTCAGTCAGTGGTTAGGTGTGGGTTTGGGTCAGTCAGTGTTTACGTGTGGGTTTGGGTCAGTCAGTGGTTAGGTGTGGGTTTGGGTCAGTCAGTGTTTAGGTGTGGGTGTGGGTCAGTCAGTGTTTAGGTGTGGGTTTGGATCAGTCAGTGTTTAGGTGTGGGTGTGGGTTAGTCAGTGTTTAGGTGTGGGTTTGGATCAGTCAGTGGTTAGGTGTGGGTTTGGATCAGTCAGTGTTTAGGTGTGATGTGGGTCAGTCAGTGTTTAGGTGTGGTGTGTGTCAGTCAGTGGTTAGGTGTGGGTTTGGATCAGTCAGTATTTAGGTGTGATGTGGGTCAGTCAGTGGTTAGGTGTGGGTGTGGGTCAGTCAGTGGTTTGGTGTGGGTGTGTGTCAGTCAGTGTTTAGGTGTGGGTGTGTGTCTGACACTGTTTAGGTGTGGGATTGTGTCAGTCAGTGTTTAGTTATCGGTGTGTGTCAGACACTGTTTAGGTGTGGGATTGTGTCAGTCAGTGTTTAGGTGTGTGGGTCAGTCAGTGGTTAGGTGTAGTGAGGGTCAGTCAGTGTTTAGGTGTGGGTTTGGGTCAGTCAGTGTTTAGGTGTGGGTGCGGGTCAGTCAGTGTTTAGGTGTGGGTTTGGGTCAGTCAGTGGTTAGGTGTGTGTTTGGGTCAGTCAGTGGTTAGGTGTGGGTTTGGGTCAGTCAGTGTTTAGGTGTGGGATTGTGTCAGTCAGTGTTTAGGTGTGTGGGTCAGACAGTGTTTAGGTGTGGTGTGGGTCAGTCAGTGTTTAGGTGTGGTGTGGGTCAGTCAGTGTTTAGGTGTGGTGTGGGTCAGTCAGTGTTTAGGTGTGGGTGTGGGTCAGTCAGTGATTAGGTGTGGGTTTGGTTCAGTCAGTGTTTAGGTGTGGTGTGGGTCAGTCAGTGTTTAGGTGTGGTGTGGGTCAGTCAGTGGTTAGGTGTGTGTTTGGGTCAGTCAGTGTTTAGGTGTGGGTTTGGGTCAGTCAGTGGTTAGGTGTGTGTTTGGGTCAGTCAGTGTTTAGGTGTGGGTTTGGGTCAGTCAGTGTTTAGGTGTGGTGTGGGTCAGTCAGTGTTCAGGTGTGGTGTGTGTCAGTCAGTGTTTAGGTGTGGGTGTGTGTCAGTCAATGTTTAGGTGTGTGTTTGGGTCAGTCAGTGATTAGGTGTGGGTTTGGTTCAGTCAGTGTTTAGGTGTGGGTTTGGGTCAGTCAGTGTTTAGGTGTGGTGTGGGTCAGTCAGTGTTTAGGTGTGGTGTGTGTCAGTCTGTGTTTAGGTGTGGTGAGGGTCAGTCAGTGTTCAGGTGTGGTTTGGGTCAGTCAGTGTTTAGGTGTGGTGTGTGTCAGTCTGTGTTTAGGTGTGGGTGTGGGTTTGGGTCAGTCAGTGTTTAGGTGTGGGTGTGGGTCAGTCAGTGTTTAGGTGTGGGTTTGGGTCAGTCAGTGTTTAGGTGTGGTGTGGGTCAGTCAGTGTTTAGGTGTGGTGAGGGTCAGTCAGTGTTCAGGTGTGGTTTGGGTCAGTCAGTGTTTAGGTGTGGTGTGTGTCAGTCTGTGTTTAGGTGTGGGTGTGGGTTTGGGTCAGTCAGTGGTTAGGTGTGGGTTTGGGTCAGTCAGTGGTTAGGTATGGGTTTCGGTCAGTCAGTGGTTAGGTGTGGTGTGGGTCAGTCAGTGTTTAGGTGTGGTGTGGGTCAGTCAGTGTTTAGGTGTGGGTTTGGGTCAATCAGTGTTTAGGTGTGGGTGTGTGTCAGTCAGTGGTTAGGTGTGATGTGAGTCAGTCAGTGTTTAGGTGTGGGTTTGGGTCAGTCAGTGGTTAGGTGTGGGTGTGTGTCAGTCAGTGTTTAGGTGTGGTGTGGGTCAGTCAGTGTTTAGACGTGGGCGTGGGTCAGTCAGTGTTTAGGTGCGGGTGTGTGTCAGTCAGTGTTTAGGTGTGTGGGTCAGTCAGTGTTTAGGTGTGGTGTGTGTCAGTCTGTGTTTAGGTGTGGGTGTGGGTTTGGGTCAGTCAGTGTTTAGGTGTGGGTTTGTGTCAGTCAGTGGTTAGTTGTGGTGTGGGTCAGTCAGTGTTTAGGTATGGATGTGTGTCAGTCAGTGATTAGGTGTGGGTTTGGTTCAGTCAGTGGTTAGTTGTGGTGTGGGTCAGTGAGTGTTTCGGTGTGGGTTTTTGTCAGTCAGTGGTTAGGTGTAGTGAGGGTCAGTCAGTGTTCAGGTGTGGTTTGGGTCAGTCAGTGATTAGGTGTGGGTTTTTGTCAGTCAGAGGTTAGGTGTAGTGAGGGTCAGTCAGTGTTCAGGTGTGGTTTGGGTCAGTCAGTGTTTAGGTGTGGTGTGTGTCAGTCTGTGTTTAGGTGTGGGTGTGGGTTTGGGTCAGTCAGTGTTTAGGTGTGGTTTGGGTCAGTCAGTGTTTAGGTGTGGAGTGGCTCAGTCAGTGGTACGTGTTGGTTTGGATCAGTCAGTGTTTAGGTGTGGGTTTGTGTCAGTCAGAGGTTAGGTGTAGTGAGGGTCAGTCAGTGTTCAGGTGTGGTTTGGGTCAGTCAGTGTTTAGGTGTGGTGTGTGTCAGTCTGTGTTTAGGTGTGGGTGTGGGTTTGGGTCAGTCAGTGTTTAGGTGTGGTTTGGGTCAGTCAGTGTTTAGGTGTGGAGTGGCTCAGTCAGTGGTACGTGTTGGTTTGGATCAGTCAGTGTTTAGGTGTGGGTTTGTGTCAGTCAGTGGTTAGTTGTGGTGTGGGTCAGTCAGTGTTTAGGTATGGATGTGTGTCAGTCAGTGATTAGGTGTGGGTTCGGTTCAGTCAGTGTTTAGGTGTGGTGTGGGTCAGTCTGTGTTTAGGTGTGGGTGTGTGTCAGTCAGTGTTTAGGTGTGGGTTTGGTTCAGTCAGTGTTTAGGTGTGGTGTGGGTCAGTCAGTGTTTTGGTGTGGGTTTGTGTCAGTCAGTGTTTAGGTGTGGGTTTGGATCAGTCAGTGTTCAGGTGTGGTGTGGGTCAGTCAGTGTTTAGGTGTGGGTTTTTGTCAGTCAGTGGTTAGGTGTAGTGAGGGTCAGTCAGTGTTCAGGTGTGGTGTGGGTCAGTCTGTGTTTAGGTGTGGGTG
The DNA here is from genome assembly GCF_030144855.1 of Hypanus sabinus. Taxonomy (NCBI): domain Eukaryota; kingdom Metazoa; phylum Chordata; class Chondrichthyes; order Myliobatiformes; family Dasyatidae; genus Hypanus; species Hypanus sabinus. Next base: position 3,044,501 of record NC_082712.1, read on the forward strand.
TGGGTCAGTCAGTGTTTAGGTGTGGGTGTGGGTCAGTCAGTGTTTAGGTGTGGGTGTGTGTCAGACAGTGTTTAGGTGTGGGGTTGGGTCAGTCAGTGGTTAGGTGTGGTGTTGGTCAGTCAGTGTTTAGGTGTGGGTTTGGGTCAGTCAGTGTTCAGGTGTGGGATTGGGTCAGTCACTGGTTAGGTGTGGGTGTGTGTCAGTCAGTGTTTAGGTGTGGTGTGGGTCAGTCAGTTTTTAGGTGTGGTGTTAGTCAGTCAGTGTTTAGGTGTGGGTTTGGGTCAGTCAGTGGTTAGGTGTGGGTGTGTGTCACTGTTTAGGTGTGGGTTTTGGTCAGTCAGTGGTTAGGTGTGGGTTTGGGTCAGTCAGTGTTTAGGTGTGGTGTTGGTCAGTCAGTGTTTAGGTGTGGGTTTGGGTCAGTCAGTGTTCAGGTGTGGGATTGGGTCAGTCAGTGGTTAGGTGTGGGTGTGTGTCAGTCAGTGTTTAGGTGTGGTGTGATTCAGTCAGTGTTTAGGTGTGGGTTTGGGTCAGGCAGTGGTTAGGTGTGGGTGTGTGTCAGTGTTTATGTGTGGGTTTGGGTCAGTCCGTGGTTAGGTGTGGGTTTGGGTTAGTCAGTGTTTAGGTGTGGGTTTGGGTCAGTCAGTGTTTAGGTGTGGGTTTTGGTCAGTCAGTGGTTAGGTGTGGGTTTGGGTCAGTCAGTGGTTAGGTGTGGGTTTGGATCAGTCAGTGGTTAGGTGTGGGTTTGGGTCAGTTAGTGTTTAGGTGTGTGTTTGCGTCAGTCAGTGTTTACGTGTGGGTTTGGGTCAGTCAGTGGTTAGGTGTGGGTTTGGGTCAGTTAGTGGTTAGGTGTGGGATTCGGTCAGTCAGTGTTTAGGTGTGGTGTGGGTCAGTCAGTGGTTAGGTGTGGGTTTGGGTCAGTCAATGTTTACGTGTGGGTTTGGGTCAGTCAGTGGTTAGGTGTGGGTTTGGGTCAGTCAGTGTTTAGGTGTGGGTGTGGGTCAGTCAGTGTTTAGGTGTGGGTTTGGATCAGTCAGTGTTTAGGTGTGGGTGTGGGTTAGTCAGTGTTTAGGTGTGGGTTTGGATCAGTCAGTGGTTAGGTGTGGGTTTGGATCAGTCAGTGTTTAGGTGTGATGTGGGTCAGTCAGTGTTTAGGTGTGGTGTGTGTCAGTCAGTGGTTAGGTGTGGGTTTGGATCAGTCAGTATTTAGGTGTGATGTGGGTCAGTCAGTGTTTAGGTGTGGTGTGTGTCAGTCAGTGGTTAGGTGTGGGTGTGGGTCAGTCAGTGGTTTGGTGTGGGTGTGTGTCAGTCAGTGTTTAGGTGTGGGTGTGTGTCTGACACTGTTTAGGTGTGGGATTGTGTCAGTCAGTGTTTAGTTATCGGTGTGTGTCAGACACTGTTTAGGTGTGGGATTGTGTCAGTCAGTGTTTAGGTGTGTGGGTCAGTCAGTGGTTAGGTGTAGTGAGGGTCAGTCAATGTTTAGGTGTGGGTTTGGGTCAGTCAGTGTTTAGGTGTGGGTGCGGGTCAGTCAGTGTTTAGGTGTGGGTTTGGGTCAGTCAGTGGTTAGGTGTGTGTTTGGGTCAGTCAGTGGTTAGGTGTGGGTTTGGGTCAGTCAGTGTTTAGGTGTGGGATTGTGTCAGTCAGTGTTTAGGTGTGTGGGTCAGACAGTGTTTAGGTGTGGTGTGGGTCAGTCAGTGTTTAGGTGTGGTGTGGGTCAGTCAGTGTTTAGGTGTGGTGTGGGTCAGTCAGTGTTTAGGTGTGGGTGTGGGTCAGTCAGTGATTAGGTGTGGGTTTGGTTCAGTCAGTGTTTAGGTGTGGTGTGGGTCAGTCAGTGTTTAGGTGTGGTGTGGGTCAGTCAGTGGTTAGGTGTGTGTTTGGGTCAGTCAGTGTTTAGGTGTGGGTTTGGGTCAGTCAGTGGTTAGGTGTGTGTTTGGGTCAGTCAGTGTTTAGGTGTGGGTTTGGGTCAGTCAGTGTTTAGGTGTGGTGTGGGTCAGTCAGTGTTCAGGTGTGGTGTGTGTCAGTCAGTGTTTAGGTGTGGGTGTGTGTCAGTCAATGTTTAGGTGTGTGTTTGGGTCAGTCAGTGATTAGGTGTGGGTTTGGTTCAGTCAGTGTTTAGGTGTGGGTTTGGGTCAGTCAGTGTTTAGGTGTGGTGTGGGTCAGTCAGTGTTTAGGTGTGGTGTGTGTCAGTCTGTGTTTAGGTGTGGTGAGGGTCAGTCAGTGTTCAGGTGTGGTTTGGGTCAGTCAGTGTTTAGGTGTGGTGTGTGTCAGTCTGTGTTTAGGTGTGGGTGTGGGTTTGGGTCAGTCAGTGTTTAGGTGTGGGTGTGGGTCAGTCAGTGTTTAGGTGTGGGTTTGGGTCAGTCAGTGTTTAGGTGTGGTGTGGGTCAGTCAGTGTTTAGGTGTGGTGAGGGTCAGTCAGTGTTCAGGTGTGGTTTGGGTCAGTCAGTGTTTAGGTGTGGTGTGTGTCAGTCTGTGTTTAGGTGTGGGTGTGGGTTTGGGTCAGTCAGTGGTTAGGTGTGGGTTTGGGTCAGTCAGTGGTTAGGTATGGGTTTCGGTCAGTCAGTGGTTAGGTGTGGTGTGGGTCAGTCAGTGTTTAGGTGTGGTGTGGGTCAGTCAGTGTTTAGGTGTGGGTTTGGGTCAATCATTGTTTAGGTGTGGGTGTGTGTCAGTCAGTGGTTAGGTGTGATGTGAGTCAGTCAGTGTTTAGGTGTGGGTTTGGGTCAGTCAGTGGTTAGGTGTGGGTGTGTGTCAGTCAGTGTTTAGGTGTGGTGTGGGTCAGTCAGTGTTTAGACGTGGGCGTGGGTCAGTCAGTGTTTAGGTGCGGGTGTGTGTCAGTCAGTGTTTAGGTGTGTGGGTCAGTCAGTGTTTAGGTGTGGTGTGTGTCAGTCTGTGTTTAGGTGTGGGTGTGGGTTTGGGTCAGTCAGTGTTTAGGTGTGGGTTTGGGTCAGTCAGTGTTTAGGTGTGGGTTTGTGTCAGTCAGTGTTTAGGTGTGGGTTTGGTTCAGTCAGTGGTTAGTTGTGGTGTGTGTCAGTCAGTGATTAGGTGTGGGTTTGGTTCAGTCAGTGTTTAGGTGTGGGTTTGGGTCAGTCAGTGGTTAGGTGTGGGTTTGGATCAGTCAGTGGTTAGGTGTGGGTTTGGGTCAGTCAGTGTTCAGGTGTGGTGTGGGTCAGTCAGTGTTTCGGTGTGGGTTTTTGTCAGTCAGTGGTTAGGTGTGGTGTGTGTTAGTCAGTGGTTAGGTGTGGGGTTGCGTCAGTCAGTGGTTAGGTGTGGGTTTGGGTCAGTCAGTGTTTAGGTGTGGTGTTGGTCAGTCAGTGTTTAGGTGTGGGTTTGGGTCAGTCAGTGTTCAGGTGTGGGATTGGGTCAGTCACTGGTTAGGTGTGGGTGTGTGTCAGTCAGTGTTTAGGTGTGGTGTGGGTCAGTCAGTTTTTAGGTGTGGTGTTAGTCAGTCAGTGTTTAGGTGTGGGTTTGGGTCAGTCAGTGGTTAGGTGTGGGTGTGTGTCACTGTTTAGGTGTGGGTTTTGGTCAGTCAGTGGTTAGGTGTGGGTTTGGGTCAGTCAGTGTTTAGGTGTGGTGTTGGTCAGTCAGTGTTTAGGTGTGGGTTTGGGTCAGTCAGTGTTCAGGTGTGGGATTGGGTCAGTCAGTGGTTAGGTGTGGGTGTGTGTCAGTCAGTGTTTAGGTGTGGTGTGATTCAGTCAGTGTTTAGGTGTGGGTTTGGGTCAGTCAGTGTTTAGGTGTGGTATGGATCAGTCAGTGTTTAGGTGTGGAGTGGCTCAGTCAGTGGTACGTGTTGGTTTGGATCAGTCCGTGGTTAGGTGTGGGTTTGGGTTAGTCAGTGTTTAGGTGTGGGTTTGGGTCAGTCAGTGTTTAGGTGTGGGTTTTGGTCAGTCAGTGGTTAGGTGTGGGTTTGGGTCAGTCAGTGGTTAGGTGTGGGTTTGGATCAGTCAGTGGTTAGGTGTGGGTTTGGGTCAGTTAGTGTTTAGGTGTGTGTTTGCGTCAGTCAGTGTTTACGTGTGGGTTTGGGTCAGTCAGTGGTTAGGTGTGGGTTTGGGTCAGTCAGTGTTTAGGTGTGGGTTTGGATCAGTCAGTGGTTAGGTGTGGGTTTGGATCAGTCAGTGTTTAGGTGTGATGTGGGTCAGTTAGTGTTTAGGTGTGGTGTGTGTCAGTCAGTGGTTAGGTGTGGGTGTGGGTCAGTCAGTGGTTAGGTGTGGGTTTGGGTCAGTCAGTGTTTAGGTGTGGGTTTGGATCAGTCAGTGTTTAGGTGTGATGTGGGTCAGTCAGTGTTTAGGTGTGGTGTGTGTCAGTCAGTGGTTAGGTGTGGGTGTGGGTCAGTCATTGGTTAGGTGTGGGTGTGGGTCAGTCAGTGTTTAGGTGTGGGTTTGGGTCAGTCAGTGTTTAGGTGTGGGTTTGGGTCAGTCAGTGTTTAGCTGTGGTGTGTGTCAGTCAGTGGTTAGGTGTGGGTGTGGGTCAGTCAGTGGTTAGGTGTGGGTTTGGGTCAGTCAGTGTTTAGGTGTGGGATTGTGTCAGTCAGTGTTTAGGTGTGTTGGTCAGTCAGTGTTTAGGTGTGGGTTTGGGTCAGTCAGTGGTTAGGTGTGGTGTGTGTCAGTCAGTGGTTAGGTGTGGTGTGGGTCAGTCAGTGGTTAGGTGTGGATGTGGGTCAGTCAGTGTTTAGGTGTGGGATTGTGTCAGTCAGTGTTTAGGTGTGTGGGTCAGTCAGTGTTTAGGTGTGGGTTTGGGTCAGTCAGTGGTTAGGTGTGGTGTGTGTCAGTCAGTGGTTAGGTGTGGTGTGTGTCAGTCAGTGTTTAGGTGTGGGTTTGTGTCAGTCAGTGTTTAGGTGTGGGTGTGTGTCAGTCAGTGTTTAGGTGTGGGTGTGTGTCAGTCAGTGTTTAGGTGTGGGTTTGTGTCAGTCAGTGTTTAGGTGTGGGTGTGTGTCAGTCAGTGTTTAGGTGTGGTGTGTGTCAGTCAGTGTTTAGGTGTGGATTTGGGTCAGTCAGTGTTTAGGTGTGGGTGTGTGTCAGTCAGTGTTTAGGTGTGGGTTTGTGTCAGTCAGTGTTTAGGTGTGGGTGTGTGTCAGTCAGTGGTTAGGTGTGGTGTGGGTCAGTCAGTGGTTAGGTGTGGGTTTGGGTCAGTCAGTGTTTAGGTGTGGGTGTGTGTCAGTCAGTGTTTAGGTGTGGGTGTGTGTCAGACACTGTTTAGGTGTGGGATTGTGTCAGTCTGTGTTTAGGTATCGGTGTGTGTCAGACACTGTTTAGGTGTGGGATTGTGTCAGTCAGTGTTTAGGTGTGTGGGTCAGTCAATGTTTAGGTGTGTGGGTCAGTCAGTGGTTAGGTGTAGTGAGGGTCAGTCAGTGTTTAGGTGTGGGTTTGGGTCAGTCAGTGTTTAGATGTGGGTGTGGGTCAGTCAGTGTTTAGGTGTGGGTTTGGGTCAGTCAGTGGTTAGGTGTGTGTTTTGGTCAGTCAGTGGTTAGGTGTGGGTTTGGGTCCGTCAGTGTTTAGGTGTGGGATTGTGTCAGTCAGTGTTTAGGTGTGTGGGTCAGACAGTGTTTAAGTGTGGTGTGGGTCAGTCAGTGTTTAGGTGTGGTGTGGGTCAGTCAGTGTTTAGGTGTTCGTGTGGGTCAGTCTGTGTTTAGGTGTGTGTTTGGGTCAGTCAGTGTTTAGGTGTGGGTTTGGGTCAGTCAGTGGTTAGGTGTGTGTTTGGGTCAGTCAGTGGTTAGGTGTGGGTTTGGGTCAGTCAGTGTTTAGGTGTGGGATTGTGTCAGTCAGTGTTTAGGTGTGTGGGTCAGACAGTGTTTAGGTGTGGTGTGGGTCAGTCAGTGTTTAGGTGTGGTGTGGGTCAGTCAGTGTTTAGGTGTTCGTGTGGGTCAGTCTGCGTTTAGGTGTGTGTTTGGGTCAGTCAGTGGTTAGGTGTGGGTTTGGGTCAGTCAGTGTTTAGGTGTGGGTGTGGGTCAGTCAGTGTTTAGGTGTGGTGTGGGTCAGTCCATGTTTAGGTGTGGGATTGGGTCAGTTAGTGTTTAGGTGTGGTGTGGGTCAGTCTGTGTTTAGGTGTGGTTTTGTGTCAGTCAGTGGTTAGGTGTGGTTTTGTGTCAGTCAATGTTTAGGTGTGGGTTTGGGTCAGTCAGTGTTTAGGTGTGGGATTGGGTCAGTCAGTGTTTAGGTGTGGGTTTGGGTCAGTCAGTGGTTAGGTGTGGGATTCGGTCAGTCAGTGTTTAGGTGTGGTGTGGGTCAGTCAGTTGTTAGGTCTGCTGCTTCGGTGGGTGTTAGTTATTGGTTACATCTGCTGTGTGCTTGGTGTGCGTTCATGATTATATCTGCTATGTGGTACATACACATTAATGATCTGGATGATGGGGTGTTGAATTGGTTTAGTAAGTATGCAGATGACACTAAGGTATCATCTTAGTATTATATTAAAAGCAAGAGGATAGTGAGGGATAAAATTGGCCCCTTAGAGAATCAGAGTGGTCAGCTACGTGTGGAACCGAAGGAGATGGGAGAGATTTTGAATGATTTCTTCTCTTCGGTATTCACTTAAGGAGAAGGATATTGAATTGTGGTGTGGGAAACAAGGAAGGAAGTTATGGAACCTATGACAATTAAAGAGGTGGAGGTACTGGCGCTTTTAAGAAATTTTAAAGTGGATAAATCTCCGGGTCCTGACAGGATATTCCCCAGGACCTTGAGGGAAGTTTGTGTAGAAATAGCAGGAGCTCTGACGGAGATCTTTAATATGTCATTAGAAACGGGGATTGTGCCGGAGGATTGGCGTATTGCTCATGTGGTTCCATTGTTTAAAAAGGGTTCTAGAAGGAAGCCTAGCAATTATAGACCTGTCAGTTTGACATCAGTGGTGGGTAAATTAATGGAAAGTATTCTTAGAGATAGTATTTATAATTATCTGGATAGATGGGATCTGATTAGAAGTAGCCAGCATGGATTTGTGCGTGGAAGGTCATGTTTGACAAACCTTATTGAATTTTTTGAAGAAGTTACGAGGAATGTTGACGAGGGTAAGGCAGTGGATGTAGTCTATATGGACTTCAGCAAAGCCTTTGACAAAGTTCCACATGGAAGGTTAGTTAAGAAGGTTCAGTCGTTAGGTATTAATGCTGGAGTAATAAAATGGATTCAACAGTGGCTAGATGGGAGATGCCAGAGAGTAGTGGTGGATAATTGTTTATCGGGATGGAGGCCGGTGACTAGCGGGGTGCCTCAGGGATCTGTTTTGAGCCGAATGTTGTTTGTAATATACATAAATGATCTGGATGATGGGGTGGTAAATTGGATTAGTAAGTATGCCGATGATACTAAGGTAGGAGGTGTGGATAATGAGGTGGATTTTCAAAGCTTGCAGGGAGATTTATGCCGGTTAGAAGAATGGGCTGAACGTTGGCAGATGGAGTTTAATGCTGAGAAGTGTGAGGTTCTACATTTTGGCAGGAATAATCCAAATAGAACATACAGAGTAAATGGTAAATTGAGGAATGCAGAGGAACAGAGAGATCTAGGAATAACTGTGCATAGTTCCCTGAAAGTGGAGTCTCATGTAGATAGGGTGGTGAAGAGGGCTTTTGGAACGCTGGCCTTTATAAATCAAAGCGTTGAGTACAGAAGTTGGGATGTACAAGGCATTGGTAAGGCCAAATTTGGAATATTGTGTGCAGTTCTGGTGACTGAATTATAGGAAAGATGTCAACAAAATAGAGAGAGTACAGAGAAGATTTACTAAAATGTTACCTGGGTTTCAGCACCTAATTTACAGAGAAAGGTTGAACAAGTTAGGTCTTTATTCTTTGGAGCATAGAAGGTTGAGGGGGGCTTGATAGGGGTATTTAAAATAATGAGGGGGATAGATAGAGTTGACGTGGATAGGCTTTTTCCATTAAGAGTAGGTGAGATTCAAACAAGAGGACATGAATTGAGAGTCAGCGGGCAAAAGTTTAAGGGTAACACAAGGGGGAACTTCTTTACTCAGAGAGTGGTAGCTGTGTGCAACGAGCTTCCAGTAGTAGTGGTAGAGGCTGGTTCAATACTGTCATTTAAAGTAAAATTGGATAGGTATATGGACAGGAAGGGAATGGAGGGTTATGGGCTGAGTGCGGGTCAGTGGGACTAGGTGAGAGTAAGCGTTCGGTACGGACTAGAAGGGTCTAGATGGCCTGTTTCCGTGCTGTAATTGTTATATGGTTATATGTGGATGTGTGTTTATCAATGGTTAGATGTGTTGTCTTGTTAGCTAACGATTTACTGGTTTATATATCTAATTCTGAGGAATCTATCCCTGCCTTGCTAAAATTATTTAATGAATTTGAAGATTTTTCAGGATATGAAATTAATTTTAATGCAAGTGTATTGTTTCCTTTAAATGAATCTGTTTCTATATATGATAATACTCCCTTCAAGTTATGGATTCCTTCTGTTATCTTGGCAATATAATTACTAAACAATGTAAGGACCTTTGTAAAGCTGGTTTTGTTCCCTTGGTAGATGCTATGAAGTATTTATTTAGCAGATGGATCCCACTGGTCGCATCCATATCGTCAAAATGATGATTTTACCAACATTTTTGTATTTATTTCAGAATATCCCTGATTTTTGTCGAAGAAGTTTTTTGATGGAATTGATTCTATTATCTCATCTTTTATTTGGAATGAAATAAAGACCAAGAATTGGTAATAGACAGACAGACAGGCAGACATACTTTATTGATACCGAGGTAAATTGGGTTTCATCACAGCCGCACCAACCAAGAATAGTGAAGAAATATAGCAATATAAAACCATAAATAATTAAATAATAATAAGTTAATCATGCCCGGTGGAAATAAGTCCAGGACCAGCCTATTGGCTGTAAAGTTTGATGGCCACAGGTAGGAATGACTTCCTGTGACGCTTAGTGTTACATCTCGGTGGAACGATGTCACTTACTAAAATTGAAAAAGGGCGGAGATCTTGCTTTGCCTTATTTAAGAATGTATTACTGGGCCATTAATGTGTGATATATGTCCTTTTGGTTATACTGGGTTGATAAGAACGAGTGGTCAATTTGTGTAGATTTGGAATTGAAAGCTGTGAAACAGTTTTATTTAACTTCATTATTAGGAGTTGCTCTACCTATACAATTAGCTAAAGATAGATAGATAGATACTTTATTCATCCCCAAGGGGAAATTCAACATTTTTCCAGTGTCCCATACACTTATTGTAGCAAAACTAATTACATACAGTATTTAACTCAGTATAAATATGATATGCATCTAAAATCACCCTCCCAAAAAGCATTAATAAATAGCTTTTAAAAAGTTCTTAAATAGTTCACTAAAGTGCATTGAGTGGTAACTTAAGCTCAGTCCTAACCCCGGCACTTAACATGTCTTGCCCCTGGTGGTTGAATTGTAGAGCCGAATGGCGTTGGGGAGTAATGATCTCTTCATCCTGTCTGAGTATTGCATTGACAGCAACCTGCCGCTGAAGCTGCTTCTCTGTCTCTGGATGGTGCTGTGCAGAGGATGTTCAGGGTTTTCCATGATTGACCGTAGCCTACTCAGCGCCCTCCGCTCTGCCACCGATGTCATACTCTCCAGTTCTGTGCCCACAACAGTGCCCACCTTCCTTACCAGCTTATTAAGATGTGACGCGTCCCTCTTCTTAATGCTGCCTCCCCAGCACGCCACCACAAAGAAGAGGGCGCTTTCCACAACTGACCGATAGAACATCTTCAGCATCTCACTACAAACATTGAATGACGCCAGCCTTCTGAGGAAGTACAGTCGACTCTGTGCTTTCCTGCACAGGGCATCTGTGTTGGCAGTCCAGTCTAGCTTCTCATCTAACTGCACTCCCAGATACTTGTAGGTCTTAACCTGCTCCACACATTCTCCATTAAAGTTGTTCATTAAAATTTATACCCTGTAATTAAGTATTCTTTACAAATTTGGCTCCAGTTCTGTAATTTTTTTAATCTTAAAAAATTTAAACTTTGTAGTTTAATTTATCAAAACTTTTTTTAAGCCTTCTTTAAGCGATCCAATTTTTTAATTTTGAAAAAATAAAGGTATTATTTCTTTTTTGGATCTATTTAAAGAAGATAGAGTGATGTCTTTTGAATACTCTCTTTCATATTCACACTTCTTACAATACCTTCAAGTTAGACATTTCTTACAAAAATATATCAGTAATTTTCCTTGCATATTAGAGGCGGATCTGTTAGATACTATTATGAGTATGAACCCTTTGATGAAGCGTTCCATTGGAAGAATTTATAATTTATTATTACAATGGGATAAGTGCCCTTTTTTAAGATTAAACAAGATTGGAAAAAGGAACTTAATTTGACTATTATAATGGAGGACTGGATGCAGATCTTGAAGTTGGTTAACTCATCCTTGATTTGTGCTAGCCATTCATTGATTCAGTTTAAAATTGTACATCGTTACTAGTTGATGAAGGAGAGATTGACTTGATAGTTATTGTGATAGATGTAAAACTGAGACAGCTACACTGACACACATAGTTTGGTCTTGTTCTATACTGGAATAGTTTTGGAAGTCAGTTTTTTCTACAATTTCTAAACCACTTAAAATTAATTTACAACCTAACAAATTAACTGTGCTTTTTGGAATAATACCTCAAAATATTCTTGGCAATTCTTTGTCTGACCAACATGTTATTGCGTTTGTTACATTGATACTAGGAGGGCCATTCTGTTGAAGTGGAAGGATACGTCGACTCCCACTTCGTCACGATGGTTCTCTCAAGTGATGCTATGTCTTAGTTTGGAGAAAATTAGAAGTCGAACCTTCGAAGCTATGTTTGATTTTGACAAAAGATGGGGTCCATTTGCTTGTTACTACTATTTGAGTTAATTGTTAGATTTCCTCCATGATCTAATTGTAAATTTTGGGGGTTTTTTTGCTGACAGTTTGATGTTTATCTTTAGAAGCTTTTTGTATGACACAGGCTCTGGGGTTGAACATTAATGGGTTCTTTTTTTTCTCACTTTTCCCTTTCTCTTTTTTTCAGTCACCATATTTTTCAATCCTTAATATTGATTTTTTTTCTCTTTTGAGACATTGAAAGTGTTACTTACTTCAATGAACACTTGTATTTTGTTCAATAATAATAAAAAGATTTGGAAAGAAAAAGAGGTGTTGTGTTGTGTGTGGTGCTCAGTACATAGATGTGTGTTTATCGGTGGTTAGATGTGTGGGTGTCAATGGTAGACGTGTGATGCTCAGTGGTAGATGTGTGACAGTCAGTGGTAGATGTGTGGGTGTCAGTGGTAGATGTGTGATAGTCAGTGGTAGATGTGTGACAGTCAGTGGTAGATGTGTGATGGTCAGTGGTAGATGTGTGACAGTCAGCGGTAGATGTGTGACAGTCAGTGGTAGATGTGTGACGGTCAGTGGTAGATGTGTGACAGTCAGTGGTAGATGTGTGATAGTCAGTGGTAGATGTGTGACAGTCAGTGGTAGATGTGTGGGTGTCAGTGGTAGATGTGTGGGTGTCAGTGAGATGTGTGACGGTCAGTGGTAGATGTGTGGGTGTCAGTGGTAGATGTGTGATGGTCAGTGGTAGATGTGTGGGTGTCAGTGGTAGATGTGTGATAGTGGTACATGTGTGGGTGTCAGTGGTAGATGTGTGGGTGTCAGTGGTAGCTGTGTGATAGTTAGTGGTAGATGTGTGGGTGTCAATGGTAGACGTGTGATGGTCAGTGGTAGATGTGTGATGGTCAGTGGTAGATGTGTGATAGTCAGTGGTAGATGTGTGGGTGTCAGTGGTAGATGTGTGACAGTCAGTGGTAGATGTGTGATGGTCAATGGTAGATGTGTGGGTGTCAATGGTAGACGTGTGGGTGTCAATGGTAGACGTGTGACAGTCAGTGGTAGATGTGTGATAGTCAGTGGTAGATGTGTGACAGTCAGTGGTGGATGTGTGATAGTGGTAGATGTGTGATAGTCAGTGGTAGATGTGTGATAGTCAGTGGTAGATGTGTGACAGTCAGTGGTAGATGTGTGACAGTCAGTGGTAGATGTGTGACAGTCAGTGGTAGATGTGTGATAGTCAGTGGTAGATGTGTGATAGTCAGTGGTAGATGTGTGACAGTCAGTGGTAGATGTGTGATAGTCAGTGGTAGATGTGTGATAGTCAGTGGTAGATGTGTGATAGTCAGTGGTAGATGTGTGATGGTCAGTGGTAGATGTGTGATAGTCAGTGGTAGATGTGTGATGGTCAGTGGTAGATGTGTGGGAGTGGTAGATGTGTGATAGTCAGTGGTAGATGTGTGATGGTCAGTGGTAGATGTGTGATAGTGGTAGATGTGTGATAGTCAGTGGTAGATGTGTGATAGTCAGTGGTAGATGTGTGATAGTCAGTAGTAGATGTGTGATAGTGGTAGAAGTGTGATAGTCAGTGGTAGATGTGTGATGGTCAGTGGTAGATGTGTGATGGTCAGTGGTAGATGTGTGGGTGTCAGTGGTAGATGTGTGATAGTCAGTGGTAGATGTGTGATGGTCAGTGGTAGATGTGTGGGTGTCAGTGGTAGATGTGTGATAGTCAGTGGTAGATGTGTGATGGTCAGTGGTAGATGTGTGGGTGTCAGTGGTAGATGTGTGATAGTGGTAGATGTGTGATAGTGGTAGATGTGTGATGGTCAGTGGTAGATGTGTGACAGTCAGTGGTAGATGTGTGACAGTCAGTGGTGGATGTGTGGGAGTCAGTGGTAGATGTGTGGGAGTCAGTGGTAGATGTGTGATAGTGGTAGATGTGTGATGGTCAGTGGTAGAAGTGTGATAGTCAGTGGTAGATGTGTGGGTGTCAGTGGTAGATGTGTGATAGTCAGTGGTAGATGTGTGACAGTCAGTGGTAGATGTGTGGGTGTCAGTGGTAGATGTGTGATAGTGGTAGATGTGTGATAGTCAGTGGTAGATGTGTGATAGTCAGTGGTAGATGTGTGACAGTCAGTGGTAGATGTGTGACAGTCAGTGGTAGATGTGTGACGGTCAGTGGTAGATGTGTGATGGTCAGTGGTAGATGTGTGGGTGTCAGTGGTAGATGTGTGATGGTCAGTGGTAGATGTGTGGGTGTCAGTGGTAGATGTGTGATAGTCAGTGGTAGATGTGTGATGGTCAGTGGTGGATGTGTGGGAGTCAGTGGTAGATGTGTGGGAGTCAGTGGTAGATGTGTGATAGTGGTAGATGTGTGATGGTCAGTGGTAGATGTGTGATAGTCAGTGGTAGATGTGTGGGTGTCAGTGGTAGATGTGTGATAGTCAGTGGTAGATGTGTGACAGTCAGTGGTAGATGTGTGGGTGTCAGTGGTAGATGTGTGATAGTGGTAGATGTGTGATGGTCAGTGGTAGATGTGTGATGGTCAGTGGTAGATGTGTGATGGTCAGTGGTAGATGTGTGGGTGTCAGTGGTAGATGTGTGATAGTCAGTGGTAGATGTGTGATGGTCAGTGGTAGATGTGTGGGTGTCAGTGGTAGATGTGTGATAGTGGTAGATGTGTGATAGTGGTAGATGTGTGATGGTCAGTGGTAGATGTGTGACAGTCAGTGGTAGATGTGTGATAGTCAGTGGTAGATGTGTGGGTGTCAGTGGTAGATGTGTGATAGTCAGTGGTAGATGTGTGACAGTCAGTGGTAGATGTGTGGGTGTCAGTGGTAGATGTGTGATAGTGGTAGATGTGTGATGGTCAGTGGTAGATGTGTGATGGTCAGTGGTAGATGTGTGATGGTCAGTGGTAGATGTGTGGGTGTCAGTGGTAGATGTGTGATAGTCAGTGGTAGATGTGTGATGGTCAGTGGTAGATGTGTGGGTGTCAGTGGTAGATGTGTGATAGTCACTGGTAGATGTGTGATGGTCAGTGGTAGATGTGTGATGGTCAGTGGTAGATGTGTGGGTGTCAGTGGTAGATGTGTGATAGTCAGTGGTAGATGTGTGACAGTCAGTGGTGGATGTGTGGGAGTCAGTGGTAGATGTGTGGGAGTCAGTGGTAGATGTGTGATGGTCAGTGGTAGATGTGTGATGGTCAGTGGTAGATGTGTGGGTGTCAGTGGTAGATGTGTGATAGTGGTAGATGTGTGACAGTCAGTGGTGGATGTGTGGGAGTCAGTGGTAGATGTGTGGGAGTCAGTGGTAGATGTGTGATAGTGGTAGATGTGTGATGGTCAGTGGTAGAAGTGTGATAGTCAGTGGTAGATGTGTGGGTGTCAGTGGTAGATGTGTGATAGTCAGTGGTAGATGTGTGACAGTCAGTGGTAGATGTGTGGGTGTCAGTGGTAGATGTGTGATAGTCAGTGGTAGATGTGTGGGTGTCAGTGGTAGATGTGTGATAGTCAGTGGTAGATGTGTGACAGTCAGTGGTAGATGTGTGGGTGTCAGTGGTAGATGTGTGATAGTCAGTGGTAGATGTGTGGGTGTCAGTGGTAGATGTGTGATAGTCAGTGGTAGATGTGTGATAGTCAGTGGTAGATGTGTGATAGTCAGTGGTAGATGTGTGATAGTGGTAGATGTGTGATGGTCAGTGGTGGATGTGTGGGAGTCAGTGGTAGATGTGTGGGAGTCAGTGGTAGATGTGTGATAGTGGTAGATGTGTGATGGTCAGTGGTAGATGTGTGATAGTCAGTGGTAGATGTGTGGGTGTCAGTGGTAGATGTGTGATAGTCAGTGGTAGATGTGTGACAGTCAGTGGTAGATGTGTGGGTGTCAGTGGTAGATGTGTGATAGTGGTAGATGTGTGATGGTCAGTGGTAGATGTGTGATGGTCAGTGGTAGATGTGTGGGTGTCAGTGGTAGATGTGTGATAGTCAGTGGTAGATGTGTGATGGTCAGTGGTAGATGTGTGGGTGTCAGTGGTAGATGTGTGGGAGTCAGTGGTAGATGTGTGATAGTGGTAGATGTGTGATGGTCAGTGGTAGATGTGTGGGTGTCAGTGGTAGATGTGTGATAGTTGTAGATGTGTGATAGTGGTAGATGTGTGATGGTCAGTGGTAGATGTGTGACAGTCAGTGGTAGATGTGTGATAGTCAGTGGTAGATGTGTGGGTGTCAGTGGTAGATGTGTGATAGTCAGTGGTAGATGTGTGACAGTCAGTGGTAGATGTGTGGGTGTCAGTGGTAGATGTGTGATAGTGGTAGATGTGTGATGGTCAGTGGTAGATGTGTGATGGTCAGTGGTAGATGTGTGATGGTCAGTGGTAGATGTGTGGGTGTCAGTGGTAGATGTGTGATAGTCAGTGGTAGATGTGTGATGCTCAGTGGTAGATGTGTGGGTGTCAGTGGTAGATGTGTGATAGTCACTGGTAGATGTGTGATGGTCAGTGGTAGATGTGTGGGTGTCAGTGGTAGATGTGTGATAGTCAGTGGTAGATGTGTGACAGTCAGTGGTAGATGTGTGGGTGTCAGTGGTAGATGTGTGACAGTCAGTGGTAGATGTGTGATAGTCAGTGGTAGATGTGTGATAGTCAGTGGTAGATGTGTGACAGTCAGTGGTAGATGTGTGACGGTCAGTGGTAGATGTGTGGGTGTCAGTGGTAGATGTGTGATGGTCA
Organism: Hypanus sabinus; assembly: GCF_030144855.1. Taxonomy (NCBI): domain Eukaryota; kingdom Metazoa; phylum Chordata; class Chondrichthyes; order Myliobatiformes; family Dasyatidae; genus Hypanus; species Hypanus sabinus. Next base: position 3,060,038 of record NC_082712.1, read on the forward strand.
GTGGTAGATGTGTGGGTGTCAGTGGTAGATGTGTGATAGTCAGTGGTAGATGTGTGATGGTCAGTGGTGGATGTGTGGGAGTCAGTGGTAGATGTGTGGGAGTCAGTGGTAGATGTGTGATAGTGGTAGATGTGTGATGGTCAGTGGTAGATGTGTGATGGTCAGTGGTAGATGTGTGGGTGTCAGTGGTAGATGTGTGATAGTCAGTGGTAGATGTGTGATAGTCAGTGGTAGATGTGTGACAGTCAGTGGTAGATGTGTGACAGTCAGTGGTAGATGTGTGACAGTCAGTGGTAGATGTGTGACGGTCAGTGGTAGATGTGTGATGGTCAGTGGTAGATGTGTGGGTGTCAGTGGTAGATGTGTGATAGTCAGTGGTAGATGTGTGATGGTCAGTGGTGGATGTGTGGGAGTCAGTGGTAGATGTGTGGGAGTCAGTGGTAGATGTGTGATAGTGGTAGATGTGTGATGGTCAGTGGTAGATGTGTGATGGTCAGTGGTAGATGTGTGGGTGTCAGTGGTAGATGTGTGATAGTCAGTGGTAGATGTGTGACAGTCAGTGGTAGATGTGTGGGTGTCAGTGGTAGATGTGTGATAGTGGTAGATGTGTGATGGTCAGTGGTAGATGTGTGATGGTCAGTGGTAGATGTGTGATGGTCAGTGGTAGATGTGTGGGTGTCAGTGGTAGATGTGTGATAGTCAGTGGTAGATGTGTGATGGTCAGTGGTAGATGTGTGGGTGTCAGTGGTAGATGTGTGATAGTCAGTGGTAGATGTGTGACGGTCAGTGGTAGATGTGTGACAGTCAGTGGTGGATGTGTGGGAGTCAGTGGTAGATGTGTGGGAGTCAGTGGTAGATGTGTGATAGTGGTAGATGTGTGATGGTCAGTGGTAGATGTGTGATGGTCAGTGGTAGATGTGTGATAGTCAGTGGTAGATGTGTGGGTGTCAGTGGTAGATGTGTGATAGTCAGTGGTAGATGTGTGACAGTGGTAGATGTGTGGGTGTCAGTGGTAGATGTGTGATAGTGGTAGATGTGTGATAGTCAGTGGTAGATGTGTGATAGTCAGTGGTAGATGTGTGACAGTCAGTGGTAGATGTGTGACAGTCAGTGGTAGATGTGTGACGGTCAGTGGTAGATGTGTGGGTGTCAGTGGTAGATGTGTGATGGTCAGTGGTAGATGTGTGGGTGTCAGTGGTAGATGTGTGATGGTCAGTGGTGGATGTGTGGGAGTCAGTGGTAGATGTGTGGGAGTCAGTGGTAGATGTGTGGGAGTCAGTGGTAGATGTGTGGGAGTCAGTGGTAGATGTGTGGGAGTCAGTGGTAGATGTGTGGGAGTCAGTGGTAGATGTGTGATAGTGGTAGATGTGTGATGGTCAGTGGTAGATGTGTGATAGTCAGTGGTAGATGTGTGGGTGTCAGTGGTAGATGTGTGACAGTCAGTGGTAGATGTGTGGGTGTCAGTGGTAGATGTGTGGGTGTCAGTGAGATGTGTGACGGTCAGTGGTAGATGTGTGGGTGTCAGTGGTAGATGTGTGATGGTCAGTGGTAGATGTGTGGGTGTCAGTGGTAGATGTGTGATAGTGGTACATGTGTGGGTGTCAGTGGTAGATGTGTGGGTGTCAGTGGTAGCTGTGTGATAGTTAGTGGTAGATGTGTGGGTGTCAATGGTAGACGTGTGATGGTCAGTGGTAGATGTGTGATGGTCAGTGGTAGATGTGTGATAGTCAGTGGTAGATGTGTGGGTGTCAGTGGTAGATGTGTGACAGTCAGTGGTAGATGTGTGATGGTCAATGGTAGATGTGTGGGTGTCAATGGTAGACGTGTGGGTGTCAATGGTAGACGTGTGACAGTCAGTGGTAGATGTGTGATAGTCAGTGGTAGATGTGTGACAGTCAGTGGTGGATGTGTGATAGTGGTAGATGTGTGATAGTCAGTGGTAGATGTGTGATAGTCAGTGGTAGATGTGTGACAGTCAGTGGTAGATGTGTGACAGTCAGTGGTAGATGTGTGACAGTCAGTGGTAGATGTGTGATAGTCAGTGGTAGATGTGTGATAGTCAGTGGTAGATGTGTGACAGTCAGTGGTAGATGTGTGATAGTCAGTGGTAGATGTGTGATAGTCAGTGGTAGATGTGTGATAGTCAGTGGTAGATGTGTGATGGTCAGTGGTAGATGTGTGATAGTCAGTGGTAGATGTGTGATGGTCAGTGGTAGATGTGTGGGAGTGGTAGATGTGTGATAGTCAGTGGTAGATGTGTGATGGTCAGTGGTAGATGTGTGATAGTGGTAGATGTGTGATAGTCAGTGGTAGATGTGTGATAGTCAGTGGTAGATGTGTGATAGTCAGTGGTAGATGTGTGATAGTCAGTAGTAGATGTGTGATAGTGGTAGAAGTGTGATAGTCAGTGGTAGATGTGTGATGGTCAGTGGTAGATGTGTGATGGTCAGTGGTAGATGTGTGGGTGTCAGTGGTAGATGTGTGATAGTCAGTGGTAGATGTGTGATGGTCAGTGGTAGATGTGTGGGTGTCAGTGGTAGATGTGTGATAGTCAGTGGTAGATGTGTGATGGTCAGTGGTAGATGTGTGGGTGTCAGTGGTAGATGTGTGATAGTGGTAGATGTGTGATAGTGGTAGATGTGTGATGGTCAGTGGTAGATGTGTGACAGTCAGTGGTAGATGTGTGACAGTCAGTGGTGGATGTGTGGGAGTCAGTGGTAGATGTGTGGGAGTCAGTGGTAGATGTGTGATAGTGGTAGATGTGTGATGGTCAGTGGTAGAAGTGTGATAGTCAGTGGTAGATGTGTGGGTGTCAGTGGTAGATGTGTGATAGTCAGTGGTAGATGTGTGACAGTCAGTGGTAGATGTGTGGGTGTCAGTGGTAGATGTGTGATAGTGGTAGATGTGTGATAGTCAGTGGTAGATGTGTGATAGTCAGTGGTAGATGTGTGACAGTCAGTGGTAGATGTGTGACAGTCAGTGGTAGATGTGTGACGGTCAGTGGTAGATGTGTGATGGTCAGTGGTAGATGTGTGGGTGTCAGTGGTAGATGTGTGATGGTCAGTGGTAGATGTGTGGGTGTCAGTGGTAGATGTGTGATAGTCAGTGGTAGATGTGTGATGGTCAGTGGTGGATGTGTGGGAGTCAGTGGTAGATGTGTGGGAGTCAGTGGTAGATGTGTGATAGTGGTAGATGTGTGATGGTCAGTGGTAGATGTGTGATAGTCAGTGGTAGATGTGTGGGTGTCAGTGGTAGATGTGTGATAGTCAGTGGTAGATGTGTGACAGTCAGTGGTAGATGTGTGGGTGTCAGTGGTAGATGTGTGATAGTGGTAGATGTGTGATGGTCAGTGGTAGATGTGTGATGGTCAGTGGTAGATGTGTGATGGTCAGTGGTAGATGTGTGGGTGTCAGTGGTAGATGTGTGATAGTCAGTGGTAGATGTGTGATAGTCAGTGGTAGATGTGTGATGGTCAGTGGTAGATGTGTGGGTGTCAGTGGTAGATGTGTGATAGTCAGTGGTAGATGTGTGACAGTCAGTGGTAGATGTGTGATAGTCAGTGGTAGATGTGTGGGTGTCAGTGGTAGATGTGTGATAGTCAGTGGTAGATGTGTGACAGTCAGTGGTAGATGTGTGGGTGTCAGTGGTAGATGTGTGATAGTGGTAGATGTGTGATGGTCAGTGGTAGATGTGTGATGGTCAGTGGTAGATGTGTGATGGTCAGTGGTAGATGTGTGGGTGTCAGTGGTAGATGTGTGATAGTCAGTGGTAGATGTGTGATGGTCAGTGGTAGATGTGTGGGTGTCAGTGGTAGATGTGTGATAGTCACTGGTAGATGTGTGATGGTCAGTGGTAGATGTGTGGGTGTCAGTGGTAGATGTGTGATAGTCAGTGGTAGATGTGTGACAGTCAGTGGTGGATGTGTGGGAGTCAGTGGTAGATGTGTGGGAGTCAGTGGTAGATGTGTGATAGTGGTAGATGTGTGATGGTCAGTGGTAGAAGTGTGATAGTCAGTGGTAGATGTGTGGGTGTCAGTGGTAGATGTGTGATAGTCAGTGGTAGATGTGTGACAGTCAGTGGTAGATGTGTGGGTGTCAGTGGTAGATGTGTGATAGTCAGTGGTAGATGTGTGGGTGTCAGTGGTAGATGTGTGATAGTCAGTGGTAGATGTGTGACAGTCAGTGGTAGATGTGTGGGTGTCAGTGGTAGATGTGTGATAGTCAGTGGTAGATGTGTGGGTGTCAGTGGTAGATGTGTGATAGTCAGTGGTAGATGTGTGATAGTCAGTGGTAGATGTGTGATAGTCAGTGGTAGATGTGTGATAGTGGTAGATGTGTGATGGTCAGTGGTGGATGTGTGGGAGTCAGTGGTAGATGTGTGGGAGTCAGTGGTAGATGTGTGATAGTGGTAGATGTGTGATGGTCAGTGGTAGATGTGTGGTAGTCAGTGGTAGATGTGTGGGTGTCAGTGGTAGATGTGTGATAGTGGTAGATGTGTGATGGTCAGTGGTAGATGTGTGATGGTCAGTGGTAGATGTGTGGGTGTCAGTGGTAGATGTGTGATAGTCAGTGGTAGATGTGTGATGGTCAGTGGTAGATGTGTGGGTGTCAGTGGTAGATGTGTGGGAGTCAGTGGTAGATGTGTGATAGTGGTAGATGTGTGATGGTCAGTGGTAGATGTGTGGGTGTCAGTGGTAGATGTGTGATAGTTGTAGATGTGTGATGGTCAGTGGTAGATGTGTGACAGTCAGTGGTGGATGTGTGGGAGTCAGTGGTAGATGTGTGGGTGTCAGTGGTAGATGTGTGATAGTGGTAGATGTGTGATGGTCAGTGGTAGATGTGTGACAGTCAGTGGTAGATGTGTGATAGTCAGTGGTAGATGTGTGGGTGTCAGTGGTAGATGTGTGGGTGTCAGTGGTAGATGTGTGATAGTCAGTGGTAGATGTGTGACAGTCAGTGGTAGATGTGTGGGTGTCAGTGGTAGATGTGTGGGTGTCAGTGGTAGATGTGTGACAGTCAGTGGTGGATGTGTGGGAGTCAGTGGTAGATGTGTGGGTGTCAGTGGTAGATGTGTGATAGTGGTAGATGTGTGATGGTCAGTGGTAGATGTGTGACAGTCAGTGGTAGATGTGTGATAGTCAGTGGTAGATGTGTGGGTGTCAGTGGTAGATGTGTGATAGTCAGTGGTAGATGTGTGACAGTCAGTGGTAGATGTGTGGGTGTCAGTGGTAGATGTGTGATAGTGGTAGATGTGTGATGGTCAGTGGTAGATGTGTGATGGTCAGTGGTAGATGTGTGATGGTCAGTGGTAGATGTGTGGGTGTCAGTGGTAGATGTGTGATAGTCAGTGGTAGATGTGTGACAGTCAGTGGTAGATGTGTGGGTGTCAGTGGTAGATGTGTGATAGTGGTAGATGTGTGATGGTCAGTGGTAGATGTGTGGGTGTCAGTGGTAGATGTGTGATAGTCAGTGGTAGATGTGTGATGCTCAGTGGTAGATGTGTGGGTGTCAGTGGTAGATGTGTGATAGTCACTGGTAGATGTGTGATGGTCAGTGGTAGATGTGTGGGTGTCAGTGGTAGATGTGTGATAGTCAGTGGTAGATGTGTGACAGTCAGTGGTAGATGTGTGGGTGTCAGTGGTAGATGTGTGACAGTCAGTGGTAGATGTGTGATAGTCAGTGGTAGATGTGTGATAGTCAGTGGTAGATGTGTGACAGTCAGTGGTAGATGTGTGACGGTCAGTGGTAGATGTGTGGGTGTCAGTGGTAGATGTGTGATGGTCAGTGGTAGATGTGTGGGTGTCAGTGGTAGATGTGTGATAGTCAGTGGTAGATGTGTGATGGTCAGTGGTGGATGTGTGGGAGTCAGTGGTAGATGTGTGGGAGTCAGTGGTAGATGTGTGATAGTGGTAGATGTGTGATGGTCAGTGGTAGATGTGTGATGGTCAGTGGTAGATGTGTGGGTGTCAGTGGTAGATGTGTTATAGTCAGTGGTAGATGTGTGATAGTCAGTGGTAGATGTGTGACAGTCAGTGGTAGATGTGTGACAGTCAGTGGTAGATGTGTGACAGTCAGTGGTAGATGTGTGACGGTCAGTGGTAGATGTGTGATGGTCAGTGGTAGATGTGTGGGTGTCAGTGGTAGATGTGTGATAGTCAGTGGTAGATGTGTGATGGTCAGTGGTGGATGTGTGGGAGTCAGTGGTAGATGTGTGGGAGTCAGTGGTAGATGTGTGATAGTGGTAGATGTGTGATGGTCAGTGGTAGATGTGTGATGGTCAGTGGTAGATGTGTGGGTGTCAGTGGTAGATGTGTGATAGTCAGTGGTAGATGTGTGACAGTCAGTGGTAGATGTGTGGGTGTCAGTGGTAGATGTGTGATAGTGGTAGATGTGTGATGGTCAGTGGTAGATGTGTGATGGTCAGTGGTAGATGTGTGATGGTCAGTGGTAGATGTGTGGGTGTCAGTGGTAGATGTGTGATAGTCAGTGGTAGATGTGTGATGGTCAGTGGTAGATGTGTGGGTGTCAGTGGTAGATGTGTGATAGTCAGTGGTAGATGTGTGACGGTCAGTGGTAGATGTGTGACAGTCAGTGGTGGATGTGTGGGAGTCAGTGGTAGATGTGTGGGAGTCAGTGGTAGATGTGTGATAGTGGTAGATGTGTGATGGTCAGTGGTAGATGTGTGATGGTCAGTGGTAGATGTGTGATAGTCAGTGGTAGATGTGTGGGTGTCAGTGGTAGATGTGTGATAGTCAGTGGTAGATGTGTGACAGTGGTAGATGTGTGGGTGTCAGTGGTAGATGTGTGATAGTGGTAGATGTGTGATAGTCAGTGGTAGATGTGTGATAGTCAGTGGTAGATGTGTGACAGTCAGTGGTAGATGTGTGACAGTCAGTGGTAGATGTGTGACGGTCAGTGGTAGATGTGTGGGTGTCAGTGGTAGATGTGTGATGGTCAGTGGTAGATGTGTGGGTGTCAGTGGTAGATGTGTGATGGTCAGTGGTGGATGTGTGGGAGTCAGTGGTAGATGTGTGGGAGTCAGTGGTAGATGTGTGGGAGTCAGTGGTAGATGTGTGGGAGTCAGTGGTAGATGTGTGGGAGTCAGTGGTAGATGTGTGGGTGTCAGTGGTAGATGTGTGATGGTCAGTGGTAGATGTGTGGGTGTCAGTGGTAGATGTGTGATAGTCAGTGGTAGATGTGTGATGGTCAGTGGTGGATGTGTGGGAGTCAGTGGTAGATGTGTGATAGTGGTAGATGTGTGATGGTCAGTGGTAGATGTGTGATGGTCAGTGGTAGATGTGTGGGTGTCAGTGGTAGATGTGTGATAGTCAGTGGTAGATGTGTGACAGTCAGTGGTAGATGTGTGGGTGTCAGTGGTAGATGTGTGATAGTGGTAGATGTGTGATGGTCAGTGGTAGATGTGTGATGGTCAGTGGTAGATGTGTGATGGTCAGTGGTAGATGTGTGGGTGTCAGTGGTAGATGTGTGATAGTCAGTGGTAGATGTGTGATGGTCAGTGGTAGATGTGTGGGTGTCAGTGGTAGATGTGTGATAGTCAGTGGTAGATGTGTGATGGTCAGTGGTAGATGTGTGGGTGTCAGTGGTAGATGTGTGATAGTGGTAGATGTGTGACGGTCAGTGGTAGATGTGTGACAGTCAGTGGTAGATGTGTGACAGTCAGTGGTGGATGTGTGGGAGTCAGTGGTAGATGTGTGACAGTCAGTGGTGGATGTGTGACAGTCAGTGGTAGATGTGTGACAGTCAGTGGTGGATGTGTGACAGTCAGTGGTAGATGTGTGGGAGTCAGTGGTAGATGTGTGATAGTGGTAGATGTGTGATGGTCAGTGGTAGATGTGTGATAGTCAGTGGTAGATGTGTGGGTGTCAGTGGTAGATGTGTGATAGTCAGTGGTAGATGTGTGACAGTCAGTGGTAGATGTGTGGGTGTCAGTGGTAGATGTGTGATAGTGGTAGATGTGTGATAGTCAGTGGTAGATGTGTGATAGTCAGTGGTAGATGTGTGACAGTCAGTGGTAGATGTGTGACGGTCAGTGGTAGATGTGTGGGTGTCAGTGGTAGATGTGTGATGGTCAGTGGTAGATGTGTGGGTGTCAGTGGTAGATGTGTGATAGTCAGTGGTAGATGTGTGATGGTCAGTGGTAGATGTGTGACAGTCAGTGGTAGATGCGTGGGTGTCGGTGGTAGATGTGTGATAGTGGTAGATGTGTGATGGTCAGTGGTAGATGTGTGATGGTCAGTGGTAGATGTGTGATGGTCAGTGGTAGATGTGTGATGGTCAGTGGTAGATGTGTGGGTGTCAGTGGTAGATGTGTGACAGTCAGTGGTGGATGTGTGGGAGTCAGTGGTAGATGTGTGGGAGTCAGTGGTAGATGTGTGATAGTGGTAGATGTGTGATGGTCAGTGGTAGATGTGTGATAGTCAGTGGTAGATGTGTGGGTGTCAGTGGTAGATGTGTGATAGTCAGTGGTAGATGTGTGGGTGTCAGTGGTAGATGTGTGATAGTCAGTGGTAGATGTGTGACAGTCAGTGGTAGATGTATGACAGTCA